>NC_056071.1:40101861-40471027 GCF_016772045.2 Ovis aries
TTTCTTGACATATGGGCTTCTCCAAGGGAAGATTGCAACATAGTATCTGGTTTTTCCCACAGTTAGCCAGAGAAAGAGTGAGAGAGGGCAGCTAGACAGAGGTCACCTTTAATAAGCTAGTCTTGAAACTCACATACCATCACCTTTGCCATATTCTTTTCATTGAAAGTGAGCCACTAGGTCCAGGCCACACTCAAGGAGAAGGAAGGATCACTGGGGGCCATTATAGAGGCTGCCAACTACACAATCCAGTTCTCTGATTCTTTTACCAAACGTGCAGAATCCAAGCATTTCTCACCACCTCCATTGCTAGCACGCTGGTCTGCCTGGCTTATTGTAGTAGCTTCTTATATGGTATCTTTCCTTCCTAAGGCCTGCTACGCACAAACTATTTGACACTCAGCAGTGAGAGTGACTCAGTACAGTCAGTAAAAGCAAGACCTGGAGCTGACTGTGACTCAGATCCTGAGCCTTCTTAAATGAACAATGTAAAGAAACCAAGGCAAACAATAGAATGCGGAAAAACTAGAAATCTCATCAAGAAAATTGAAGATAGCAAGGGAACATTTCATGCATGGATGGGCACAATAAAGGACAGAAACATTAAGGACCTAACAGAAGCAGAAAGATTAAGAAGAGGTGGCAAGAATATACAGAAGAACTATGCAAGAAAGATCTTAATGACCTGAATAACCATGATGGTGTAATCACTCACCTAGAGCCAGACAGCGTGGAGTGTGAAGTCAGGTGGGCCTTAGGAAGTATTACGACAAACAAAACTAGTGGAGGTGACAGAATTCCAGCTAAGCTATTTAAAATCCTAAAAGACAGTGCTTAAAAGTGCTGCACTCAATATGTCAGCAAATTTGGAACACTCAGCGCTGACCACAGGACTAGAAAAGGTCAACTTTCATTCCAATCCCAAAAAAGGACAATTCCAAGGAATATTCAAACTGCCATACAATTACTGTTATTTCACATGCTAGCAAGGTTATGCTCAAAATCCTTCAACAGAGGCTTTGGCAGTATGTGAACCAAGAACTTCCAGATGTACAAGCTAGGCAGAGGGACCAGAGATCAAATTGCCAGCATTAGTTGGATCATAGAGAAAGCAAGGGAATTCTGAAAAAAAACATCCACTTCTGCTTCATTGACTATGCTAAAGCCTTTAACTGTGTGGATCACAACAAATTGTGGAAAATTCTTAAAGAGCTGAGAGTACCAGGCCATGTCTCTGTCTCCTGAGAAACCTGTATGTGGATCAAGAAGCAGCAGTTAGAACCGTGAGTGGTTCAAAACTGGGAAAGGAATGTGACAAGGCTGCATATTATCATTCTGCTTATTTAACTTATATGAGAGTACATCATAGGAAATGCCAGGCTGATGAAACACAAGCTGAAATCAAGATTGCCAGGAGAAATATCAACAACCTCAGATATGCAAATAATACCACCCTAATGGCAGAAAGCAAATAGAAACTACTTTAGTTCTTTAGCCTCTTGAGGGTGAAAGAGGAGAGTAAAAAAGCTGGCTTAAAACTCAGTATTCAAAAAACTTAAGATATGGCGTCCCGTCCCATCACTTCATGGCAAATAGAATGGGAAAAAGTGGAAGCAGTGAGAGATTTTATTTTCTTGGACTCCAAAGCACTGTGGACAGTGACTGCAGCCATGAAATTAAAAGACACTTGCTCCTTGGAAGGAAAGCTATGACAAACCTAGATAACATATTAAAAAACAGAGACATCACTTTGCCGACAAAGGTCTGTATAGTCAAAATTATGGTTTTTCCAGTAGTCAAGTACAGATGTGAGAGTTCGACCATAAAGAAGGCTGAGAGCTGAAGAATTGGTGCTTTCAAATTGTGGTGCTGGAGAAGACTCTTGAGAGTCCCTGGGACTACAAGGAGCTCAAACCTGTCAATCCTGAAGGAAATCAACCCTGAATACTCAAGGAAGATGCTGAAGCTCCAATATTTTGGCTACTAGATGTGAAGAACCAATGCATTGGAAAAGACCCTGATGCTGGGAAAGATTGAAGATTTTGACAGAAGGATGAGGTACCTTCTTGCTGTCATTTCCAGATCCTGAGTCCATCCAAGATCTTAGCCCAGCACCTTCCAACCAGAACCATGGCTCTTGCTGTGCCTTTGAAATCCTAAACTCTGGAATCCCAATGTTTAACCCCAACTTCTACCCTTTCAGTTTAGCCCCCTTCTATTTGCCCTTGAAATACACAGAGACCTCCACCGTATGCTCCTCCAATTTCAGCCAAACATGCATCCCCTTTTGGCCTTATGTCTTCTATCTAGCCTGAACATTTGATTCATCACCATATTCTGTACAAAGAAGATGGGGTGTAGTGGTGGAAAGCACAGGCTCTGGAGATACAAATACAGGTTCAAAGCCTGGCTTCACCACTTGCTAAATCTCATGATGTTGGGCAAATTAATTAGTATGTCTAAAACTTACTTTCCTTAAATGAGAATAATAGCTTCCTTATAGGGAGGTTGTGAGGATCATAAGAGTTTTAAAGAAATGCTTTGCTCACAGACAGGACCATAAATGGAAACAGTGACTATTGATGGTCATTTTAAAATGAGTTAATATTTAGAAATCTTTAAAAGAGTGCCTGGTACATCATAATTAACTATTTAAGTTTGTTAAATAAATTAATACTTATTTCTTTCCAATATCATTCCTTACCTTTTCCTCATGCTCCAAACCTAGTTTCTGTTGCTCCAATGTGAGTCCTGTTCAGTCCCATCGCACACCTGGCAAACTGAAGGCAGAGGAAATTCCTGGGCTCCAGCCTCAGTCACAGCTCAGAGCAGCTCCTCAGTCCTTTTACTGTCCGTCAACAGTGCCCTCCCTCCTTTGCTTAGCAGTTACCTTGGCTCTTGTTACTCGGGTCTAGGGCTCTCCCTCACCACGTGGTTATGCGTGCAGTCCTGTTCACAGAATCCTCAGGTGTGGATCCCAGGGCTGCTGCTGTGAGCCTGGACGGGTTCCTTAAGCTCACCTGTGTTCAGTTTCTTCCTCTGGGAAGCACAGAGATAAATGGTACCTCTCACATGGGGTGGTTAAAAAGATTGTGTGAATTAACACATGTGAAACACTTAGAACAGCGCTTGGCATATAGCAACTTCACAGTAATTGTATGCTATTCTAAGTCATTCCGATCTTAAAAAGCACATGAAACTTTCGGATTTACATCTTCCCCTAGCAACTGTCTCTTTCTTTCTGCTCTCATATTGAAGTTTCTTGAAAAAAAAAAAAATAGCCTTTGATATTTTCTCGATTGTTCTAGTGCTTACTTTTCCCCTTCTATTAAAATGCATTGCCCCACTCTCCCATTAAAACACTTTTGCTTAGGTTTTGCAAAAAACTCTATGTGTGTCTGCACGTGCACAAGAGTGTGTACATGTGTGTGCATGTGTGTGTGTATGTGTGTGTGTATGTGTGTGTGTGCACTCTAGGATATCTGATGCTCTCTCTTGGCCCTCCAAGACACCATTTTCTTTTCTTTTTTTTTTTTTTAATTTTAGTTTTTTATTTTTTAAATTTTAAAATCTTTAATTCTTACATGCATTCCCAAACATGAACCCCCCTCCCACCTCCCCTCCCCATAACATCTTTCTGGGTCATCCCCATGCACCAGCCCCAAGCATGCTGCATCCTGCATCAGACATAGACTGGCGATTCAATTCACATGATAGTATACATGTTAGAATGTCATTCTCCCAAATCATCCCACCCTCTCCCTCTCCCTCTGAGTCCAAAAGTCCGTTATACACATCTGTGTCTCTTTCCCTGTCTTGCATACAGGGTCGTCATTGCCATCTTCCTAAATTCCATATATATGTGTTAGTATACTGTATTGGTGTTTTTCTTTCTGGCTTACTTCACTCTGTATAATCGGCTCCAGTTTCATCCATCTCATCAGAACTGATTCAAATGAATTCTTTTTAACGGCTGAGTAATACTCCATTGTGTATATGTACCACAGCTTTCTTATCCATTCATCTGCTGATGGACATCTAGGTTGTTTCCATGTCCTGGCTATTATAAACAGTGCTGTGATGAACATTGGGGTACATGTGTCTCTTTCAATTCTGGTTTCCTCAGTGTGTATGCCCAGCAGTGGGATTGCTGGGTCATAAGGTAGTTCTATTTGCAATTTTTTAAGGAATCTCCACACTGTTCTCCATAGTGGCTGTACTAGTTTGCATTCCCACCAACAGTGTAGGAGGGTTCCCTTTTCTCCACACCCCTCCAGCATTTATTGCTTGCAGATTTTTGGATCGCAGCCATTCTGACTGGTGTGAAGTGGTACCTCATTGTGGTTTTGATTTGCATTTCTCTAATAATGAGTGATGTTGAGCATCTTTTCATGTGTTTGTTAGCCATCCGTATGTCTTCTTTGGAGAAATGTCTATTTAGTTCTTTGGCCCATTTTTTGATTGGGTCGTTTATTTTCTGGAATTGAGCTGCATAAGTTGCTTGTATATTTTTGAGATTAGTTGTTTGTCAGTTGCTTCATTTGCTATTATTTTCTCCCATTCAGAAGGCTGTCTTTTCACCTTGCTTATATTTTCCTTTGTTGTGCAGAAGCTTTTAATTTTAATTAGATCCCATTTGTTTATTTTTGCTTTTATTTCCAGAATTCTGGGAGGTGGATCATAGAGGATCCTGCTGTGATTTATGTCTGAGAGTGTTTTGCCTATGTTCTCCTCTAGGAGTTTTATAGTTTCTGATCTTACATTTAGATCTTTAATCCATTTTGAGTTTATTTTTGTGTACGGTGTTAGAAAGTGATCTAGTTTCATTCTTTTACAAGTGGTTGACCAGTTTTCCCAGCACCACTTGTTAAAGAGGTTGTCTTTACTCCATTGTATATTCTTGCCTCCTTTGTCAAAGATAAGGTGTCCATATGTGTGTGGATTTATCTCTGGGCTTTCTATTTTGTTCCATTGATCTATATGTCTGTCTTTGTGCCAGTACCATACTGTCTTGATGACTGTGGCTTTGTAATAGAGCCTGAAGTCAGGCAAGTTGATTCCTCCAGTTCCATTCTTCTTTCTCAAGATTGCTTTGGCTATTCGAGGTTTTTTGTATTTCCATACAAATCTTGAAATTATTTGTTCTAGTTCTGTGAAAAATGTGGCTGGTAGCTTGATAGGGATTGCATTGAATTTGTAAATTGCTTTGGGTAGTATACTCATTTTCACTATATTGATTCTTCCAATCCATGAACATGGTATATTTCTCCATCTATTAGTGTCCTCTTTGATTTCTTTCATCAGTGTTTTATAGTTTTCTATATATAGGTCTTTAGTTTCTTTAGGTAGATATATTCCTAAGTATTTTATTCTTTTCGTTGCAATGGTGAATGGAATTGTTTCCTTAATTTCTTTTTCTACTTTCTCATTATTCGTGTATAGGAATGCAAGGGATTTCTGCAAGACACCATTTTCTTTGCGTTCTCTTTTCTCTCTGGTCCCATCTTCCTCTTTTTCCATTCTTACCTTATAAATTGTTGTTGTCCCTGGTTCTCTGTCATCAGCCCTTCCCCCTTTTCAGGTTATACGTACTCTGCAATCCTTCTACCCCAGTCTTTAGCATTCACTTACCTGGAAGGACTCTCAAACTGAACTCTGAATTACAAACTCATCTATCCCAAAGCCTGCTTATAATTTTACTTAGTTGTCTATGCGCTTCTCCAGTGTATCATATCCAAACTTGAACTCTTCATCTTCCCCACCAAACACACTCCCCTCTCCTTATTCCATTCTGGAATAAATGGCAGCATCATCCACCTGTTGGCAAAGCCAGAAAATGGAGTATCACCCTCAACAACACCAGTCTCAGAGATTCTGCTTCCTTTTCACTTCTAAAATCTGTCCCCACCATGCCGCTCCAACTGCCTCTTAGCTGTTCTCTCAATGTTCAGTATTTCTTGCCAGGATGATTGCAGTTCCCTCCTGCTGAAGTCTCTCCACTTTCCTCTCTAGTTGTGCCAATCTGCACTTCACAATTCGGCAAGGATGTCTTTTTAACATTTAAGTCTGCTTATATTATTCCTTTGCTTACAATTTCCAGTAACTTCCCATGAATAAAACTCAGACTGCTTAGCCTCACGAGAGGCTGTCATGACTGTGCCTCTGGCTGCCCTTCTGTCTTTACCGCCTAGCTTTCCCCAGGTGAATCCTATGCGGTTCTCTGGACACATCATTCTCTCTCTTACTTACCTTCCCAGCTTTGCCTGGAATGTCTTTTCTGGTTCTCCATTTGACTAAATTTTACTCAGCCTTTAAGATTCATCCAAGCTTTATCTTCTCCTGGCAGCCTTCCCTGACCACCTCCAGCCTACCTTAATTTCTTTGATTCAATTAGGAATTAGTTGTAGCTAACAATCTATTCAGCTAGCTTTTAAAAAGAGAGAAAGGAGGAACAGATGCTCGTAAAGTTATCATAGGGTTGAAGGAACAGGTTCTAAGCTGAGTTTCCAGGGGTGACTCCGAAATTGTTACTGCAGAACTGGCCAACCAAGGGTTTACTGCCTCTGCCAAGAGCCATGTCAGCTGGAAACCGGCCCCCCCCCCCCGCCCTGGGAAGGTGGGGGCTGCCCCTTAAAAAAGCCTCCACACCCTTGTTTGTTAGGATAAATGATGCCAGCAGTCACAGGTAACCACTACACCATGGCATTTATGCTTATGTTCCAAGTCTTTCAGTCTTGGCTTTTGGTTGGCAGAGACTAAGTCCATGTGGGGAAACAGAGTTGCAAGGTAAAGTAGTGCTTAGCTTTCGATTCCCTGATGCACAGTAAGGTGTGATGGAAGGAGAGTGGAACAGAGTGGAAGGGGCCAGCATGCGTGTCTGTCTCTCACCCCGTTATGCTCTCAGACCCTCGTGTACACTTTCTGTAGACACACTTAGCACTCATGCTCTGCTTAACTGCCTGCCTATCTGTCTCACCTGAATAGGCTGCCATTTTCTTTTCTAAAAAATTTTAATTTATGTATTGGCTGTGCTGGGTCTTCATTGCTGCACCCAGGCTTTCTCTAACTGTGGCTAGTGGGGGCAACTCTAGCTGCAGCGTGAGGGCTTCTCCTGTTGTGGAGCACAGCTCTCGGGCACACGGGCTTCAGTAGTTGTGACGCATCGGCTCAGTTGCTCCACAGCATGTGGGATCTTCCTGGACCAGGGATCGAACTGATATCACTTGTGCTGCAAGGCAGATTCTTTTTTTTTTTTTTTCCAAGGTGGATTCTTAACCAGTGGACCACCAGGGAAGCCCCAGGCTGTCACTTTCTTGAAGGCAGAAACTATTTTTATTCATCTCTAAATTGTGCCCAGCACATAGTAGGTTCTCAGTGAGTGCTTGTTAACTGAATTAATGAATAAGAAATTTTAGCATTATCTTGGAATTCTCCTTTAATCAACCAGCCAACAACTTCTACCAATTTTGTCTCCAAAATGTCCTTCCAACAAGCGCTCGTCATCTCACCACTGCAACAATCTCAGTGTTAATTTCCACCACCTTGTTCCATTCTGTAGCATAAACTCCTTATCACCACTGAACTTAACCTTTCTGAAACACAGATCTTCTCATGTCACTCCCCAGGCTAAAAGCTTCCAATGGCTTTTCCTTTAGGAAAAGTACAGATTCCTTAGCTTAGCATTCAGAGCCTTCCTCCCTCTGTCCAGCCTGCTTTTTAACTTTGGTTCAGGACACTCCCTCACACACTCTCCGGGCTAATCATTCCCTTGGCGCAGCCGCAGTGCCGAGCGAGCTTCCTTGACTCAGCTCTGTTCAGCCATCACTCTAGCTCAGGTGCCGCTTAATCTAAGGATGTTTCGCATTACCTGCTCTTTATTCCTTCACCTTCCAGCACTCCACATCTGACCAGATTGCCTTCTTTTAAGTTCTAGAGCTGTGGTGTTTACACTGTGCTGCACGGGGCCCTGGGACTCTATGGGGTGGGGGTGTTTCTAGGGCCTCTGAAGGGAACAGAGGGAGGCTGAGCCCCCATCTTACTCCACCCAGAGCAGCTCTGCTCAGTCAACCCATGTACTGTGTTCCATATAGACTTCGTTGAAAAAAGGTTTGCATTGGTATGGACAAAAACTTTAAAAGGCAGTTTCTAAAGGACTTTATGGCTATAGCAGTCATCCTGATGAACTGTTTAATCACATGTGTGCCTGGCTCTGCATCTTGCTCATCGTGGAATCCTCTGTGTTCTTAGCCTGATAGAGGCAGCCAGTAAGACTAAAGGGATAAGGCCTAGAGAAGACGCCATGGTGAACACAGACTCCACACAGAGCTGGAAGGAAGACGAGGGCTAGTCTTACGCTACTTCCTCAGAAAAACAAAAAGTGAAAAACAAAGGGAGCATTAAACAGGTGGAAGTTTTAGATCGATATGAGCAATTTGCCAGGGCTTCCTCGGTGGCACTAGTGGTAAAGAACCCACAGGAGACAGCAGAACCATGGGTTTGATTCCTGGGTCGGGGAGATCCCCTGGCAAGGGACATGGCAACCCACTACAGGATTCTTGCCTGGAGAATCCCATGGACAGAGGAGCCTAGAGGACGAGAACCTATAGGGTCGCACAGAGTCGGACACGACTGAAGTGATTTAGCACACGTGCAAAAGCAGTTGCCCGTTTGACCTGAGCAGCCACGGGCCACCCTGCAAAGGCGCCTCTGCCGGGAGTGGCGTAGAGGAGATCTCAGTGTGAGGACAGCCATCCCACCAGAAGGCCTCCCAGGCCTCCTGGACTTCTGCGCCTCTATCCTCTTCTGTTTTGAGTTCCCACTGTGAATCCAGATGGTTCAGTGTCTGGATTTTTTGAGGTTGTAACATCAGCAGTATTTTTTTTTTTTTTTTGAAGCTGTAAATGGATTGATTTGACACTTTTGTATCATCAAATTGATTGCTGTCTGTTTCTGACTAAATAAAGGCCCCCCAAAAGGCAGGCCCGGAACTGAAGTGGGGAAGTCGGTCAGGTGGGGGAGCCAACGCTGTGGCTGAAGCAATGCTGTTGGCATCTTCTGATCACAGACTTGCTGGGGAAGCACATTTAGAGGGAAATTTACAGCTTCCGCTCCTTAGCGGTAAATGGGAATTTACTTGGCTGAGGTAATGGATTGTGGGGGGTTCTGCAATTGTCTCTGTGGGTGGTCAGCAGCCTGTTTGTTAGCCGCACTAGAAGTCGAGGGTTTACTTTGCTGCCTGTTTAACGGTATAATTCTATGGCAGTTTGATTGAGTTTCCCCACTTGGAGGTTGGGTAATGGTACATTTTATTCCCAGAACAACTAACTTTTTACTAGAAAACAAGAGGGTTACTTATTATTTCCATGCCTTGAGATCTTTTGTGTGGTGTGTTTAGGAACATGTTGGGAAGCAAGCTGAACAAAGACCCCAGGACTGCCTCTGTTCTCAGGGAATTTTAGCACAGTATACTTAGAAATGTTGAATTTGTTTGCTTACTTAACTGGACCAAGTGCCTGTCTTTTCTTGGAGTGTTTTGTAAGATGGAAAAGTGCTAGATGTAGCTTGATAATTCTGTTTCATTAATATTATTCTAATTAATTCTTGAAGCCCTGGCTAATATCCTCAGGGAAGAATGGTTAGCACAATTAATTAATTGTGCTTCTTTTTACTTTTCTGTTTCCAGAGATGCTTGTTTAATTACAGGCTTATGGTGTAATATTTTTCTTTAAGAAGGAGAAACATTTGATTTCATAAATCTCATAAGGAAAAACTCAACAAATAAGCTTTGAAGAACATATCTTCATATCAAGACAGGATATCCTCCTTGATCAGTTATTCTTGTGAACAGGAGATTAAACAGAAGTAAAATTTGTAAATTATGTTATAGATATCGGCTGACATTGATATTAATACTAAACAAGGGCTGGCTTACAGTGCAGTACAATTTGTGATCATCACATTTCTTCTATAGCTTAATTGATCCTATATCCTTTAGCCTCTTGCACGTTTATGCACACATTCCATACCTGCTTCCCGATTCTGTTGTCATTAAGTTACCTCCAGTGGATGATGGGACACAGGAGAAATGACAGTATTTGAAATGCTAGCTGCTGGCATGCGTGTTCTTTCATATCAAACCATTGTCCTATAGCTAAAGATTCCTTTGAAATTCTGGCAAATTCATAAGGTGTTCTGATTTCTTAAACCTGATGCTACATTAGCTAGAGAGTTTAGCTATTTGTTATTTTCAACATGGTAAATAAGAAGGGAATTTATGTAATTGTCCATGACCGAAACTAAAAGGATTAAAAATCCAGATAGTTAAGTGTTACAAGCATATGGCCTGATTTTATGACTAATCACTTGAGATATGTAAATAGTGTCACCATAGAAGCAGTAGAAGGAAATATAAAAATATGTGATATAATTTTGTTTCAGAGGAGGAATAACCAATTATATTACATAGGATCAGGGCTAAAAGAACCAAGAAATTTCTTGTGTATGGCTTAGGATCAAACAGAGCTTTATTTTATGGGCTCGAACATAAGAAACCAAAGTCCAGGATTAAAAGGACTGTCATAAGAGATGCAAAATGCTTAGCACAGACAATCTTTGATGCAAATGTCACAGTTGTAAAAATCGCCTGGTAGTGCTGGGCAGCCCTTGAAATTTGGTTCATATGTCGAGCTTGTCAATACATTACCCATTCTGCCAGAGGCTTAAAATTGGTTCTTGGTTCACTTGGGGTAGAGGGAGGGAATGCAAAATTTGTTGCTCATTCATTATACATACAAGGCAACATCTGTTCCCTGCTCCTTCATCTGCATTTCTGCCTACAGAGTATATTAAATAACCGTAGAAATGAGCTTTGTGGTTAGAACTTGCTGGCCCAAAGGTGAAAATAGATAGGTAGGCATGTTACCCAACAAATATTCAGCTGGAATGCTGCTGCTGCTGCTGTCACTTCAGTCGTGTCTGACTCTGTGCAACCCTATAGACAGCAGCCCACTAGGCTCCTCTGTCCCTGGGATTCTCCAGGCAAGAATACTGGAGTGGGTTGCCATTTCCTTCTCCAATGCATGAAAGTGAAAAGTGAAAGTGAAGTCGCTCAGTCGTGCCCGACTCTTAGTGACCCCATGGACTGCAGCCTACCAGGCTCCTCCATCCATGGGATTTTCCAGGCAAGAATACTGGAGTGCACTAGCTGTTAAAACACTAAACCCTCCAGTACTGGTTGGTCAGTAGCTACAGTCCTGACACCCCCTCCCACCAAGTGCTTTCTGCCCTGGCTGCCACAATCCCTCCCCTGGAACTTTCTAGGCTTTTCCATAATCCAGCAACTAAAGGGATAATGCCTGGTTCAGCAGGACCCTGCTAGAGCACCATGTTAAATGTTTGAATAGCATTTCTGCACATTACCTAACAATAACAAATATTACTTAACTCTTTGAAAAGCAGATTTTCAATACAAGACTAGAATGTTATCTCCCCCTGCCCATATTGAGTGGTATATCGTTAGAGTCCATTGTCCAGTTAACAAGAAAGAGATGGCACACCAAATTAAAGCAATCTGTTAAGAGTTTACTTATAAGGGAGTTATCTGCAGAGATGTGGGTGTGTGTTGGAGCAGGGCATGGAGGTCAAGCAGGAACCCAGGACTAAGAGCAGGAAAACTGCCCTCCCCTGGCCCCTGATGGATGGCAGAGGGGTGGCCATGATATACAGAAAGAAGTGACCTTAGGCCAAGGACACAGTAAACCTGAAAGGGCTTTGTTTTTCAAGGATTCTTAGTTGGGGCTTTTTTGTTTGTTTTTAATTTGTGGCTGCACTAGGTCTTCGTTGCAGCACTCGGGACTTCTGCAGTTTCGCCAAGCGGGGGCTGCTCTACTGCACAGGCTGCTCACTGCGGTGCATGGCTCTTGAGCGCGGGCTCTGTCCCCACGGCATGTAGAATCTTCCTGGACCAGGAATCAAACCTGTGTCCCTTACATTGGCAGGAGGATTCTTAACCGCTGGACAACCAGGGAAGTCCCAAGACAGAAATTCTGATTTGCCAGTGACAGTTTGAACAGTGGCCCCGTCTCTTGTGAACTCCCCATTAGCAGAAGCTAACAGGAAGCTGGGAAGCACAAGAGCCCGCTGACATGGTCTACAGGCTGCACTTTTCTGGAGCAGCACTCAAGAGAGGGTGGTGAGTGGATGTGGAGGGACCAAGGGAAGACAACCCAGCCCACTGTCAATCATTGTTCTTCTGTGGAATTTTTCAAAATAGTTCCCATCCACAGAAAGTGCTCTTTACACAGAGAAGATATAAAAGATTTAGCTTGTTTCTTTAAATTTATTACACCAGGAAGTGTATCTCTTTTTGTTGTTAACTGACTTCACGCTCCATGTTATGCTTGGTGTCACACCAAAGCCACATCTCTCTGGTGGCTGTTTCACAATCAGGTTTATACAAAATTTCAATATTAGAATGATAAAAAAGCAAATAGGTGTGCAATTGTTCAGCAGAGATGCCTGAAAACAAAGTGGCAGAAACTCTAACAGATGCAGTTGCTCCTGTGGGAGGGCCATGGAGTTGCGTATTCTTGGTAAGATTCAGTCGAGTCCCTGTGACGTCTGCACGTGTGCCAATGCAACTCTCTTTGCCGCTCTGTGAGTGAAGTCTTTCTTAGAGAGGTCACAGTTCATCTCTGACCAAACCAACTCATGTTCTTTCACCGTGTAAAAACAGATGCATATTATCGTATTATATCTATATATTAAAAGATCAAAAGATAGATTATAGGACAAAAAGAGAGGCTGTACTTCTTTTTTTTTTGGCCTTTGTTCCTTTCCAGTTTCACCTCCAAAGTGTTAACTACGCTGTGGTCTTGGTAGGAGTTGGATCTGCGCTGCCTGGGGTCCAGGGTCCCAGTTATTGCCACACCTACCTGCTTGGTACTTTCAGAGCTGAGGGAGCATTGAGGTGGTGGAGCACATGAATGATTAGCCAGTGGTGGCAGAAGTAGCTGTCAAGGGGTAAGATAGCCAAATCCTACGGCCCTGATGGAGTAGTCAACCAGGAAGTGTTCCCACTGCCTCTTCTGTGTGGGACCCCTGGCCACACTGGGATGCCTGGACCAGTTACTTCCAGGAATAACATCCTGATCCCCACAGTTGGTGACACGGAATAGCTGAGTTCTAGATTCCCAGTAGGGAAATTGCTTACCCTCTTGCATGATGGGGATCACGTATGACTTTAGGGGATATTTGTGTAGACCGTTCAGCACCGCAGTGGTCTGCCCTGGCCAGAAGAACCACTTTTCTTCCAGTCAACATCCTAAACAGCCATTTCTGTTCCTTGTGGTTCTATTTTCAGAATCACAAGGTAGAGCATAGGAGGTTGTTTATAGCTTAGTAACTAACACACTGGCCATTCCCAGAGTAAAGCCCAGTGCATGACAAGAAAGAAGGCAGACATCCTAGAAGCTAAAGATTTCCTAAAACTTTAGCAGGTCATCAGTCACCTTTCAGTCTTATTTTCATAGTTACCAGTGAGTCCTATTTGCTGTCTTTGTGACTTAATTCACATTTTACCTTAATGTCTTAGGATTTTGCTTTTAATCTGACACCTTCTAGCCCACATCTGTTATCCTGCACACCATGGAACTTGAGGGAAAATGTGTGAGTCAGAAGGTGGGCAGTGCTGTCTTGGGCCTGCAGCCTCATGCCCATCTTCTCAGGCATCTTAGATCATTTGAAGCAATTTTGCCATTGTTAGAAAAAATCATGCTTCCTTTGGTCCCTTCACTAATGTCCCTGTAAGCACTTTGTTTAGGGCCTTTTCAGCTTCCCTAGTGCCTCAGACAGTAAAGAATCTGCCTGAAATGCAGGAGACCTGTGTTCGATCCCTGGGTTGGGAATCTCCCCCTAGAGAAGGGAATGGCCACCTACTCCAGAATCCTTGCCTGGAAAATTCCATGGACAGAGGGGCCTGGCGGGCTACAGTCTGCGGGATCGCAAAGAGTTGGACACGACTAAGCAACTAACACTTTCACTTCACTTTCCTACTCATTTATAGAATTGGAATCAGAACTCCTGATCACATGGATTATGAGCATTGATTCTGTATTGCTGGTATTTTTCTCCAATGGATTTCTGTGTGTCAGTCCTGCCTCACCCACTAGATGACAGCCTTCTCGAGGGCAGATCTGTGTCAGGTGCCTCTGGATTGGAGCCAACTGACTTAAGTGCAAATCCCAGCTCTGACACTTATTAAGTAATTGAAGCAAGTGACTTAATCTCTCCCAGCCTTAGCTGCCTCATCTTCAACATAGAGGAGAGTATCTGTTCTTATGGGCTTGTGATGGTGAAACAAAATGATATAATCACACAGACTCTGGTACTTGATAGATGCTTAATAACTTTTAATAACTTATTTCATTTCTCCACCCTTTATTTAATAACCTCTTCACATATCTCATTATGCTGGAATGCAATAACCTCAGTGACCTAACTTACCAAAAAAGAGAGGTTGTGGAATCCTTTCAAGGAGAGAATCTGAAATATCTTTATACAATTTCCCTCCTTGCCAGGCATCTAGAACATTGCGTATCCCAGTAACAATTAAAAATATATATAATGGCTGGAAGTTATTTCTAGAGAGGAAGGTCATCTTCAGTGTGTGTGGATGTGAGCGGCCGGATACAATGTCAAGAACAATAGCTATTCATTGTGTCAGTTTCAAAGCTGGCACTGGCAAGCTAGTAGTCTAGTGTTATTCCCACACAAATAAATCTTGAGCAAAATTTCCATGACCCAATGGATTGGTATAAACAGCTCGTTGCAAGAGCTTTTTACCTGCATCCCCAAGTCACTCATTTAAACACTCAGTGCTTTTCAGGGAGTCTTATAAGGGCAACTTATGAATCAGTGGTTGTTTTTGTTTTTGTTTTTTTAAACAAATGTTCATCAACCCCTACCCTCAAGATTGTTTTGTTGCCAAGTACACATGGCAAACAATTCGGTTCCTTCCACCAGTGCTGTTGATGGGAGATTCAGTCATCAGATAACCCGGCTGAAGGAAAAGTCCTTTAAAGACTCCGGAGCAATAACAGGCTGGTGGAGCCCCGCGGGCGGCCAGAGGTCCTGACTCCTAGGCCAAAGAATAATGATAAGCTTTTTATTTTTAAGTATTGGTTAGTGTTTAATAGCACTTATTATTTGCAGTGACCTTTACAGCTATCGTTATTAGTTATTCCATCTAGCAGCTCTGCACTAAATGACAAAACTATTTTTACTCAAATCCACCAACCCCCTCTCCTTCCACTCCAGTCACAAGGCCCATGCAGTTCTCAGCACATTGTACAGACTTTCATTTAGGTATCAGCTGTTTCCTCAGGCGCAGCGATCTCAGTGGTAAAGAACATTTTAAAGTCAAAACAACATAAAATGTGGTGCATCTTAATGTACTCATGTAAGTTGGATCATGTCAGTTCTCTGCTTTCAGTCCCACCTCAGTTCCTCATCTCACCTAGAATTAAAGCCAAAGTCTTGACAATGGCCTGGAAGACCCGTCACCCTGCCTAACTCTTTGGGCCTCCCCTCTTCCTCTTTGCTGGCGCCCTAACCCTGCCCAGTCCCAAGGGGCCCCTTTGCTGTTCCTCCAACCAGGCAGGCTCTTTGCGTTGGTAATATCCTCTGCTTCTAACGTTTCTCCTTCAGAGATCTACATGACTGACTCTCTTACCTCCTTCAAGTTGTTGTTTAGATGTCAAAGAGGTCTCCCCTGCCAGCCTAATTTAAAACTACAACTGTGATCAAGGACTTAAAGCCTTCTAATATACTATATAATTTGCTCAGCTATAATGTTTACTGTTTATTTTCCCTCCCCCCACAAGACTGTAAAATCCACAAAGCAGGGACCTTTGACTGTTTAGTTCATTGCTATGTACCAAGCACCTAGAACCATACCAAGTTGTATAATAAATATTTGTCGAGTGAACAAATACCATGCCCCTGAGGGTTGTTGTAATGCAATTTGACCTACAGACTTAGAATGCATCTCAACATGTGGTTTATCTTTCTGTTCCTTAGCAGTAGTTCTTATGCTTATTTTCCACTCATAACAAACAATTCATTTTGATAGCAGTTCTGTAGGGATAAATGAAACACGCAGATCTTAAGGTTGCAAGGCAGTGTAAAATCTCAGTGTTGTAGCCTAAGAGGACTTTATGGGTATTCTAGCCCAAACATGTGTCTGATCTAATGCCATCAGCTCTGGTGCCACTGTGTATGCACTCTCCTTCCATCTTTATAAAGATACAGTAGTTAAAAGTGGTTAAAAGGATAATCTCTGTGATTGGGTCTCTCTGTCATCTAATTCCTATTCCATCATTGTCTTCCGTATGACTGTGACACACCCACCCTCTGTTTCCTCCTCTGTAAATGGTGATAAAAAGTAATGTCCATCTCATGGGGATTTGTGAGGATTAATGAGGTAAGGCATGTAAAGATTTTGGCGTATAATAAGCACTAAATAAATATTAGCTATTATTATTATTAGAAAGTCCTTAACATTGAGCTTAATCAAGTCTTGTTAAACAGATACAACTGAGTTAACCTATTTTAGGCTTGGGTAAAATAGGGTGGGGGTTACAAATTTTCTTCCGTCAGTTGCCAGGAACATCCTCCTGCTCAGACTAGTAGAGAGTCCAAAACCGCTCTCTTGAACCCTGAATTTTCTCCCTCTTCTAAACATACGAGAGCACTAAGAACGCCCCACCAGGGTTAGTCCCAGTTCCAAATGCAGGCAGAAGAGCACCTAAGGGAGGCTGCAAGGCCTCCCGGTGCTGCTGCCTTTCACCAGGTGGTGACATTGGACTCTGGCTCTGCAAGGTCCAGCACCACTTGCCACGGGTGCTCGGATTCTCTTCCCGCCCTTGGGCTTCTGCATGGTATAAATCCTTGGGCACCAAGATGGCAGCTCTCTGAGTTCATAATCTCAGTTGTTGTTTTCAAGTCATTCCCACATCAGAAAGCTTTCTAGTCTCAGCCACGGGCTGTGTAGGAATCAACCTTCTCTACCCCTGCAGGGGCTACCCTACATCCCTGCTGGAAACGCAAGACCATCAGACTAGATTGCCCCTTTTCTCATAGTGAGTTTTTCCTTTGGGGTCTTTGGTTCCTTTCCTCTTGGGGCGTTTCTCATGGGATCTGTCCTAACCCATCAGGGAGATTCTAATACATCCTTCCCAGGAGGCTCCTTGAACTTCATGCCGTTGTCCCACCTCTCACCAGAAATCAGCTCTGCACTGCATCGCCCTCTAGGTCAGTGGGCACAGCATCTCACAGCATCAGGGAGTGACCACTTACTGCCGCTGCTGCTGCTGCTAAGTCACTTCAGTCATGTCCAACTCTGTGCGACCCCATAGATGGCAGCCCACCAGGCTCCCCCGTCCCTGGGATTCTCCAGGCAAGAATATGAGTGGGTTGCCATTTCCTTCTCCAGTGCATGAAAATGAAAAATGAAAATGAAGCCGCTCAGTCATGTCCGACTCTCAGCGACTCCATGGACTGCAGCGTACCAGTCTCCTCCTTCCATGGGATTTTCCAGGCAAGAGTACTGGAGTGGGTTGCCATTGCCTTCTCTGGACCACAAAATGACTCTTCCCTGAACTGGGAAAATCTGTGTCTACTTTGGCAGAAAAGTAACTGATGTTACCTAGCCAACAAATTTCAAGTTGCACCCTACCAAACCTAGACAGCATGTTAAAAAGCAGAGACATTACTTTGCCAAAAAGATCTATCTAGTCAAAGCTATGGTTTTTCCAGTAGTCATGTATGGATGTGAGAGTTGGACCATAAAGAAAGCTGAGTGCCAAAGAATTAATGCTTTTGAACTGTGGTGTTGGAAAAGACTCTTGAGAGTCCCTTGGATTGCAAGGAGATCCAGCCAGTCAGTCCTAAAGGAAATCAACCCTGAATATCCATTGGAAGGACTGATGCTGAAGTTGAAACTCCAATACTTTGGCCACCTGATGCGAAGAACTGACTCATTGGAAAAGACCCTGATGCTGGGAAAGATTGAAGGCAGGAGGAGAAGGGGACAACAGAGGATGAGATGGTTCAATGGCATCACTGACTTGATGGACATGAGTTTGAGTAAGCTCCGGGAGTTGATGATGGACAGTGAAGCCTGGCGTGCTGCAGTCCTTGGGGTCGCAAAGAGCTGGACATGACTGAACGACTGAACTGAGCTGAACTGAAACACCCTGTTATGCTTATGTTCAATGGGTCTGGTTCTACTTCTTAAAGTCAGTACAAGCCTCCCCATCCTTCTCTATCCACCTCCTAGAAAGTAACTAGGATTCTTTTCTTCTCCACTTGTTCCCTAACTCACAGCATGTTTTCTTAACAATGCTAAATACTGTGCAAAGTGTTCTGATGTATTAAATAATTCAACCTCCAAACAGTCCCTTAAGATAGGTGTCATACTCTCTTTTTTGTAGATGAGGAAATTGAGACTTAGGAAGGCTGAGTAGCATGCCCAAGGTCACAGAGCTGCTTAGGATTTGAACCTAGGCTTCTGACTCCAGAGTCCATAAGGATGCCAATGCTGTTTCTTTAACTCAATTTCACAGAACTATAGTTCTACAAAACACAGATAATACTTATCTCAGATATCATGGTAACGATCAGATGTGATAAAGTGTGAAAAAATGTTTAGTGCAGTGGCTCCATTATTGCTCAAAAAATGTTTATTTGCCACCTTTTTCCTCTGGTCAAATTGATCATCTCATACTGTAACTACTTCACATTTTTCAAGTGCCTGACACAGAGTGGGTCCTCAGGGGGCAGTCAGTTCAGTTCAGTTCAGTTCAGTCTCTCAGTCATGTCCAACTCTTTGCGACCTCATGAATCGCAGCACGCCAGGCCTCCCTGTCCATCACCAACTCCCGGAGTTCACTCAGACTCATGTCCATTGAGTCCGTGATGCCATCCGGCCATCTCATCCTTGGTCTTCCCTTTCTCCTACTGCCCCCAATCCCTCCCAGCATCAGAGTCTTTTCCAATGAGTCAACTCTTCGCATGAGGTGGCCAAAGTACTGGAGTTTCAGCTTCAGCATCATTCCCTCCAGTCACTGCTCCTTATTACCATGTGTGTGGTTTGAAGCCCTCTCCCTATCCTGATGGTTCTCCTCCAGCTCATTTAGATCTTAGAATGTGGCACCCAGAACATTCACTAGGTGGGCTTGGATAAAGCAGAGTGCAAGGGGCAGTCACCACCCACAGAGAGTGAGCTCCCTATCAGGCAGTCCCTAAATTATGTCCTATTACCTGCCATTATAACTTTTTAAATTAGTCATTTACACTGTCAAGAGGTATTGAAATTGCTGTCAGTCAAATCCTCAAGGTCTCTTTACTTAGGCGGTTACTGACCCATACCTCACGTGGCCTGTCCCTGAATAATTGATTTTTTCTTTTCCATAAATGTCCTCTTTTTTTTTCCCTGATATTTTAAATACTACATGTTTGTTGGGGAAAATGCAGAAAATCACAAAGTAGAAAATTAAAATCACCATGAATAGCATGATCCAGAGATAACCACTCTTCTTTCCTGCGTATACATCTTCCCAGCATATATACATGTGTATATTTCTTTTTTTACAAAATTAGGGTCATACTTTTCAAAATGTATTCTGAGTCTGCTGTTTCTCACCATTTCCTCCCAGCTTAAGCCATCATCATCTTTTTCTTAAAATACTGCAGAACTGTTAAATTACTATTGCCCAAAATATGTTTCCCTACTTCCTTTCTTACTCCCCTATAGCCTGTGCTCCAAAAAGTAACCAGTGCGATCCTTTAAAATCTTAACTCTCTCCTGCTTACAGTCTCCTGTGGATTCCCATGTCACAGAAAATAAAACCCTAGAGCTTCCCTGGCTAGAAGGATCCTGCCTGGCGAGGCCTCTCCAACCCCATTTCCGTCTCCTCTACACCTGGCACACAGCGCTCCAGTCTTGTGTGCTTCCTTCAAATCCAGGCCCTTTCCTGTGTTAGGGCCTTTGCTGTTCCCAGCACTGCGCAGCTCCAGACTCACTTCAGTCCCTGGTCATGACCATCCCTCAGAGACCATCTTCCCCAAAGAGCACCTCTGCCTCCATCACCCCCTCTCCCTAACCCTGACTGATTTTCTTCATTGCTTTAATTGTTCTTCGGTAACATGATGTTGGTGGCTGTCATATTCCATCACACCTCTGTACTGTCAACCCCATATTGGTAAACTTGTAGGCTTTTTCCCTTATTTGGCATTAGAATTTATTGTAAGTATTTTATAGTTTTCATTTTATAAGATTCCATAATTTCAGCCAGACAAGATGGTTTGGGCTCTCAATAACTTCTCTAATCAGGTACTTTCTAAATGCTTTAATACACCATAATGGAAACTACGTCATCTAGTGAGGTTGAAGCAATTATTCTTCCCATTTTCCAGAGGGAGGAAATGGAGTCAGAGCCTAAGTAACTCTGTCAACATCACACGGCTACCATGGGGTGGAGCTAGGATCCAAACACAGGCTCTCGGCTTCCTCAGCTGCTCTCTGAACCCCTTCTGCACCCCACCCACTGCCTCCTGATCTTTCTCCCAGCAGATGTCAGCATACCTCCTTTGTTCTAAAGCCAGACCCCTGTCTGTATGTGTCCAGAGGCACCGGAAACCAAGTCGTGCGCCATTAAAATCCCTTTACAGGCAGATGCTAGCCTATTTTCTCTAGTCCTCTTTGGGGATTATAGTTGAGCTACGCTGAGTTCTCTTACTTGTACTATCATGGAGTCTCTACTTTTCTTCCTAGTTCACAAAGAGATTGTGCAGCCTTGTTTGTTACCATTTCCAAACAAGGATGTCTGTGGAACAAATTAACATTTGAGGAACCCTCTGAGAGGGATGAAGTTGGTGTAAATTTTGCTAACAGTCTCTGCTACTAAAATTGAAGCACTTGCGCCTCTGCAAGTTTCTGGAAATTCTTCCATGCTTCATAAACTTATACATGATCATAGTGCCATTTTTCATATATTGTAATGATGAATTCTTGTTCTTTGAGGGTCCTGGGCTGTTTGTCTTGCACCTCTGTTGCAGTGAGTATTTGGGAGCCCTTACAGATGCTGCCTAGATGGAATTCATCGGAGCCCGGAGACTGAAGCACAGCAGCAGGTGCCCTCCTCCTATCCCCTCACTATCTCAGACTTTCATTTCCTCTCGGCCATGTTTTTGTTCTCCTTTCTGGCTTACAGATCATTCTTGATAGGGAAGATGGAAACAAACTCGGAATTGAGTAATTCTGTGTTCACTATATCATGCCAAAATTAACAGTGTCATCTGCCCCAAGCAGTAGGCTAACAACCTCTCTTGTTCTTTTTCTTGTTCTAAGTGTAATTGTTGTTTGCACGAATCCCAGGCCCCAGCCTTCGAATTCCCTGGCTTGATTCTTTCATTTTATATCATTCCTTTGTATCTGCTCTCGGCTGCAGGTTCCTCCTTCCTGCCTTTGTAAGTGTCTTTGTAAATACAAACTCATTGGAGACATAGTGATTTCTTTGGATAACTCCCTTGCTCCTTCCTTTCTGGAATTAGGTATGAATAGATCATCAGAATTATATTATGTGGAACCTGCAGTCTTTCTAGAATCAAGCTCTATATGATTGCAATCTCTGACCATGGGATCAAAGAGCATCTAGCCTAGCGTCTCACGCTTTGGAAGCCTACAAGATTGGGAACAGCAACAGTAACAGCCAACCTTTGAGTGCTGACCATGATTCAGGCGCTCTGCTGTATGTACCTTATCTCATTTAATTCCCACAATTGACGTACAAGGTAGGTCTTATTCTTCACGATTATAGTGAGAAACCTGTGCTCTGGGGAGGCGACATTTGCACAGCTGTGAGGGCAGAGCTGCAGGCCTGACTCAGGTCTGTACAGCTTCCTGAGTGTGTACTTTAACCTCCACATTACACTGCCCTCCCAGTTTGTTTAAGTCCATTGAACCACACCTTATTTTTGCTGGACTTGTGTAGTTCCTCTTTCCTACAGTCTCAGGAACATTAGCTGCTCATGTTCCCTTCTTTGCTCTTATAAATCATACGATGGCAAGTCCCCTTTGTCTCCAAGGGCCAGTCAGTCAGCTCCATCCTGCCATCCATCTAATTCTGCCTCACCGGCCAAAAATAGGTCCAAGCAGCAGCTCTCATCACCGTAACCGTGTCTTTCTGTAATGTGAGATTATCAGCAAAGCAAGGCTTAAGTGAACTAAGCGCTCGACTTCTGGCACAGTGGGGCTCCTCACAGACCTCTGGGTGGTTCTTCCATCATTCCTCAGCCTGGAGAGAACAGGACTGACTAGGGAATGACAGGTGGGCCTGGCCAGGTGGGCCTGAGGGGAACCGACCCAGCATCTTGCTGCCTCCTCGCTGAACTCATCATGCTCTGGGAATATGTTGCTTTGATGGATTTTCTTCATGACTTACATGCTACCTACTCTGAAAAAAGAATGTGAAATGGTATACAATAAAACATGTCTGAAACAGGAGAGCTAAAACACATTTTAAAAAAATAGAGGCAGTCAGAGAGAGGTCAGAAATCACTTGGTCTGAATCCCTGACAAGAAGTTTTATGGCACATGAATATATTTGATTAATTCCCATCACAACTGTCTGGGTGTCTGGAGAGGTGGGGTGAGAAAAGAACTCTGCAGATGGGGAAAACTAGAACCTCAAGGGCCTGTTCTGTACACAGAGTTGAAATCGCACGGCGTTATGCCTAGTGACATCCATGGAAATACTAAGTAATACCGCCTCGTCTAGGAAGCCTCGGGGGAAGGCAGCAGGGGGGTGATTGCCTGGGTTAATACTAAATTTAGAGTAGCTGATCTGCCCAAGGGTCTTAGGCAGGATAATTTATCATTGTCATCGACCAAGGACCACAATAAATTTGTCTTTAAATTTTAAACCTAATTCACAAATTATACAGATAGAACTCACAGTATCAATGTATCTCTCTGTTGTTACTTTCAAGTACAGAATTGGTGTGAATCATAATGGAACCTTTTACAGTTACCACACTTCTTCAAGGGAAGCTTATGCTATGGCTTATCCACTGAACCAGGTTTCTAGTAAGGAAAGGATGACAGAGGAATGAATGAATGAGTGAATGAGTGAGTGCCCACATGCTCACACAACACCATGAATCAGCCTCATACCGGCTGTGCCACAAAGAGTTCATTCTTTAAGGCTGGGTGTGTGCCCTGGCAGTGCTTCCCATCAGAACAGAGGCTGGCATTAGGAGAGTTTGTGAGTCAAACTGGCGGCCGTTACCATGACCCAGGACATCTTGGAGCAGGGCTTGGAGCACAAGTACCTTGCTGACCCCATCCAGACACACACCTTCAACCACGTTGATGCTTTTACTGTGACCAAGATTATTCTACAACCAGATGAAAACATAAAGAAAGATCATTGGCAGAGGAGGGTAGGCTCCTGAATTTCTATGCCATTAGAGGTGTAATAGCACTCAAAGTGATCAAATCAACCTGAGGTCCCCTGGTCAACCTACAGGTCAGGTCAACCTGAGGTCTTTTCCTGGTCCCCTACAATTCTTTGGGGGCATTTCTAAAGTTCACCAAATGGAATCAGTATGCTAAGACAACCTTTGCGGCCAAAGATGGAGAAACTCTATACAGACAGCATAAACAAGACTTGGAACTGACTATGGTTCAGATCATGAACTCCTTATTGCCAAATTCAGACTTAAATTGAAGAAAGTAGGAAAAACCACTAGACCATTCAGGGAACATTTCATGCAAAGATGGGCTCAATAAAGGACAGAAATGGTATGGACCTAACAGAAGCAGAAGATATTAAGAAGAGGAGGCAAGAATACACACAAGAACTGTGTATTTGAAGAACAAAAAAGATCTTCACGACCTGGATAATCATGATGGTGTGATCACTAACCTAGAGCCAGATACCCTGGAATGTGAAGTCAAGTGGGCCTTAGGAAGCATCACTATGAACAAAGCTAGTGGAGGTGCTGGAATTCCAGTTGAGCTATTTCAAATCCTAAAAGATGATGCTGTGAAAAGATGGTGCTCTATTGAGTGCAACAAATTTGGAAAACTCAGCAGTGGCCACAGGACTGGAAAAGGTCAGTTTTCATTCCAATCCCAAAGAAAGGCAATGCCAAAGAATGCTCAAACTACTGCACAATTGCACTCATCTCCTCATCTCACACACTAGCAAAGTAATGCTCAAAATTCTCCAAGCCAGGTTTCAACAATACGTGAACCTGAACCTCCAGATGTTCAAGCTGGTTTTAGAAAAGGCAGAGGAACCGGAGATCAAATTGCCAACATCCCCTGGATCATTGAAAAAACAAGAGAGTTCCAAAAACATGTATGTCTGCTTTATTGACTATGCCAAAGCCTTTGACTGTGTGGATCACAATAAACTGTGGGAAATTCTGAAAGAGATGGGAATACCAGACCACCTGACCTGCCTCTTGAGAAACCTGTATGCAGGTAAGGAAGCAACAGTTAGAACTGGACATGGAACAACAGACTGATTCCAAATAGGAAAAGGAGTACGTCAAGGCTGTATATTGTCACCTTGCTTATTTAACTTATATGCAGAGTACATTATGAGAAACGCTGGGCTGGATGAAACACAAGCTGGAATCAAGATTGCTGGGAGAACTATCAATAACCTCAGATATGCAGATGACACCACCCTTATGGCAGAAAGTGAAGAACTAAAGAGCCTCTTGATGAAAGTGAAGAAGGAGAGTGAAAAAGTTGGCTTAAAGCTCAACATTCAGAAAACAAAGATCATGGCATCCGGTCCCATCACTTCATGGCAAATAGATGGAGAAATAGTGGAAATAGTGAGAGACTTTATTTTGGGGGGCTCCAAAATCACTGTAGATGGTTACTGCAGCCATGAAATAAAAAGACGTTTGTTCCTTGGAAGAAAAGTTATGACCAACCTAGATAGCATATTAAAAAACAGACACATGTACCCCAATGTTCATCGCAGCACTGTTTATAATAGCCAGGACATGGAAACAACCTAGATGTCCATCAGCAGATGAATGGATAAGAAAGCTGTGGTACATATACACAATGGAGTATTACTCAGCCGTTAAAAAGAATTCATTTGAATCAGTTCTGATGAGATGGATGAAACTGGAGCCGATTATACAGAGTGAAGTAAGCCAGAAAGAAAAACACCAATACAGTATACTAACACATATATATGGAATTTAGGAAGATGGCAATGACGACCCTGTATGCAAGACAGGGAAAGAGACACAGATGTGTATAACGGACTTTTGGACTCAGAGGGAGAGGGAGAGGGTGGGATGATTTGGGAGAATGACATTCTAACATGTATACTATCATGTAAGAATTGAATCGCCAGTCTATGTCTGACGCAGGATGCAGCATGCTTGGGGCTGGTGCATGGGGATGACCCAGAGAGATGTTATGGGGAGGGAGGTGGGAGGGGGGTTCATGTTTGGGAACGCATGTAAGAATTAAAGATTTTAAAATTTAAAAAATAAAACACTAAAAACAAAAACAAAAAAATAAAATAAAATAAAATAAAAATAAAAAACAGACATTATTTTGCCAACAAAGGTCCATCTAGTCAAGGCTGTGGTTTTTCCAGTGGTCATGTATGGATGTGAAAGTTGGACTATAAAGAAAGCTGAGCACCGAAGAATTGATGCTTTTGAACTGTGGTATTGGAAAAGACTCTTGAGAGTCCCTTGGGCTGCAAGGAGATCTGACCAGTCCATCCTAAAGGAAATCAGTCCTGAATGTTCTTTGGAAGGACAGATGTTGAAGCTGAAACTCCAATCCTTTGTCCACCTAATGCGAAGAGCTGACACATTTGAAAAGACCCTGATGCTGGGAGGGATTGAAGGTGGGAGGAGACGGGGATGACAGGGGATGAGATGGTTGGATGGCATCACCGACTCAATGGACATGAGTTTGAGTAAATTCCGGGAGTTGCTGATGGACAGGGAGGCCTGGCATGCTGCAGTCCACGGGGTCGCAAAGAGTCGGGCACGCCTGAGTGACTGAACTGAACTGAACTGAAGACAACCTAGAAACTAAGTACTGGCCAGGTTTGCTTAAAAAGAAACGAAAACAGGCTGAACAAAGAGATACCAGGCAACAGATCTAACTAAAACTCTTCTTTTAGTTCTTTCTGTTTCCCTAATGTAAAGGGACTAAGTACATGGTTATTTACAGGAGAGGCAGTAGTTATTTGTTGTAGGCAGATACTAATATTCCCTCGAGTATACCAAGGGACAGGGGAAATGGGATTGATAAGTCTGGCTGTGGCTATTTCTTGTCAGCTCGATGGAATTTGGTGAGTAATAATTTTTTAAAACATCTTGTAAGGCTGGATGAAAATATATAATGTAAAAACCTTTCAGGTATTACAGCCAACACAATCTCCACAAGTAATTGTGTCAATTCATTTGATTTGCCTAGAGGTGGTTGACTACCTAGTTGTTCATCCACTCAGCCATCTATCCTTCCACCATTCACTCTTTCAGCACTTACTGAGCAATGTAATGGATTGATTTGTGCCCTCCTAAATTTATTGGGGTTTTCCTGGTGGCTCAAACAGTAAAAGAATCTGCCTGCAATGCAGGAGACTCCAGTTCAATCCCTGGGTCAGGAAGATTCACTGGACGAGGGAATGAGTACCCACTCCAGCATTCTTGCCTAGAGAATCCCTATGGATAGAGTAGCCTAGTGGGCTGCAGTCCACGGAGTCACAAAGAGTCAGACAAGACTGAACACCTGAGCACAACAACCTTAAACTTAGATGTTGAACCTAACTTCCAGTGTCTCAGAATGTGACTGTATTTGGAGATATGGTCTTTAAAGAGGTAATTAAGTTAAAATGAGATTATTATAGTGGACTCCAGTCCAATATGATGAGTGTCTTTTTAAAAAGAGGAAATTTGAACAGTGATGTATAAAGATCATGTGAAAACACAAGGAGATGTTCCTCTGCAGGCAAAGGAAAGAGGCCTCAGGAGAAACCAGTTCTGCCAAAGAGACCTTGATCTCAGGACTTCTAACCTCCAAAATTGAGAAAACACATTCCTGCTGTTCAAATCACGGATTTCAGTTGTTTAAGTACCAGTTTGCTGTAGTTGGTGATGGTGGTGATGTTGGCTCTAGCAAACTATAGGGCCATAGTTTGGCCTTCATAGATAATAATTCAAGCATCTATAATATACCAGGGCCCTGTGCCCAGTAGGAACAAGATACCTGCTTTGCCTTCAAAGAGCTCCCAGCCTGCTAGGTGCAAAATTCTGCCAACTGTTGGGGAAGCTATAAGGTTACAGAAGTGAATCAAATACCTAGTTTTGTGAGATATTAATATTCTATAAACCAAAGCACTTGCCCTCATTGGTGTGATTATTGAGGCATTAATGGCATATGCCCTCATTTTATTTTGAATTCTGACCAAAAAATTTTCAGGGTGAGAGGGACATTTGGGAGTTAAGTGAGATTTTTATCACCCACAGTAACTAAATACCTGCAGAAGCCTGGGAGGTTGTGTGATTTTTTGTTTGTTTGTTTCCCTAATTCATGTGAGATCATTTAGACATAAATGTCTTCAGAGCATTTTTGCTTCTTCAAACACATCAGAAAACTCATTTTCACAGTAAAATCTTTCACAGTAATATCTTCATAGCAGATCCGTTTACTCCCAGCTCACACAGCTTTAGCTGATCTCCGCAGTAAGCAGAGGGTATGGCAGTGACAGCTGGCACCCTGGTTCACTCAGACTCTGTTTGTGCAATCACTGTTTATATGGAGACTCTAGCTCAGGGAACAAATCGTGACTTGAACCAACATGGAGGTCATAGAGCAGGGCCCTGTGCCTTTTGAAATGGAACAGTCACACATTGCAAGAACAAGCATGAACCAAACTGTAGAAACATGGAGGCTTTACAGCTCTAAGGGCTTTGGATGCTGTCCAGTCTTTAAAAAAATATAATTTCCTCATTTTGTAGAGTTGGAGGGAGAAATACAGGTGACATGTTAAGTGACTTACCTATGGTTTAAAAAAAAAAAAAAACAAACTGGCCAGTAGCAAAAATAGGACGAAGACCCTTGTCTCTTGGTCTAAGCACAGGCGTCTTTTCTGCTATTGTAGGTTGCTGCTGCTGCTGCTGCTAAGTCGCTTCAGTCGTGTCTGACTCTGTGACCTGATGGTCTATAGCCCACCAGGCTCCTCTGTCCATGGGATTCTCCAGGCAAGAACACTGGAGTGGGTAGTCACTCCCTTCTTCAGGGGATCTTCCTGACTAGGGATTGAACCCAGGTCTCCTGCATTGCCAGCAGATTTTTTACCATCTGAGCCACCAGGTGCCAGAAAGTGATATCTGTTCCTTGGTTTTGATCTGAGCAGCTCGAGTCCTATTGTTTGGTGTGGGAAATGACGTCAGGCAAGGATCACCATCTTTTCCATTAAAAAATAGAGCTGCTTATTAATGTAACAAGTGTGGAAGAAACAGAAGAAGAAACAAATGCTTATTAGGCACCAACTATGGGGCCATACTTCACAGCAACCCTGAAGACAGGTATAGTTATTCACATCCCAATGGACAGGTATAGGATTTGTCTTATTTCATAGCCTGTGATTCTCCCACTATTCTACATTGCTTTCCTCAGCGTGATCAATAAATGTTATATTATAAGGCTGGGGCTTCCCTGGTGGCTTAGATGGTAAAGAATCTGCCTGCAATGCAGGAGACCCGGGTTCAACCCCTGGGTCAGGAAGATCCCCTGGAGAAGGGAATGGCTACCCATTCCAGTATTCTTGCCTGGAGATTTCCACGGACAGAGGAGTCTGGTGGGCTATAGTCTTTGGGGTTGCAAAAAGTCAGACATGACTGAGCTACTAACACTTCTTCTTTTCATTATAAGGCTAAACTAAATTATATTAAGATCTAAAGACACACAAACATAGAATAATATCTTCATTGTTAACCTTCAGCTTTTTGTTAGTCACTATGACTGCAGCACTGGTTTCAACTCTAGGCTAAAATAGAACACTACTGAAGCTCATTTTGAATCTCCTTTGGCCAGATGTTTGCCCAGAGTTATATAACTTTGGGGCAGTTTTGCATCAAGAGCCATTGCAGGGAGCTTTCACTTAACCCTTGTAAGGGAGGAAATTCACGTCTCTATGGGGCCTCTTCTCTTGCTTAACAGGTCTGGCTTCTTTCTCAGTTGAGATGCAGATCCCTTCTATGAACATGATTTTTTAACCCAAAAAAGTTCACGTCCAGCTCTCACAGTCAGAAATCTGAGTGCTCAGGTCTACTGCATTTTATTTTTTCATAGACTGATGGGAGAGCCACAGTGATATATGGTGAGTGTGTCGGTCTGGCTCACTGAGATTCTGTTTGTGTAGAGAATGCTGATCTCTCAGGAACCATGTGGTGTCCCAGGCACCGTAATAAGTCTTTTCTGTAGATGGTTTCCCTTAAGACTCAGATAACCTTATGTTGCACTGACCTATTTTGCAGAGGTGTAAACTCACTTAGGAAGATCAAACAACCCAGCCAGGTTCACACCGCCATCAAGAAGCAGAGCTGAGCTTCAGACCCAGGATGGCTGAGCAAAACCCTGAACTTTCCAACCACTGTGCCTGCTACCTCCTGGCTCTCTTGTTTCTTTGTACATTCCTCTAGCCAGGAGATTTTCTCCACCTGACCGTTTATTTTCCATAATTCTTGCTCTTGTAATAGATAATTTTCAAGGTCCTTTTGAGTATTGAAATTCCATGACTGATTGAATTTTATAATTTATGCAGTTTGATTCATTTTCACTAACGCCTGAGTTCATTTATTGCATTAATTCCTTTGCTGAAGGTTCCAACAGCTTTTCAGTTTACTTACGGATCTCCTGATGCTATAGATCTCATGCTGCTTTTCCCAGAATAATGTTTAAACTCTGAATTTTAAAAATGTGAGGTTTAAAAGCATATCTGAAAGGATTTTATCATGCACGTAACATATCAATTTTCCACATGGACCAAAATAGTCATTTTAAGCCCTGCTCTCTTGGTTGTCTTTCCCTAGTCTCACAGATGCAGTGCTAATTGCTTGCAGCTTTGGGCTCTCTTTAACATGAGGTAACAATTTGAACGTCTTGGGCTTGAGTGCTGCATTTGTTAGAACATGCCAGGCCTGGAATTGGCCTTGGCTCCTCAGGATGCTGAATCTGCAGAGATCAACTTCCCTGAATGCTGAGAAGCGTCTTGGAGAACCTCCTGTTGTGCTCCTCTTGGACAGCCCGTGGTGTCCCTGGTTCTGCAAGCAGTGCCTCTCTTATTCGGACCCGGCAGCATTGGGTGATGGCCCTTTTGACCAGCTTGGGATCTGAGTCCTTCTAGGGAAGCTGTGCTTGTAGAAGAATGCTTCTGGAAGGGGGCGTTTATTCACAGACCTACTGGCTTGACTTGCTTCAGTGTCTGAGTGGCTCTTTGTAGGCAAAGGCACACCCCACTTGAGATCCATCTAAAATACCTTCTGACTGGATCAGGAAGGCAAGGAAGATGCAAAAGAAAGGAAGTGACAGGATTCTGTAATCACATTGGTAATTAGGGAGCTTTGGGGCATAACTTGGGAGAATTTCTTTATGTTGTCTTGCTTGCATCTTATCTCTAGTTCTGGTCATTGGAATCAGACAAGCCCAGGTTCCAACAAGTTCTTCTGTTGATGGCTGTGCAATAATGAGGACATCATTTGACTCCCAAACCTCAGTTTTCTCATCTGTTAATTGGGATGAAAGTCCCTCCCTCATGGGTGTGAGGTGAGGACAACAGGTGATGATGCTGTTGAAGCTCCGGGCACCCTGTGCTCGACTCTGCAGCCAGCGCACAGACAGGAGCCACATGACACTGTTCTCACTCCCCTGCTCTACACAGGACACATGCTAGCAAGATTCGGTTCATGCCAACTAGCATTTCAGGAGCACTTGCAGGTCTTCCCTGATCACTCAGACGGTAAAGAATCTGCCTGCAGTGCAGGAGACTCGGGTTCAGTCCCTGGCTCAGGAAGATCCCCTGGAGAAGGGAATGACTACCCACTCCAGTATTCCTGTCTGGAGAATCCATGGACAGAAGAGCTATAGGACTATAGTCCATGGGGTCCCAACGAGTCAGACTTGACTAAGCGACTTTCACTTTCCCACAGGCATGTGCTCTGCAGTGCATGTGTGTTTGATAAGGTTGCATATTTTCGATATACTTGAGGAATTACAGAAAGCTACCTCAGAGCAGGCTGCTTTCAGGTCGGTTCAATTCAGTCACTCGGTCGTGTCCAACTCTTTGCAACGCCAAAGAGGGCAGCACGCCAGGCTTCCCTGTCCATCACCAACTCCCAGACCTTGCTCAAACTCGTGTCCATTGAGTCGGTGATGCCATCCAACCATCTCATCCTCTGTCATCCCCTTCTCCTCCTGCCTTTAGTCTTTCCCAGCATCAGGGTCTTTTCCAATGAGTCAGTTCTTCACATCAGGCGGCCAAAGTATTGGAGTTTCAGCATAAGTCCTTCCAATGGATATTCAGGATTGATTTCCTTTAGGATTGATTGGTTTGTTCTTGCAGTCCAAGGAATTCTTTAAGAGTCTTCTCTAACACCACAGTTCAAAAGCATCAATTCTTCGGCACTCAGCTTTCTTTATGATCCAGCTCTCACATCCATACATGACTACTGGAAAAGCCGTAGCTGACTAGATGGACCTTTGTCAGCAAAGTAATGTCTCTGTTTTTAATATGCTGTCTAGGTTTTTCATAGCTTTTCTTCCAAGGAACAAGCATCTTTTAATTTCATGGCTGCAGCCACCATCTGCAATAATTTCAGAGCCCAAGAAAATTAAGCCTGTCACTGTTTCCATTGTTTCCCCATCTATTTGCCATGAAGTGATGGGACCAGATGCCATGATCTTTGTCTTTTGAATGTTGAGTTTTAAGCCAACTTTTTCACTCTCCTCTTTCACTTTCATCAAGAAGCTCTTAGTTCCTCTTCACTTTCTACCATAAGGGTGATGTCATCTTCATATCTGAAGTTACTGATATTTTTCCTGGCAATCTTGATTCCAGCTTGTGCTTCATCCAGTCTGGTATTTTTCATGATGTACTCTGCATGTATGTTAAATAAGCAGGGTGACAGTATACAGCCTTAACATACTTCTTTCCCAATTTGGAACCAGTCTGTTGTTCCATGTTCAGTTCTAACTGTTGCTTCTTGACCTGCATACAGATTTCTCAGGAGGCAGGTCAGGCAGTCTTGTATTCCCATCTCTTGAAGAATTTTCCATAGTTTGTTGTGATCCACACAGGCTGCTTTAGAAAGACAATAATAACTTACGCTTTTTACATATTTTCACCAAATTAGACCTCCACCCCCCACACCTTACAGCTCCCTAAAGGAACAAAAGCAATGAGCAAAAACAGTGCTTGCTTCCTAGAGACTCACAGTCCCTTCTTCTGGAGTTTTCTTCTAAAGAACACCCCACTGAATGCAGCCATCAGGGGCTTACTGCTCTTTCCTTGTGGTGAGGAGAAGTAGGCCTGGGTCCTAGGCTAGCTGAGACTTGAACAAGAATGTTGAAGAGTCAAGACATGTCTGTTCTAGGACTTCCCTGGAAGTCCAGTGGCTAAGATGCTGCACCTCTGCAGGGGACATGGGTTCCATCCCAGGTTGGGGAACCAAGATCCCACATGCTGCATGAGATGGCAATTTTTTTTTTTTAATTTTAAGAAGAGATATGTCTATGTTGGAGGCTTAGCAGAGGTCAAGGGACTGTCCTGCAGAGAGCTGGCTGAGGCCACCTGACCAAGGATGGCCCTTCCCTTTCCCCACAGACCCACATGAAGCATTAGAATTGTAACTGGCACAAAGTAGTATTTATTAACTACCATTATTATTGCTGGTATTATTACTACAGCACTTGTTGGGAGACTCTGGGATTGGGCTTTGGTTGTCTTTCCAAAATGGTCTTCTGTCATAACAGAACCTAGGGGTGGATTTTGAAACCAATAATTCCACAGTGAAAGAACAATTTGACAACCTTGGGATTGATTGTACAAGTCATCTGAGATCCTCTTCCTTATTCTCTCTGAATCGCCAGGACAAGCTGAGCCCTGGCTAGGTTATCCCGATTTATCTGTACTATTGCTGTCTCCCGAGCCAGCAGGAAGTGATGAGTACCTCACTGTGCATTCACTCGATGGGCTGATGGAAATGGGATGCAGTCAGACTGCTAAGTCCACACTGTCGTGCATTCGGGCCTCAGAAATCTGATTGCAAGAATGTATATCTTGCATCACAATCTGGATTTCCAGAGGAAAGTTTTGGACAAAATAACCCACACCCAGGTCTGGGTCATTTAAAGTCTGGTGAAATGGAGAGAGAGCCCAGAATATACAGGTCTGAATCTTGGCTGGAGAGATGTGGGAGATTCGAGGCACCAGACCGTTGGCTTCTCTCCAAATGTTTACCACCCTGGTGCCATGAGGTAGTGGACGGCCCACGTGCTCATCCTCCTCCCTTCTCTCTCTCCCTTTCTCTCCCCTCCTCCTCGGATTTTCCATAGTCTGGAGAAATTCAGGAACCTGCTGACCCAGGGGGAGTGATGAGAAGAATGAAATGGCAGATTCAGACCAACCCTGCCCTGGCTGAGGACACCATGAAGTGTGAGTGCTGGCCCTGGGTTGGAACCCCGGCTCTCACCCACATCTGCCTGAGCATGACCTTCGTCCCTGGAAGCCTGGTTCTCTGGAGAGAGGATGACATGAGGCCTGGGGCCATATCCCCAGGAAATAGGAAGGCGGTGGCGGCTGCTGATGCAGAGCGTCCAGGAGAGCAAGGGCTGCTGTTTCTTCCTGCCCCCTGCCTCCCCGCCCCTACCCCACTCTACCCTGTGGCACCCAGGCTGCCTGTACTGCTTGAATGCCACAGCCCTTGCTGGGGGCCTCCAAAGGGACCTCAGAGGCTTGCAGCTGGCAAGGCCTTTCGTTGGTGTGTCTCTGAGTTCACCTCCCAAAGAAGAAAGCATACGCTGCTGCGGCCAGTGACACTCCTCACTGATGTGCCCGCTGCCCAGGCAGTAACTGTTGAGTCTGGCGTTGCTTTCTCTTCTTCCTAAAGCCTAATATCACAAGGAGTCCTGAGCTCTGAACCCAGTCCAGCCTCTGATACAAAAGAAGCTGTGCTTTTGTAAACCCACACTACAGCAAGTGAACTCCGGGAGATAGTGATGGACAGGAAGGCCTGGCGTGCTGCGATTCATGGGGTCACAAAGAGTCCTAATTGGAATTGTTCTAGCCAACTCCGGACATGACTGAGCGGCTGAACTGAACTGAACTGACAGGAAGTGCTATACAGGCAAGTGTTTCTCCAATTCCTCCCCTTCCCCAGCAACTATGTATCAAACCAGAGGACTGATCTCACAGGGAAGTGGACTTCCACTCCCTTCTCCAGGGGATCTTCCCTTAGGCAGGGATTGAACTCAGGTCTCCTGCATTGCAGGCAGATTCTTTGCCATCTGAGCCACGAGGGAAGTGGGGGATGGGAAAGTGCTGGCTGGCACTGCTTGGGCACACTCTCAGAACCTTGATTTCTCTTCCTGTGTCCCCCAACCCACCTCAGCAGTCTGGTGCCAGGCTCTCCATTGCTGGCTGATCCCCATGGCCCAGCTGCCCTTGGCCACATTTATAAAGGATGTCTCTCCAGGGGTTCTCTTGGAGAGGGGGCACATAGCAAAGGGAGGCCTTTCATCCAGAATTCTCACACTCACCAAAGGCTTCAAATTTGGATTTTGAAAGTTTTATCTTCAAAGATATGCTAATAGGGCTAAAAGAAGGAAACGATCATCGGCTTTAAATTTCTGCCAGACTTTGGTACCATGCCCATAAATTTCAAAAATAAATCCTTCTATTATATTGTGAATAGGATGATCACACTGTTTTGTGTTTTAAATTTTACATGTGGCACAAGCCTTCATTTATTAAATTTTAAAAATATGTCACAATTTTTGAAACCCTGTTTGGACATACCTTTGTTTTCATATCACATCTACTTCTGATTTATTGACTACGCCAAAGCCTTTGACTATGTGGATCACAACAAACTATGGAAAATTCTTCAAGGGATAGGAAAACAAGACTACCTTACTTGCCTCCTGAGAAATCTGTATACAGGTCAAGAAGCAACAATTAGAACCAGACATGGAACAACAGACTGATTCCAAATTGGGAAAGAAGTATGTCAAGGCTGTATATTGTCACCCTGCTTATTTAACTTATATGCAGAGTACATCATGCAAAATGCCTGGCTGGATGAAACACAAACTGGAATGAAGATTGCCAGGAGAGATATCAACAACCTCAGATATGCAGATGACACCACCCTTATGGCAGAAAGTGAAGAGGAACTAGACTGAAGAGTCATCAAGACTCTTTAGAGCCTCTTGATGAAAGTGAAGGAGGAGAAAAAGCTGGCTTAAAACTCAACATTCAAAAAACGAAGATCATAGTATCTGGTCCTATCACTTCTTGGCAAAATAGATGGGGAAACATTGGAAACAGTGATAGACTTTATTTTCTTGGGCCCCAAAATCACTATAGACGGTGACTGCAGCCATGAAATTAAAAGACGCTTGCTCCTTGGAAGAAAAGCTATGAGAAACCTAGACAGCATATTAAAAAGCAGAGACATTACTTTGCCAACAAAGGTCCATTTAGTCAAAGCTATGGTTTTTCCAGTAGTCATGTATGGATGTGAGAGTTGGACCAAAAAGAAAGCTGAGTTCCAAAGAATTGACGCTTTGGAACTGTGGTTTTGGAGAAGACTCTTGAGAGTCCTGTGGGCTGCAAGGAGATCCAACCAGTCCATCCTAAAGGAAATCAGTCCTGACTAGTCATTGGAAGGACTGATGCTGAAGCTGAAACTCCAAAACTTTGGCCACCTGATGTGAAGAACTGACTCATTTGAAAAGACCCTGATGCTGGGAAAGATTGAAAGCAGGAGGAGAAGAGGGCAACAGAGGATGAGATGGTTGGATGGTGTCACTGACTCAGTGGACATGAGTTTGAGCAAGCTCCGGGAGTTGGTGATGGACAGGGAAGCCTGGCATGCTGCAGTCCATGGGGTCTCCAAGAGTTGGACATGACTTGCTGAACTGAACTGAACTTGTTTTCACATGCCCGGAGCCTCAGAGGATGAAAGTGTCCCAGGCCCCTCTTGACCATCGGCTGCTTTCCTCTTGGTGGACAGTAGGAAAAGCTGTTCCTTTCCCACATTGCTATTTCAACCTTAGAAAATCTAAGGTGTATCTCCCTGTTTCGTTACAGCACATACCTATGATGGAAGAGGCCTTCGAGGTTTAAGGATGTACAGTTCTGGATAGTGCCTGATCCCTTGCATTTCTAACAAGTTCCCAGGTGAAGTGATGCTGGTGGTTCAAGGGCCACATTTTGAAAACCACTGTCCCAGGGAGATGGGCTGAGAGGGAAAGGTGAGTGAATACTCAAAGATCTAGTTATTTCTTTTTATAATTTTTTAATTGGAGGAAAATTACAATGTTGTATTGGTTTCTGCCTTACAACAACGTGAATCAGCCCTAATTATACATATATCTCCTCCCTTTTGAGCCTCCCTCCCCTCTCCCCATCTCACCCCTCTAGGTCATCACAGAGCACCAGGCTGGGCTTCCTGTGTTATATAGCAACTTCTTCCCTGATAGCTCAGTAAAGAATCCACCTGCAATGCAGGAGACCCTGGTTCGAGTCCTGGGTCGGGAAGATCCCCTGGAGAAGGGATAGGCTACCCACTCCAGTGTTCTTGAGCTTCCTTTGTGACTCGGCTGGTAAAGAATCCACCTGCAGTGCAGGAGACCTGGGTTCAATCCCTGGGTTGGGAAGATCCCCTGAACAAGAGAAAGGCTACCCATTCCAGTATCTGGCCTAGAGAATTCCATGGACTGTATAGTTCATAGGGTCCCAAAGAGTCAGACAGGACTGAGCAACTTTCACTTTCACTTTCTTACCAGCTGTTTTACACATGATAGTGTATACATGTCGATACTACTTTCTCCATTTGTCTCAGTTCAGTTCAGTTCAGTTCAGTCGCTCAGTCGTGTCTGACTCTTTGCGACCCCATGAATTATAGCACGCCAGGCCTCCCTGTCCATCACCAACTCCCGGAGTTCACTCAGACTCACGTCCGTCAAGTCAGTGATGCCATCCAGCCATCTCATCCTCTGTTGTCCCCTTCTCCTCCTGCCCCCAATCTCTCCCAGCATCAGAGTCTTTTCCAATGAGTCAACTCTTCACATGAGGTGGCCAAAGTACTGGAGCTTCAGCTTTAGCATCATTCCTTCCAAAGAAATCCCAGGGCTGATCTCCTTCAGAAGTCCTTTCTTATTCTCAAACTTTGCTGTTGGCATCAGAGGCGGGGAATCCTAAGCACCATAACTGCCGCTGCACAGAAAACCCAGGTGGGGTTGATCTGGGTCCAGAAAGCCAGAGTCTCAGGCATGGACCTAGAGCAGAGGGTCTAGAGGTCTGATCAGCTGTGTCCAATGAGAATATAATGCAAGCAACAAATGCAAATCATATATATAATTTCATATTTTCTATATATATTAAAAATTAAAGATTAATTTTAACCATATATATATTTAACCTAATTAACCAAAATGTTATCTTTTTGAAATGTCATCGGCATGATTATTAATGAGACGTTTTACATTCTGTTTTTCACACCAAGTCTCGGAACCTGTTCTGTGTTCTACAGGAGCACGTGTGGACAGTGCAGGTCTGCATTCACCAGGTACTGGGGCCACCTGCTTCTGAAGAAGGCCTAAGGCACGGAGGTCAGCAGGCAGGTGCCTCCTTCCTGTCCTTCCTAGAGCCTCTAGAATCTGTTCTCCACATCTGAGAATCTTCCCTGTGTTCCTCGTCACCGCTGCTTCTGGAAAGCACGAGCAGGCGAGTGGGGCCAGATCAGCTCTGCAGGGCTCGTTTCCTCGCGTCTAAGTGTCTGAGGTCAGAATCCAAGAGAATCACGCCTCCCCGCTACTTTCCAGGCGTAACCATTGACACATATGAGCAGAGCCCCTGGGTGTTGATGGGGAGAAGGTGAAGCTCTGGCTGGGGAGAGATGGGTATCTGAAATCAATCGAGAAAGAGAGCAAAGGCAGAGCTGTGGTTGGCCTGAACAGTCTCGAGTGTCGTTCAAATGTGGCCAGCGGGTGTGAGCTGACACTTCCAGAAATTCCACTGGCTAAGGAGCCCAGAGCACTGTGGGCATTTCTTGTTTTGTTTTGTCTTACAGCATTGAGTCCACAGCCATTGTGCTCTGCCCATGGCATGGTGCCTTTTCTCCAGTTGCAGTCATGAAACAGGCAAGTATTGAGTGCCCACTGCGTGTGCCAGCATACCGGGGAGGCAGTTGATTATAATCATTTGGATCACGTGTTTTAGAGCCAGTCAGGCCAGAGTGCAGATCTCCACTTTTGCAGTGTGATCTTAGGAAGGGTTTTAATCTCTAAGCCATGGTTTCTTTATTTGTAAAATGGGGATAATAACACCTATACCACAGAAGTCCTGTGAGAATGAAGTGGGGTGATATGTGTCATGCCTGGCTCAGAGCCTGGCTCACAGGCATTCAGTGAACGGCAGCAGCAGGGACCAGATGAGGTGAGCGAGGTGTATGGTGTGGAGCTCTCGCCACCATCACCACTGTTGCTCTTAAGTTCCTATACCATAGTAGGTGCCCTGGGAATTGCCAAGCTCCATGAGGCATGATCCTCTCTCTCCAGGAGCAGAGGGTCCGCGAGGGGAGAGATGCACCCACAAGTGAGCCAGAGATGAGCTAGGTGTGATGATTGCCTTGAGAGAGGAAGGAGAGGTCACTTCCATCCAGGGATTCAGAGACTGTACGTGAGGAATGGACAAGAGGTCTGCTGGCAGAGATTGAGGGGAAGGACAGTTTCTGGAGAGAAAGGCTTGATCAAGGCCGCAGAGGTGAAGAACTGTGCTCAGGGAGTATTGAATGGTTGTGATACTGGCACACAGAGACAGCTCAAAGAGACTGGCAAGAAGCTGGTCGCAGCCCATTTGTACAGGTCTTACATACCAAGCAATGGAGTCCAGACTGTGTTTGGTAAAAAACAGAAAACCATAGACAGCATCCCAGGAAGGAATGACAAGAGTAATGATAAATACTTTTTTTTCCTTTTGAAACAGGGGAGTTCTGAGAGTCAGAATTTACTGACATTGCCTGGTCAAAACTGAACACGAATCTTCACGCCTTGAGATGCAGGTAACTTGTAAATCATGTCATCTGTTACCACCCTTTTGCAGTCCTACTCCCACAAAGGAACCCTGTTACCAGTGGGGTAGGCAACCTTCCAGACTTTCCTCTGTACAAAGACAACACACAGAGAGGGAAAAGGCTTTAACCAAAATTGGAACATACCAAACTCACTGTTCTATCATTTACCTTTTTATTGTAACTGACTCCCCAGTCCCCCTCCTCCAGCCTTTAGTCACCACCACTCTGCTTCCTATTTTTATGACCTTAACTAATCCAGGAACCTAGTATAGATAGGATCATTAGACATTTGTCCTTTTGTGATTGGCTTATCTCACTTAGCATAATGTCTTCTAGGTTTTATTATGTTATAGAATATCAGAATTTCCTTCCTTTATAAGGCTGAATAATATCCCATTCTTATATATATTACTTTTTTTTTGGCCCATCATCCCTGATGAGCACTTGCTTTCATCATTTGGCTCTTGTCTGTTATATACTTTAAACTTATATTGTGGGCATGTTTCCATGTGAGTTCCTATTAGAACCAGCTCATTCCATTGTATGGAAGTGACCAATTGAGAGTCACGCAACCAGCTAGTGGTATGATGAGGATTTGAACCCAGTTCTTTCTGGCTCCAAAGGCTGAGTGCTTTTCTCTGCTCCAGAAGACGTGAGGGATGTGTACATTTTGAGCCACTATGAGGCCAGAATGGTGCTAGGCACATATAAAATAATGGGATACAACTTGACTGGGTTCTAAAAGGATTCTGAAAAATTAAGTGATGGAGTGGGTTGAGGCCAGATCTAGCCCTGATTTAGGAATCTTCCCACGACCCAGTGATGGCCAGTGACACTCAGATTGATTTTTCCATTGCTGGAAGGAAGAGAAGGAAGTACAAGTGATCAGAGAACGTAAATAACCTAGTAAAGCCAGGCAAGACTGTGTCTTCCCATGACACAGTTATGGCCAATTCTTGATCAACACTAACCTGTGCCCCTCGCAGTATGGCTCTAGAACAGGAATAAGCAGTAGCATCTTTAGGCCTTGTCGCTCATCTGGCCCAAGCCTTTGTTTTAGGCGAGGAGGGAACTGGATCCTGAGAGAAGGACCCCATTCCCTGCCTGCACCTCGAGGGTGTGGCTGCTGGCTACTTCAGGTGTTAAGGTACTCCATACTGTTTCCCATCCCAGTTTTACTGACTCTTAGTCACTCTGTTGATGGTGGAAACTTGTGCATTATTTTTGTTCTTCATTTTTCCTGTACACATACATTCTTTCAGCCACCTGCCTGGCTTTATTAAAAGTCATTTATGGTCTCTGATCACCTCTACTTCCTTTTCTTCCAGCAATGGAAAATCAATCTGAGTGTCATTAGGAGGATATCCCCTGAAGATGGCAGGTAACGGTGGGTTCGTCACCCAGCTTTCTTCCTTTCACTGAGCAATTGGAATTTCTTCCACGGGCCTGAGCCCCAGTGTTATCTCACTGTCTGAACACAGGCAGGCCTTGCACTGATATGCCAAGTTTCCATGCCTTTGTCTCACTGTCATTGGCTGATCTGATCTCTGCACTGATTAATTAGTTTCAAATCCTTTCCTATTGATCTAGTAAAATTGACTTCTTGAATACGTGATGGGAAATTCTGAGAGTGTTTCATTTAGACTCTGAGGGGCATCTTTTTTTAATGTCCTGTCAGAGACTTCCCCTGGGATAGAGTCGTTGTCCGTTGTGCAGCCTCCTGAATCACACAGAACAGATGCTGAAATGGTGGAGGTCCTCTCCCTGCTGCTGTCTGGTGCTTTTACAGCAAGCACTTCTGCCTATTCATGGGGCAGGTTTCCCCATCCTCTCACCAAAGGCACCTTGGACCACTGTCTTTCTACCTCTTGAGATTCTCTGAGCTGGTTCTAAGCATCACCTAGCCTTTCTTTCAGGGTGGGGCCTGCTTGCCATCCACCCATGTCATCTGGGGCCAGAACAGAGCCACTTCCCCAGCCCCAGTGGTACGCTGCTTGATTTATACGGATCTTCTTTTTCTTTCTACTGGCTGTGATCCCCCCTCTCCCTGAAGGAAGGGTTGGAGTAAAAGTCCCAAAGTTGAATATTCTCTGTTCTGTCACCAAGAGAAATGAGCAGAAACACATGGCCTTAAAGGTTAGGAGAGAATTCCACTGAGAGCCAGTCCCATCCTGGATGCAGGACTGATTCATGGCACTCAGCAAGATGCCTTTGGGGTGTGGTCACTCACTGGCTGGAATTAAATCCTAATACCTGCTTTCCCAGTCAGCAGCCACCACGATGCAGGGAGCTTGTTTATTTAACGTGATCAGACCACTGTTTCCAGCTAATCTCCACTTGCCTATCTCCTCTAAGATAGCTTTCCCCCCAAAATGTGTAAACACATTCTTTGAATCTTCTTAGAAGTCCCTTAAAGCCCCCTGCGAGGCCAGCCCCCATAGGGCAGGCAGTGGTGAGTCACCCCGCGGTGGGAGGGTTCTCATACATCTCCGTCAGGCACAGCGAAAGCAGCAGCCCAGCCAGGAATGAGCTTTCCCCTCCCAGCAGCCTCCCTGCAAGGCAGGGCCCTGGAGAGCCGCTGTGCAAGCTGCAGCATTTGGCTCATTCATTTGTCTTCATTAACGTTGCTTATAGCGAGCCCTTTGTCACATATATGCTTATGGGAGATTCAATTCTCCTGAATGTGTAAACACAGAGCTCCATTGTGAGGCTCCAAGCAGGCAGCCGCCTGAAGAGGAGCTTTTCTGCTGTTGGGGGGATGACATATACTTTCAGCCCCTGGGGATGGGGCTGCACTGGGGGGACTGGGTCTTAAATGTTGGGGACTGGTTCTTGCTCCTCAGTCCTTGCCCCCGGGGCTGAGTCCTTGCCCACCAGTCACCTCACATGACTTCATGTCCTTGTCCGTTCCTCCCTCCCCTCAGCTCCACAGTCACCAAGTCCACTCACACTCAGCATGCCTGCTTTAACCTCGCCTAACTACATCTCTTCCTCATTCCTCCTCCAGGAACCTGTCCTCATCTAAGGCCACCATCATCTCATGGCTGGATTCTTGGACAGCCTCTTCATCATACTCCCCACCTCCAATCTTGTCCCACTCTCCTCCGTTCTCAGCCTGCTGCTATCTTCATCTTTCTGAAATGCCTCCTTCTCTAGGAAAAGGCTGAACTGCTTCACTTGGTCCGGAGGGCTCTTCAGAACTAGGTCCCTGGAACTTCTAGGCTTTGGCCCCATCAGCATCATCATTTCCTTCCCCCACTCCCTTTTTGTGTTATACTTTGTCACAGGGTTCCAGAACAATTCTATCTTGTGCCTAATATCTTAGGGCTTTTAAAAAAGATCGCTTCCCTGATAATTCAGTTGGTAAAGAATCCACCAGCAATGCAGGAGACCTCGGTTCAATTATTAGGTTGGGAAGATCTGCTGGAGAAGGGATAGGCTACCCACTCCAGTATTCTTGGGCTTCCCTGGTGGCTCAGCTGGTAAAGAATCCGCCTGCCATGCAGGAGACCTGGGTTTGATCCCTGGGTTGGGAAGATCCCCTGGAGAAGAGAAAGGCTACCCACTCCAGTATTCTGGCCTAGAGAATTCCATGGACTGTATAGTCCATGGGGTGGCAAAGAGTCACACACAACTGAGCGGCTTTCACTTTCACTGTCAAAAAATATACTTTTATTGAGGTATAATTGACATATAACACTATATTAGTTTCAGATGTGTGTGCAAGCTCAGTTGCTCAGTCGTGTCCAACTCTTTGTGACCCCATGGACTGTAGTCTGCCAGTCTCCTCTATGCGTGCGATTTCCCAGGCAAGAAGGGTTGCCATTTCCTGCTCCAATTTCAGGTGTACAAGCTAACAAATCAATATTTGTATACACTGTGCAATAATCACCACAGTGAGTCAGTTACCATCTGTCACTGTACAAAGTTGCAAAACATTTTTTCTTGTGGTGAGAACTTTGAAGATTTACTCTTAGCAAGCTTCAAACGTGCAATACAATATTATTGACTATAATCACCATGCTGTGTATTACCTCACTATGACTTCCTTTTTTTTAGTTTCTAATTTGCTTACTCTGCTATTTCTCATATTAGCACAGAACATGGGGAGCTGGACTAAATTAAATACCCATGTCACTGTCTCCTTAGTAGCATTCCTCTCCAGGGGCTGATGTTTCTATTCTGAGCTGCGACACTCAGGCCACTTTAGGTGGAAGAAGGAGAACAATCAAGTGACCAGAGGGAAAACGTGGGTATTTATTAAAGAATATGCATGAGGGAGGGCTTTTCTGGTGGCTCAGTGGTAAAGAATCTGCCTGCAATGCGGGAGCCACAGGAGACACAAATTCAATCCCTGTGTTTGGAAGATTCCCTGGTGGAGGAAATGGCAACCCACTCCAGCAGTCTTGCCTGGAGAGGATCCCCATGGACAGTGGAGCCTGATGGGCTGCAGCCCATGAGGTCACAACTGAATCAACTCAGCATGCATACACACGTGCATGAGGGACCACAACAAAGTCTGGCTCAGGAAGGGCAGAAACAAGACAGCCATTGGGCCCTGCCAGTCTCTCTTTCTCTCTGTGCCTGTCTGTCTTTCAGTCTCTCTCATTTGCTTCTCCTCTCTCCATTCTCTTAACTCCTTCTTGGCCAGCTTCCCCTCCTCATTGTTATTTTTCAGTTGCTCAGTCATGTCAGATTCTTTGAGACCCCATGGATGGTAGCACACCAAGCTTTCCTGTCCTTCACTATCTCCTGGAGTTTGCCCAAACTCATTCCTCTCCTTATTCATCTTATATATCACCCAGAACGGCAGGTGGTATAGGGTCCAGGGTTCCAGACTATTCCAGACCATGGAATAGTCCAGAGTCTACGTGGGCTTCCAACTTCAGCACCCACCACTCACTACAGCTTCCTGTCCCTGGAGAGAGGTTGGGCAGGTGCTGAGTCCTCTCTCTGAAACAGACTGCAGTAGTCCTGCATCCTGATAAGTCTTGGGTCAGGTTGCCCTTCGCTCAGAACTCTTTCCCACACTCTTCCCCATAGCTTTGATCCAAGAGGGGCAGGTTACAAGGGTATCCTGTTTTCTCTGTCAGAGGCTGGGAGCAGAGGCAGCAGTATCAATGAAAGGTCATATTAACTGTATTAGTAACAAAGTACCATAAGAAAGTAACAAAGGAGGCTGTATTAGTAACCAAGTACCACAAACTAGGTGGCTTAAACAATAGAAATCTGTTGTCTCAGTTTTGGAGGCTAGAAATCTGAGATCAAGGAGTTGGTTGTGTAGATTTCCTTCTGAGGGCCATGAGGCAAGGATCTGTACCATGCCATTCTCCTAGTTTCTGGCAGCCTCGAGCATCCCTGGCTTGTATGTGGCATTCTCCCTGTGTCTTTGCCTCATCTGCCTTCTGTATGTGTCTGTCTCTGTATCTGTCTTCTCTTCTATAAGGACTCCAGTCATATTGGATTGGACCCCACTCTAATAACCTCGTCTTATTTTGATCTTTATACAAAGACCCCATTTCCAAATAAGATCACGTTCACAGGTATTGGGGATTAGGACTTCAACATCTTTTGGGGTGTGCAGTTCAATCCATGACAGAGGCTAAGGGCAGGGCTGAAGATATCTCTGCAGTTCCTCTCCTTGGCCCCCTTAGGAGCTTCATTGTGAGCCCACTTTGGCAGTCCTCCAGACATGACTAGACACTGGAGTAGAGAAAGACCATTAGGTGTAATTGAGGCCCCCACTGCAGACAAGGAAAACCTTGCAAACCTCAAATAAATACCTTCTACAGGTAAACAATGCCCCACTGCACCCTGTCCAGGAATGTAGCCTTGTGGCTTTGTAAGATCTGTAGGGAAAGGGTATTTATAACATGGATAGGTTGGTAGCTCTGATGACAACTATTAATGTGGTCAATAATAACTACACTAGTAATGCTAATACTGGAAAAGGTCAGTTTTCATTCCAATCCCAAAGAAAGGTAACGCAAAAGAGTGTTCAAACTACCGCACAATTGCACTCATCTCACACACTAGCAAAGTAATGCTCAAAATTCTCCAAGCCAGGCTTCAACAGTATGTGAATCATGAACTTCCAGATGTTCAAGCTGGATTTAGAAAAGGCAGAGGAATCAAAGATTAAATTACCAACATCCATTGGATCATCGAAAAAGCAAGAGAGTTCCAGAGAAACATCTACTTCTGCTTTATTGACTATGCCAAAGTCTTTGTGTGGATCACAATAAACTGTGGAAAATTCTGAAAGAGATGAGAATACAAGACCACCTGACCTGCCTCCTGAGAAATCTGTATGCAGGTCAAGAAGCAACAGTCAGAACTGAACATGGAACAACAGACTGGTTCCAAATTGGGAAAGGAGTATGTCAAGGCTGTATATTGTCACCCTGCTTATTTAACTTATATGCAGGGTACATCATGCAAAATGCCAGACTGGATGAAGAACAAGCCGGAATCAAGATTGCTGGGAGAAATATTAATAACCTCAGATACGCAGATGACACCACCCTTATGGCAGAAAGCGAAGAACCAAAGCCTCTTGATGAAAGTAAAAGAGGAGAGTGAAAAAGTTGACTTAAAACTCAACATTCAGAAAACTAAGATCATGGAATCCAGTCCCATCACCTCATGGCAAATAGATGGGGAAACAATGGAAACAGTGACAGACTTTATTTTCTTGGGCTCCAAAATCACTAAAGATGGTGACTGCAGCCATGAAATTAAAAGACACTTGCTCCTTTTAAGAAAAGCTGTGACCAACTTAGATAGTCTATTAAAAAGTAGAGGCATTACTTTGCCAACAAGGGTCCATCTAGTCAAAGCTATGGTTTTCCAGTAGTCACGTATGGATGTGAGAGTTGGACCATAAAGAAAGCTGAGTGCCAAAGAATTGATGCTTTTGAACTGTTTGGAGAAGACTCTTGAGAGTCCCCTGGACAGTAAGGAGATCCAACCAGTCCATCCTAAAGGAAATCAGTCCTGACTATTCATTGGAAGGACTGATGCTGAAGCTGAAACTCTAAAACTTTGGCCACTTGATGTGAAGAACTGACTCATTTGAAAAGACCCTGACTCTGGGAAAGATTGAAGGCAGGAGGAGAAGGGGACGACAGAGGATGAGATGGTTGGATGGTGTCACTGATTCAATGGACATGAGTTTGAGCAAGCTCCAGGAGTTGGTGATGGACAGGGAATCCTGGTGTGCTGTAGTCCATGGAGTCACAAAGAGACACGACTGAGTGACTGAACTGAATTGATTACACATGTGGTGCCTTAAAATTGTCTTCATATCCATTATTTTATTTGATCCTCATGACAACTATGAGAAGTAGGAAAAGAGATTTTGTTTTGTTTCATTTTGTTTTACTTTTTTACTGAGGAATAATTGACATAGAGTGGTATATTAGTTTTGGGTGTACAACATAATTTGCTCATTGTATATATTGTGAAATGTTCACCATCATGGGTCAGTCTTATCACCATGCTGCTGTGCTGTGCCTAGTCGCTCAGTCATATCTGACTCTTTGGAACCCCAGGGACTGCAGCCCGCCAGGCTCCTCTGTCCATGGGATTCTCCAGGCAAGAACACTGGAGTGGGTTGCCATGCCCTCCTCCAGGGGAATCTTCCCAACCCAGGGGTCGAACCCAGGTCTTCCATATTGCAGGTGGATTCTTTACTATCTGAGCCACCCGGGAAGCCCACTAATCACCATACTTAGTTACAAAACTTTTTTTTCTTGTTTTGAGAACCTGTAAGATCTATTCTCTTAGCAACTTTCAGATATGCAATACAGTATTATTAACTGTGGTATCCATGCTGTACATCACATCCCCATGAAGTATTTATTATTTAACTGTAAATTTGTACCTTTTGACTCCCATCATGGATATTTCCCCAACACCCACCCTGTGCTTCTGGAAACCATCCATGTAGTCTCTGTATCTGTGAGCTTCTTTTTTTCCTGCAGATCATATGGTATTTATGTTTCTCTGTCTGAATTCTTTAACATAGCATACTGCCCCCAAAGTTCATCCATGTTGTTGCAAATGACAAGATTTCGTTCTTTTTATGACTGAATAATACACCATTGTGTGTATATCACATTGTATTTATCTGCTCATCCATCACTGGACACTTAGGTTGTTCCCACATCCTGGCTATTGTAAACAGTGCTTCATTGAACATGAGGGTGCGTATAGATTTTTGAGTTGATGTTTTCATTCTCTTCAGTAAGTACCCAGAAGTAGAATTGCTGGATCATATGGTGGTTCGATTTTTAATTTTTTGAGGACCCTCCATACTGTTTTCCATAGTGGCAGTGCCAGTTTACGTTCCCACCACCAGTGCACAAGAGTTCCCTTTCCTCCACATCCTTGCCGGCGCTTGTTACCTCGTCTTTGTGGTGATAGCCATTCTGACAGGTGTGAGGTAATCGCTTGTCGTGGTTGTGATTAGCATTTTCCTGATGATTAGTGACAGTATCTTTTCTGTGTACCTGTGCAGATTTTTGTCATATTACTTCTTTGTGCCTCAGTTTCCTCATCTGGGAAATGAAGATAGCAGTAGCTGCTCAAAGGATTGTTGTATGAGTTAAATACATTAATAAACTTAAGCTCTGATACCCTGTAAGCATGATGAAATGAATGCTGTTTTCATTCACTGTCATTCATATTACCGATAGAGAAAAGAGACTGGGAGGTTAAGAGTCTCAGCCAAGATTCTCAAACCCACTGCCAAGGCGGGGCCCTCACAGTTCAGCAGCAAGAGGATCAAATGGGTGTCTCTGCAAATCCAGAGAGAAGATGACGCTCTATCCCCATCACTTCTTCCTGTCATATCTTCGAGTTATTAATACTTTGCTAGAGGCTCATAATATCTTTTCTTTAAATTGTGTTTTCAGTTTTCATTTATTTCCTGTCAAAGCTGTTTTGTTGTTCCCCAAATTAAGAATGTATAAAGAAAATATATTTTAGGATGAAATAACATACAACTCTTAAGTTATGCCTATTATCTCTGAAGATACGCAATACAGTTGTTTGCCAGAGAAAAGGAAAAGGAAAATCATACACTACATGTACACATATTAGAAGACATACGGGATCTAGAAGAGGGTACGCAATTTTTCTTTTGTTTCAGTCTAAAAACTATCTAGCCCATTCTGTCAAGCCCTTCTCTCTTATCTCCCTGCACATCTCTCACTCCCACCTGTTGGAGACTTGTTTTTTTTTCTCTCTCTCTCCCCTCTCTGCGTCCTCTTGGTGGGGCTCCTCAGAGGCTGCTGCTAAGGTAAGGGGTCATGTGAAAGTGACGTACTAGGAAGCATTTCCAGGAAAAATTGGTCGGGAGGTCGGATCAGGAAGGGAGGTCTAGGAAAGCATCAGGCGAAGTCCCATGGAGTTGCTCTTGGAGACAGAGGAGGTCAGCCTTCAGTGTTGTTCTCATCAGGAAGGGATGGACAAGGAGCTGGAGGAGTTCCCACCTGTGATCAAGGTCTGTCCTGCCCCCTCCCTTGTCAGGACAGAAATGCCCCCATCACTTCCAGCTGTCTGAATGCAGGCCTGAGAAGTGAGAAACAGGTGCTGGCTCTTGAAAATGAAGGCACAGCTGGAGCTGGTGTGTATGAAGATAGTAGATCTGAGGAGAAAGACTCCATCCTGTAAGAGGCCACATGAAGCCCCTGCTGAGCAGGGCTGCTGCTGCTGCTGCTAAGTCGCTTCAGTCGTGTCGGACTCTGTGTGTCCCCATAGACAGCAGCCCACCAGGCTCCCCTGTCCCTGGGATTCTCCAGGCAAGAACACTGGAGTGGGTTGCCATTTCCTTCTCCAATGCATGAAAGTGAAAAGTGAAAGTGAAGTCACTCAGTCGTGTCTAACTCTTCGCGATCCCATGGACTGCAGCCTTCCAGGCTCCTCCGTCCATGGGATTTTCCAGGCAAGAGGACTGGAGTGGGTGCCATTGCCTTCTCCGGCTGAGCAGGGCTAAGGAGGCCTTAAATTCTTCTGAGTAGAAAGTCTGCAAAACAAACGCACCTTTCTGTTGTTCATGTGCATGGTCTCTGGACAAAGTTTTGACGTGTCATGCTACTCAGGGTCTGTTTTTTCATTTGTTTTACTAAATTCAGAGAAGGGAAAGAAATGACATGGGTGAAGTGGGGAAAAACCCTCACCAGTTCACAAACATATTTTAGTTTCATGTTATTGGTTTTTAAACAAAATTCAGAGACACCGTGGGGTCTCAGCGGACTTTGAAGGATTCTTGATTCAACGTCAGGTGCCCCTATAATCTAAGGCTCATTCTACATCTTTATTTTTTACTTCATCTGCCTCACTCTTCCCCTTTCTGTCCAAAATTGGCCTTGGTTTACTTCCTTCTCCTTTTTTCTCCTTTGAATGCTGTGGCTTCAACAGTAAGGGGAAGATGCTGAGAAAGGTAGGTTCAATACCCAGTCTGGATCTTGTTGGAGATCAGTGCTCTATTTGAGGTGATAAGAGAGTTGGGGGGTAGCCCCTGGTGGCAGGAATGAAAGGGGCACAGGGAGGGATGGAGAGAGCATACCTTCTGGACTCTGCATGTCAGAAGGTGATTTCAGAAACAACATTCTTCCTAATGAGGGAAGATGGGTTTCCGACCTGCACGTGGAGGGGGCGGTACGTGGTGGGTGCAGGGTGCTGGCAGCTTGCACCTGTGTCAGGGAACTGGGCCACTCACCTCAGTGTCTCTTGGCAGAAAGGCAAGGTGCTTCCTAATGGAGACTGATGAAGCCGGAAAGCAGATAATGAACTGAAACAGGATTCCTCACTGCAATGAAAGTCAGGGCTGGCGATAATGAATGCAGTTGTCTCTATTGAGCCCAGAAGCTCCACTCTACGTAGAACTTTGTGAAATGAGGTCTTCCTTGTAAAACAACAGATTGTGAGGAGTGAAATCTATGTTTAAATTGCTGTTAAACTGAGCTAAGCAAAGTCAAGAAATAGCCCTCCAACTCAACAGATTAATCCTGCAAGCAAGGCGCTCAAAAATGTCAAAGAGGCTTGAAGTCCTTCTTGAATCTTCTGGCAACCTTTGAAAGGAAACCGTTGTAAAATTTCTTCTGCCAAGAAGGAGCTTAAGCATCTCAAGGGCAACCTGAAGCTATTGTCCAAGGTTGCTTCTCTGAATGAAGGGACAGTCTCAAGTCAGGAACTTGTGATACTGTGAGTGAACAAAAGAAGATGATACTCAGGTTCAAGCACTTTGAAACTCTGGAGAAATGTTTCCCTGGGCTGGGGAGTATCAACAAAATATCCCAGAGTGTGGGACACAGTAAAGAAGGAACTGAAGGAATGTTTATTCCATAATAAGGTTGGATAATAAGTTTACTGCTCCTGTACTCCCAGTATGAATCTCAACATCGCTAGCTTTTCTGCCGTGCTGGATGAAAAGAGTGGGGTCTGGATCGAAGAGATGTGCTCTTTGAGGTAGGATACTTTATTGATTTTTAAACTGCTGGTTATCTTTATAGCATTTGATATTTGCATTGTTGTTCACCAAAGTTTTAACTCATGTGCTCCATGATTGCCAATGGTACACAGTCTGTACTTCAGGAAATTTTGTGTAGGTTGGATTTTTTTAAATCAACATAACTTTTATGATTGAAGGCAAGAGTAACACCAGACATCTATAAGTCACTTCCACAGTTTACAGAGTGTTTTAGTATTACAGGCTTAGTCACTCAGTGAGTGTCTGACTCTGTGACCCCATGGACTATAGCCTGCCAGGCTCCTCTGTTCATGAAATCTTCCAGGCAAGAATACTGGAGTGGGTTACCGTGCCCTCCTCCAGGGGATCTTGCCAACCCAGGGATTGAACCCACGTCTCTTGCATCTCCGGCATTGGCAGGTAGATTCTTTACCACTGCGCTACCTGGTTTCAGTTGCCGCAACATCTTTTGAGGAAGTGTTGTCATCTCCATTTTCCAGACACAGGAACTGGAACTCGAGAAGGTCCAGGGGCACACTCAACCTTCCACTGCTTCTTGACTTGTGTTCATAAGTCAGTTCTCCCTACTGCAAATCATATTCTTTCTTAAAATTCAGCACTCACTAATTAAATCAATTCCCCTGTAGAATTAACCTGGCTTATTATGCCAAGGTTATTAATTTTCCTGTTTAATATGTATGGTATCAACAAACATTTCTTTATATTTATCAAATTACTGTAAAGTGGGATATAGCTGCAGTGGGTCAACATTGAATGAGTGTCAACTAAGAAAGAAGGATTATCTTTCCCATGTTGTGGGTAAGGAAATGAAACAACAATAAGGTTAAGAGAATTTCCTAAAGTCTAGGTGAAATGGTAGTATCAGTGCTGAGTATTTTAAGCTTCCTGGTTGGCCCATAAAACACCCCTATATTTTCTATTCTTGCTTTGATAGACCAGCTATTGGCAATACCCATAAGAACACTTCCAGTAGAAGCAAATTATGTGACCTTACACAAGACCTGAGGCAGATCCATAGGTCTGTGCTTTGAAGTGTGCACGGTTTGGCAATACAGTTTTAAGAAAAAAGAATACAAAATTAGTAAGAGATTCTGAAGATTAAGCTTCATGAACTTCATAGTAAATCCACCTCTGCCGATAGCTGGCAGGAATGCTCTAGACGCTCACCACACTTCAGCTCCCAGAGTTACACTGGATTTTTGTCTTCCTTCGTTAGTGAGCACGCAGCCTGGAAAGGTGAAGTAAAGCCCAAATTGAGGACAAAGATATTGAGAGAAGCTGGGCATTTGAAAAGCATTCAGGTTTCCAAGGGCTTCCCAGGTGGCACTAGTGGTAAAGAACCCGTCTGCCAATGCAGGAGACTTAAGAGACATGGGTTTGATCCCTGGATCAGGAAGATCCCCTGGAGAAAGAGACAACAACCCGCTCCAATATTCTTGCCTGGAGAATCCCCATGGACAGAGGAGCCTGGCAGAATAAAGTCCATGGCGTCACACAGAGTTGGACACAACTGAAGTGACTTAGCACTGCATCACAGGTCTCCAAGGCCAGATAAATTACTTTCCAGGGAACCAAAATAATTGCAGGTAAGATCGAGGAACAACTTTTTAATAGTTTCTGCACAAGTAACAAAGAAATGACTAGCCACAAGTCAGAGGGGGAAATTGGTGCCCCAAATTTCAGAGGTGGACTCGCAAACTACAGGCTGGTAATCTCAACATTAGCCACCAACAAATTTCTAGAATGGGTTATCTAACAAATAGTTTGTTAAAGTATAGAAAGGGGAGAAATGTTCTAAGATGGATTCTAATGTTCTAAGGTTCTAAGATGGATTCCGTAAAAAGAAATAACAAATCAAGTTAATTTCCACTTTTTTAAAGTGAAATGTTAAACCTGAAGATCAAGGGAATATTTTTGGATTTCAGAAGGCTATTTGATGGGCTCTCTCATGAAACCTTTTCAAGCAAGTTGGAGAAATGTGGCTCGAACCATGGAATAGTTAAATAGTTTGGTTTGGTTGACTGATAGAGTGAGATGAAGTAGTGCTGAAGTGAAAGAATTGCCCATTTCTTTTCAGCTCTTGTTCAGTAAGGATACAAAGATGAATAAGGCAGGGCTCCTGCCTTCAAGACTTCAGCAGAGAAAAATGATATATAAGGAACTAGCTATGATCATTCTGGAGAGAGCTGTACCAGGGTTATAGCCAGGAAATGGAATGACTGAGTAGGATCACTGGGGTGGGGTGTTGGGAAAGAGAACTTGATTGCAGTTAGCAATGTCAGCTGATACAGAGGCCGTCTTACAAAGTAGTGAAGATTTCAACTAGAGAGGAGATAACTTGGGGAAGGACACTGAACCAAATAAGTTTCAGGTTCCCGTCAAAGGCTAAGGTCCCAAGTTTGTTCATGGTTAAATCACAACGGCTGGTTTCAGCACAGCCAAGCTTGGCTACCGCTCTGAGCTTGCATCTCCACAGCCAGACGGTGGGGTGGGGCAAGCAGAACTGCTGAGAGGGGTACCAGAGTCAGCCTGGAAACCACGACCGTGCTAGGAGCACAGGACGGGGAAGGAAAGCTTGTTAGCTTGTTCAAATTATCGGGAACCTCAGGAATGAGAATGTCTTTGGCTATTTAAAAAAAAACTACAAGCTAAAGGGTCAGGGAATTAAAGGAGTCTTGTGTTCTAGCAAATGAAAGCTGGCGATTTGGATGTGAGACCCTCTACTCAGAGAGATTGAATTTATGTCTCAGGAGTGCTGAGAACCTCCACATTCTCCTCATGTCAAAACTTTTTCATGTCATTAAAAAGACTGACTCTGCTTTTCTAGAGAATAACGTGGGTTGTGTATTAATGTTCATAGGAAATATTTCTACAATGCCACCTCAGGGTCTGAAACCAACCTGACTGGATGAGGCAGATCTAAAGAATAAAAATCCTAATAATGTCAGCCTTGTTTCCTGTGCAGAGCATGCTTTAAAATGAAATGTTAAGTCATTGAGTCATCTAAGTACCTGGAAACGATTCACATCAGACTGGGAAGAATTTATTAGAAAAACACATCACAGTTCCCCAGCACAAGAGTGCACCACTCACCATACACAGTTGTCAACAGCAAAGTTCTGCTAGGTTCTCTCACTGGCAGGTGTCCCGCCCTAAATCTAAATTCTGACTGGGAATCTCCTCCGTAACTCAAAGTCACTGTAACAAGATAGCCACCCCGCCTCAAAATGCTTTATACTGTCTCTCCCTTGGGGTTCACCCTTTCTCAGATTGGCACCCTCCTCCAAGGACAAAAACTGGGCATGTGGTGTGAGCGGAGCCCTTTTCACCAGGCGGCCCCTAATTACGCACGGCCTTTCTCCAGCGCACTCAGCAGCAAAGACCAGCCAGACAATGAACCCATGTTCAAGCCTCCGGATAATGCCGGCCATTTAGTGTGGTTGAATATCGCAGCCAGGGCCTTCCTGTTTCCAAACCAGTCAATAGAGGTGTGGGGTCCTGACTGTGTTTCCCAGCCTTTTGCCACCCCGTGGAAGACAAAGAGGAGTTTGATGTCTGTGCCCTGAATACTTAGCATGAGAGGCTGAGGTCCAGCCATTGCTCTGCAAGGTAGTAGAAGGCTGTGGTGCTTGGACAGATTGGGTAGAGTTCAATTTTCTAGGCAGCACCATGCGCTGTGTTCACAGGTCCACAGAGAGAGGGGTCTCAGTGTGACTGGAAGGGTCTTGTCACAAAATCGTACCTATTTTCCCACATAAGCACACAAACATCCTACTTGATTTCTTTCAGGATCAAAAATATTAGTTGAATATAACCATCCATTTTCGTACCCTGGCACTCTGTGTTTTATTTGTAGAACCACTTGTGCTCTTTGAAAATTTAATGAAACAATATTAAATAAATAATCCAGAAGTAGCATAATCAAATGCCAGTACATCCAGGCTGGGACCTTGTTCTGAGAAATTGGCGATGTGTAAATCTCACCTTTTCCTGTTCAAGGAACTACGCTGCTAGTCTGAACACGTGAAGATCTAGCGGGGATGGACCCTTGCCCTTTGACTCTCAGCAACAGAAAGAGAATGCAGATCTGTACATAGCAGTCTCTTCACTTTATCCATAATAGCTTCACAGTCAGATTATTCCTACATTTTGGGTGAAAAAGGAATGCTATGAATAGCAATAAACTGTGGGGAACCAGTGGGCTGGAGTGTTATGGGAGAGAGAAGGATCCTTCCCTCTCCCGTCCCCCTTCCTCCCCACCCTCCATTTGTAAGAAATACTATCCCAAACATCTCAGGCAGCTAAGAATGAAAAGACAGAGATGCTATGAAATATAAATGCTCTTGCTCCTCCCCAGACCATATCTGGCCAGCACACAGGACTTGTGTGTTCTGGGTAAGAATATAGAGATGGATGGATAGATCAATAGTTACAGACAGATAATTATATTATCATTTAATCACTAGTGATGGCATAGAGGCTGTTCAAGTAAATAGAGAAAACCCATTTCTAGACACAATCAGGCTACGTTAAACCTTTCAGTTCTTTTAAAATATTCTTCTGTCATTCTCCCTAGTGCCCATAACCAGCTAACTCCAGGTCTTTAAGAAACACCAACCCTGGGGAGCATTCCATGGTCTCCTGAGACTGGGTTGGTGGTCCTCATTCTGCACCCCTGTAGCATACTCTCTGTTCTCTCTCAGAGCATCATCTTGCCAGCCTGTGTGGTACCTGTGCATTTAACTATGCTTCCCTGTCGTCTATTGATTCCCCGTCTTTCTGACACTGTAGTCTCCAGTGATCATGACACTGCAGTCATGAAACATAGTAGGTATTCAGTGGGCATTTGTTGAATGAATGGCCTCACTATAATTCAAGGTCACCCTACTTTTTAGAGCCAGCCAGTTTGAATTGGGACCCTTCTATGTGTGAACACCATGCTCTGTCCTGGTTCTCCTGAGGTCATTGAAGGATATGAGCAGTGGCCCTGCTCCCAGATCCCTTGCAGACGAGCTAGACGAATGAGACAATCAGAAACTCATCAAGAGCCATGTCGAGCTGCTGATTTCAGCTGAAATTCAGAAGAATGAGAGAGCACAGAGGCCAAGGAAGTCCTGAAAGGCAAGGAGTGAAGGGGACTGCAGCTGGGCTGGAAGGAGGGGGAGAGTTTGATTAGGTGGAGAGGGTGAGGAGGGTGTGGAAAGGAGGAATAAGAACTGGAGGTAGGGATGAGCCTGGCCTGAACAGGGAACAGGGAGGCAGCAGCTTAACTGGAGCAGAAAGTCCAGATTCTCCACGAGCTGGAGAAGCTAGAGGTGGGTTATGAGGATCTGGAAGGCTAGGGGGAGGGGTCTGGGCTCCAGACACTGTGATAGGATAACAGTGTAAAACTAGGAGTAAGGGAATTTCATGATTTTTTTTTTTAAGTCCTAAAATAAGAAAGTCTTATGGTTATGGCAAGGAAGACCTGAGAGCTGGGCTGAGAAGGCTACATGGTAGCCATTGCAGTTTTCCAAGAATGAGATGACAAGGCCTGGGTTAGGGTGATACAGGAATGAAGGGGGTGGGAGGAGGGGGAGAAGAACTGGGAAAACATTTTGGAGAAAGAAACAGCAGGCTGGCCTTAGCTGGAGACACGGATGCTTTTCAAAAGACTGAGGTCTTATTTTTCTGAAGGTACAAGTGGGCCCCAGTGGCTAGGGACCAGATGGCCAGCGAGGAGGAAGGAGATGGCTTTGGAGTCTTCATGCTGTCCTGATGCCCCTTGTATAGGTTGCAGGTCAACCTTCCCTTCCCCAGGGTGTCCCCCTGCATAACTTTTGCTCACTCCTACTGCCAAACTCTGCAGGGTAACCTCCTCCTATTGGCACCATGGTTGTGTCTTCCAGGTGGTTCCAGGGCAGCTGCCTTGTGGAGCTTCAAGTCCCTCCCCAGTGAAGCACCCAGGCTGTGCTGGGGCCTCAGCTGAGGGCAGGACCATACCAGGGGTGGCTGGGAAAAAGATTGGCTTTTAAAATATCCCAGCCTTTGACTGCCTTCTCGTAAGTCCCCAGGGTTCTGCATTCACACTTTCCTCTAATGGCTTTCATCCTGATCTTGACAGCCATCTTGTGAACATTTTACTTGAAAAGAAATGGTACCGCATTTCCAGAGTGTGCTCAGGAGGAACAGCCGGGACCCCTGTGCCCCCGCTGCCAGCAAAGCTCCTGGTCTGGAGAGAACTCAGGGCCTGGTGGCCATGATTTATCATTCTAGTGTCTTTCCCGGACAGCCTGCCTGCTCCCGTGGTTCAGCTTTTCATCATCATTTCGGAGCTGTTTGCTCAGCCTTCACTACAGTTGTTGCAATTGTGTTTTGGCCCTGACCTCCTGGCGAGCTGTGGGCTTGGCTGAGGGAGCTGGCAGAGGCTGAGCCCAGGGGAGGAGAGCGCCCGGGCTCCTGAGGGCAGGAGGAGGCTGAGACACGTTCTGAGCACATTTTGAGCCAAGAAGCGGATTCACTGAGCTACCAGCTTCGGTGCCCTTGGGGGGCGTTCCCCAGTGGCCCAGGCCCTCGCTGTGCCATGGCTCCCTGCTCTGTCTCTCCTTAATTCCCACCTCTCCTTCAGACTGTCATGCTTCTGTCACCTCCCAAAAAAGGGTGATGAGAATTCTCTCCAAATGGTCCATGGTTTGAAAGGAACTTAAATGCAGCCCTGAGGGCAGGTGCAGCTGTGTGCTTCTGTTTAGGAACCAGGGCCCTGGGAGCCAGTCCACTCGGCCTTCTCCCTGCCGCCCTCTTCACCCCTAGCCTGAGCCTGCAGGCCGGCGAGACAGCCGAGAGATGGAGAAGAGGAAGGGGCTTTGGCCTGGACGTCTGGACTTCCAGGAGTCCAGAATTGTCTCTAAGAGACTTCTTCCATGTTACCTACTTTATAAGAACAAAACCGCCAGCCTCTGTCTTGACCTAGGAGTGATGGATTTAGCTTTACTGATCATGTATTGTGTGTCAAGCTATTTATATACACTGTGAATCCTCAGGACAGCCCTTAAGAAGTAAATGTTGTTATTCAGTCACTAAGTCTTGCCTGACTCTGCGACCTCAAGGACTGCAGCACACCAGGCTGCCCTGTCCTTCACTATTTCCCGGGGTTTGCTCAAATTCATGTCCACTGAGTCAGTGATACTATCTAACCATTTCGTCCTCTGCCTCCCCCTTCTCTTCCTGCCCTCAGTCTTTACCAGCATCAAGGTCTTTTCAGATGGCCAAAGTATTGGAGTTTCAGCCTCAGCATCAGTCCTTCCAGTGAATATTGAGGGTTGATTTCCTTTAGGATTGAGTTGTACCCTAAGTCTACAGTTGTTCAGAGAGTGAAAGTAACCACCCAAGGCTGCACAGCTAGTAAGTGCTAAAGCTGAAACTGAAGTCTTCCTAACTTTTCTTTTTCCACACTGCGTCTGAGAATGGGTGGGCCAGCCCATACACTGGCTCTTCCGATCTATAGTCAAACATGTATATTAGAAAGATGTTATTGACATAAAGATATGTTTATTGAGTCCCTTGAGTGTAAAGCAGGAAAATACTTCTAGCTTCTCAGAGGAAAAATGCCATAGGAAAACTCAAGTTCAGTTCATAGTGGTTCCTGACCACTTCTCTGCAGGGCTGTTTTGATGAGGGCGTCATGGTTTCCACTGTCAGCCCAGACAAGTCTTGAACAAGAAGAGCGTGAAGGCTGATCCCAGCTGTCTCCTGTGTGTCAGAGAACTCGTCATGCAGTCTGTCTGGGTTCCCATTCCTCCACCTCAAAAGAGAAACTGATATCCCATGCCCTTACAGAGCTTAGCTGAAGATAGATACAGACATTTCAGGTTTACAAAGGAGCTACTGGCAAGCAAAAAGCTATACTCAGGTCATTTTCTGTTGTCCCCTTCTGGGAAGACAAGAGAAGAGAAATTTTTCCTTTACCAGTTTCCCTTCACTTTTTGTTCCCATTTAACATTGTATTGATTTTTTAAAATATTTGTTAATTTGGCAGCACCGGGTCTTAGCTGAGGCATGCAGGATCTAGTTCCCCAATCAGGGATCAAACCCGGGACCCGTGAGCTGGAAGGTTGGAGTCAGCTACTAGACCACCAAGGAAGTCCCTTCCCTTTACTTGTGAAACAAATCTGTCCCTCTTTGTCCTCCTGTCACCCCTAACATGGGGGCAGAAGCAGTTTGCTCCATCAAATTGTACACCACCAGCATTTTCTGCACAGGCAGCAGATTTGGGGGTCAAGCAGCTTATAGCTCAGGCATGTCTTCCAGGCAGACTCAGTTATTCTGCACCAGGCCCTGGCACAGAATTAACGCTGTTTCCTTCCTCTTTCAGTGAACTGCCTGCTCTTCTGGACTCAGGCTTTGGGGTAACAGACTTTGCCAGGTGACCTGACTTGTTAGCTTAGCCCCTTGGGGCTCTTGGAAAACTAGCCCATTTTCTGTCTTTGTCTCAGATCCAGCCCCAGGGCATTCCTTAAGTTAGGCCGAGACTTCTGCATGCACCCCACAACCTCCGTAGAAGGCTTGAGCCAGACCACAGATCTCAGCTGTCTGTCGAGGCTCCTCCCAGTCCCCCTTCTTGTCTTCCTTAGATGACCTCACACTCTTTCACCACCCTGCCCTTCCTACACTCCAGCTCAGCCATGACTAATGGCTTATGTTAGGTCTATCAACACCAACCACCCAGTAATGACCGCATGAAATACAGTGTTGACAAGGATTCTGAAGTTTAGCCTCAGTTTGGTGGGAAAGAATAGCCTAAACTTGATTAGTGGTGTCTGTCATGGGCTCGGAAGGAAGGGGGTAGACACGCGTGTGTGGTACTCGCTGTCTTTGCACCAGCATTTTAAGAGCTTCTTTCCCTGGCCTTACATCAGTTGTTTTGTTTTTTAAATCTTCGTTCAGCTCACATATTTTCCTCTTGGATGTGCAGTGTCTTTTTTCCCCCTGATAAGAGTAGCGCGTTTAAAAGCATACATTTAAAACTATAAAACTCCTAGAGGAGAACATAGGCAAAACACTCTCAGACATAAATCACAGCAGGATCCTCTATGATCCACCTCCCAGAATTCTGGAAATAAAAGCAAAAATAAACAAATGGGATCTAATTAAAATTAAAAGCTTCTGCACAACAAAGGAAAATATAAGCAAGGTGAAAAGACAGCCTTCTGAATGGGAGAAAATAATAGCAAATGAAGCAACTGACAAACAACTAATCTCAAAAATATACAAGCAACTTATGCAGCTCAATTCCAGAAAAATAAACGACCCAATCAAAAAATGGGCCAAAGAACTAAATAGACATTTCTCCAAAGAAGACATACAGATGGCTAACAAACACATGAAAAGATGCTCAACATCACTCATTATTAGAGAAATGCAAATCAAAACCACAATGAGGTACCACTTCACACCAGTCAGAATGGCTGCGATCCAAAAATCTGCAAGTAATAAATGCTGGAGAGGGTGTGGAGAAAAGGGAACCCTCCTACACTGTTGGTGGGAATGCAAACTAGTACAGTCACTATGGAGAACAGTGTGGAGATTCTTTAAAAAATTGCAAATAGAACTACTGTATGACCCAGCAATCCCACTGCTGGGCATACACACCGAGGAAACCAGAATTGAAAGAGACACATGTACCCCAATGTTCATCGCAGCACTGTTTATAATAGCCAGGACATGGAAACAACCTAGATGTCCATCAGCAGATGAATGGCTAAGAAAGCTGTGGTACATATACACAATGGAGTATTACTCAGCCATTAAAAAGAATTCCTTTGAATCAGTTCTGATGAGATGGGTGAAACTGGAGCCGATTATACAGAGTGAAGTAAGCCAGAAAGAAAAACACCAATACAGTATACTAACATATATATATGAAATTTAGAAAGATGACAATGATGACCCTGTATGCAAGACAGGAAAAAAGACACAGATGTGTATAACGGACTTTTGGACTCAGAGGGAGAGGGAGAGGGTGGGATGATTTGGGAGAATGGCATTCTAACATGTATACTATCATGTAAGAATTGAATCGCCAGTCTATGTCTGACGCAGGATTCAGCATGCTTGGGGCTGGTGCATGGGGATGACCCACAGAGATGTTATGGGGAGGGAGGTGGAGGGGGTTCATGTTTGGGAACACATGTAAGAATTAAAGATTTTAAAATTTAAAAAATAAAAAATAAATAAATAAATAAAAGCATACATTTATATTTTATCATAATTGCCCTCCTCAATGCAGTGAGTCTTGGAGAAGGGGTACTCTTTTTGCCATTGAGTTCTGTGGAAAATTTTGCTCCTTTGTATTTCCTTCCTATTTCCTTGAGAAGTTGGGGAAAAAAATGGGAGCATATTTTATGGAGACAGGTACTAGAAATTCACTTATTCACTAAATAAGTCTTTATTGAGTGGTTGTTATGTGCCAGAACTTCTAGGCACTGGGATAAAAAATGAAGATGACACCAACTCTCTGCAAGAAGCTCACATTCTGGCTTAGAAAAGCCACGTTAACAATTGTCTGTAAACATGACACAGAGCCTCGCCACCTCTTCTAAGGGAAGCCGCCATGATGTTCCCGGAACTGGAGAATTGTCCTCACCAACTTTCATTTTCAAAATAGGCTAAGCTGTTGAAGGAAGAGCTGACCTCCTCCAGATTGTTATCTGCCAGTGAGTCTCAGTTCCCAGTGTCAGAGTTCCCATGGTACCTTTAAAATGCTCTCAGGCAAGAGCTGCTGCACTGGGCTAAGAAATCTGACTGAGGTGGCAACAAGCTATTTGGCAATAGTCCTCAGAACTACCTTGTTCAGCCTGCACAGACTCCTGTGTTCAGGAGTTGGCTGCCCACCCTGGATCCTGAATCAGCTCTGCCTTGGGTTTCAGATCTTTGGGCTATCCCCCCTTCTGCCAGCGTAACCTCAAACCCCGGGGCTTCAGATTTCAGGCTTCATCCTAAAGTAGGTCTTGGTGCTTCCTCATGTGAAGTCCCTTGGCTGACACCACTGCCCATCTTCAGTGCTGCCTTTTCAGACTAAGCCCAACTTCCCATCACTGATCTAGCATGCCCCATTCCGCTAATAGTCATTACACCAGAATGGGTCACTTCCGTTGCTGCTAAATGGTGCTGGAGCATGGGGAAAGGCCTGTGTTAGTTTGGCGATGTCCAGGTATTTCACATTTGCTTTCATTGTGATTCTGGGCTGAATTTCAGTGCTCATCAGCATGTTTGGCAATCCAGAGATTCAGCCTTGGCCTGGAGAAGGCTAAAGCCATCTGTTCTTTTAAGTGATAGAAAGGATGAGGCTGGATTAGTTAGAACAAGGATAACACAGGGGATGCTTTCTGAAGAGCGTGACCTGGGTGGACATGTTGCTTTGTGTGTTTAATCTGAAATCCATAAAAATGTGGAATGCGATTGTCAGAAAACTGTTGTCACAGACAGAAACTGAGTCAGTGGTTGCCAGGGGGTGAGGGATAGAGGATAGGGAAGAATGGTTAATGGATTCAGAGTTTTGGAGAGAGGTAGTGGAAAATGTTCTCGAGTTAGGTAGTGGTAATAGTTGTAGAACTCTGTGAATACACTAAAACTCATTGAGTTGTATACTTTAAAACAGCGAGTTTCATGGTTTGTGAAGTGTATCTCAATAAAGCTGTTATTAAAAGAAATCTATGACCTATAGCAACAACAACAACTTGGTATATGTTTAACAAACACTTGTTTACTATCTACTATATGCATCAAGCTTTGTCTGAAGCATGAGAAGCATTTGCAAATGAGACAAACAAGGGGTTTGTAGCTATAAGCATCCCATAGGTGCAACTGGAACTCCTCCTTGCCCACATCCAGGACTCACCTGGATACTGTCAGCTTAGAGCCAGGTGTAAACACCCACCCAGCCATAGTGGTCACCTTTGGACTTTCTACCAAGGAAAGACTACTTGTCTTGGCAACCCTGAAGCCCTTTCATCTCCAGGGAGTGTTTCCCTGATGAGCCAGCTTATCTCACTCGTTTGCTAGTAATCACAGGAACAGAACAGTTTGTAATGAATCTTTATCTTCCCCTATGCTTGTGAGAGTCACCCAGGCCTTTCTATCAGGCTCCATAATCAGGCTCCCGAGAGCTAATACAGGAAAGAGAATGCTAATACAAGACACCCTCCTAACTGGGTGCATCCCTGGAAGGTGGGGTTGCCTGGCAGCTTCCTTAGTAGGCCATCATACCCAATTTTCATCCTCAGTTTGAGAGGTTAAGTCCATGGAGTGGCAGTCGTGCTCCTGGACACAGATGAGACCCGTAGCTCCACTTCCTCTCTGGGAGACTGTCTCTGCCTTTCAGGGGTAGTATGTCATTTATGTGATATCAGTCTCGGCCATGTACCCAAGCTTACCTCCATCTACGATCAAAATAAGCTTGGAAGCAGTCTTCCTATCCTTCCCAGCTTACATTTTCTAACTTCCAGAAATGCCCAGCATTTGGCCCTCAACCTTACCTCCAAACCACAGCAGGGCCAGGCCTCGACTGTCTCCCACCCTAAATAGAACTCACCGTCTGACACCCGCCTCTCTCCTGTGGAGCAAACCCAATTGTAATGAGATGAGAATCTCCATTTGTGCCAAATGAGTCCCCAGACAGGAGAGGAAAGGGACAACACTCATCCAGTATGGAGACAGGCAGGAGTTCACATCCTGGGAGCCACTGTCTGTGAGCTGAGCCTAGAATCCTGCTCGGAGGTACATGTGCTCGTTCCTTGGGGAGGGAAAGCGGTGCAGACAGGCACAGCCCTAGTAGTGTATTTGGAAACTCTAGGAACAGTGAAGAGGGGGCCTGTGAGAAAACAGAAGGACTCAGGGTGTCTAGAAACTAGACACTTCCAGTTTAGAGGCTGTCTAGGGAGTTGGGTGGGGCTCACTACTGTAAGGACGTGGGCTACGTGGGGAAGCTTGCTTGGTGGAGGCAATAGAAACAGAACAATTCATTTTTACTTTTCACGAAGTGAAACTTCAGCTTAAAAAAATTCTGTTGTGACCGGAGCCCTTCTCAGAGATAAACACAGAAAAGCAATATTGGCTCTTGCCATCTCCTCTCAGGAACTGTGCCTTCAAAACATGCCAAGTAGCAGTTGGAAGGTCATGAACAGGTCCCGTCCAGCTGTCTCATAGGAGAAGAAAATAGGAGACCAGAAGGGGAAGAGTTTAAAATAACAAGGGGGCTCTTTAAATAGAGCTGTAAAACTGGGTAGCAAACCTAGTCCAAGGGTTAGAAACAAGCTTTTTCTCCCAAGTTTCTATGGCAACTAGATAAAATCTACAGCAAGAGTGTAGCTAATGAAATATTTCTTCTAGACCAACATGTAGCAATAACTAATGAAGGCCCACTTTGTGCAGGGATCCAACACAGGTTACATTTTTAGCTCCTTCTGTGTTTTTCCTACAAGAATTGGGCATGGAGTTTGGTGTGATGCTGTTTACTATACGTCCTGATCTCTCTTTCTCATAGCATGGAGTCTAGAAAGTGGGGGCAGATTTGCTGGTGCGGCTCCAAATCCCTTGAACTGGAGAGAAGCCTTCTCCCTTCCTCCTTCCCCACCCCCACCAACAGTTTTGGCTTCGTTCGACACACATTCCCAGTGTTAATTTGGACATTTAGCGTAAATGCTTGTGACTGACTAATTTTATCTGTGCACAAAGAATAAACACAAGCTGGTGAGGTTAGTTGGGGGCTACTTGTGTTGTACATGACTAAGAAGCGAGGAGAATGCTTGGACTTGGAGGCCTTGAAATGCTATTTTAACCCGGTCAGTTATTAGCAGTGGGTCTTTGGGCAAAGTATTTACCCTGTGTCTCAGTCTCCCCAAAAATGGACCTGAAGAAAGTGCCCACCCAAAACCGGGTTTGAGGCTTAAAAGAGATTAAAATGTAGAGATATGCCTAGCAGTAACTGCTATAGAGTAGGTTTTCAATAAAAGCTTATTGAATCTAATTAAATTGTTTTGACTACAAATCACTTTCAGGCTCCAGAGGAGCTTCGCTCTGTTTCTTACCAAGAAGAGTGAGTCCCAAATCCTTTCTATTAAGGTGGCTTCTCAGAGAATAATTTTAAGATAAAAGATTATGCTAAACATGGAACACATAATTGGATAATAATACAAGTGGCTAACACTACTGATGCTTGTTTTGTGTCAGGTGTTGTTCAAAGCATCATATGTACATTTGCTTGGAATCCTCACAGAATTCTTACGTGGTACATACATGCTGAGATGCCTCAGTTGTGACTGACTCTTTGCAGGCCGCCAGGCTCCTCTGCCCGTGGTGATTCTCCAGACAAGAATACTAGAGTGTCCAAAAGTCCATTCTATACATCTGTGTCTCTTTTGCTGTCTCGCATACAGGGTTATCATTACCATCTTTCTAAATTCCATATATATGTGTTAGTATACTGTATTGGTGTTTTTCTTTCCAGCTTACTTCACTCTGTATAATCGGCTCCAGTTTCATCCACCTCATTAGAATTGATTCAAATGTATTCTTTTTAATGGCTGAGTAATAGCCCATTGTGTATATGTACCACAGCTTTCTTAGCCATTCATCTGCTGATGGACATCTAGGTTGTTTCCATGTCCTGGCTATTATAAACAGTGCTGCGATGAGACAGCAAAAGAGACACAAATGTATAGAACGGACTTTTGGACTCTGAGGGAGAGAGAGAGGGTGGGATGATTTGGGAGAATGGCATTGAAACATGTATACTATCATGTAAGAAATGAATCGCCAGTCTATGTTCAATACAGGATACAGGATGCTTGGGGCTGGTGCACAGGGATGATCCAGAGAGATTATATGGGGTGGGGGGTGGGAGGAGGATTCAGGATTGGGAACGCATGTACACCCGTGGTGGATTCATGTCAATGTATGGCAAAACCAATACAGTATTGTAAAGTAAAATAAAGTAAAAATAAAAATTAAAAAAATAAAAATAAAAAGAATAAAACCAAGAAGAAAAAAAAAGAATACTAGAGTGGGTTGCCGTGCCCTCCTCTAGGGGATCTTCCCGACCCAGGGATTGAACCCAGGGCTCTTATGTCTCCTGCACTGGCAGATGGATTCTTTACCGCTAGCGCCACCTGGGAAGCCCTCTTATGTGGTAGCCAATAGTATTATCTGCTTAATAGATGAGGAAATTGAGGCACAGAGAAGTTAAAATTCTGGATAAAGTTCTGGATTAAGTTACCACCATTACCACCATCATGAGTCTGCCATTGTGCTAAACATTTCATTACATCATCCTAACTTGATGTGAGGATGAGGACAATAAGTGTTGTTATAGTAAGTAATTAGCCCAAGATCTCAAAGCTATTAATAGTATGTGGTGTAATCAACATTCAACATAAGCAATCATGCCATCCGTAAATAAAGACAGCTTAATTTTTTTATTTTCAGATCTTTCTTCTTTCCATTTCTTTTTCTTGCTTTATTACACTGGTTATGCCATCTTTGCCCAATGATGACTAGAAATGGTAGGAGTGGAGACTTTACCTTGCTTCCATCTTAGGGGGAAAGCAGCCAATACTTAACTGCTAAGTATCTTTACTGTAGGTTTTTATAGATGCTTTTTATCACACTCTGGAAAATTCCCTTCTAGTTCTCATATATTGAGAATTTTACCACAAATGAATGTGGAATTTCAAATGCTTTTACTACTCTCTTAAGATGGTGATATGGCTTTTCTCTTTTATTCTGTTAAAATGATGAATTTCTATGATTGATTTTCAAGTATTGTACTAACTTTCAATCTGGAATAAACCCCATGTGGTCATGATATATAATCTTTCTTATATTGCTGAATTTGATTTGCTAGCATTTTTATTATGAATTTTTGTGTCTATAGTTTATGAGCTGTATTAGCCTGCAATTTTCTTTGCCTGTATGTTATTGTTAAGTATTGGTATCAAGATTCTTCTAGCCTCAAAGAAGAGTTGAAGACATATCTGTTAAGGTTCCACCAGAAAAGAATGTAGTAGTAGTGTATATACATATCTATGTAGGTGTGTATGTGAAGATAGAAAAAAAAAAAAAAGAAAGGAAGAAAGATGGCTATATTGCAAGTATTTGTAGAACAGGTCATCAAGGAGGACAGGTTGGAAACATTTGGGCAGGAGTTGAAGCTTCAGGAGAATTTTTTTTCTTCAGAGAAACCGCAAGTTCTGCTCTTCAGGTCTTTTTGTCTGATTGGATCAGGCCCACTCCTGTTGGTGAGGATAATCTCTTTAAAATCAGCTGATTGTGGATGTTAATCCCATCTACAAAATACCTTCATAGCAACACCTGACTAGTATTTGCATTACTGGGGACTATTGCCTAGTAAAGCTGGCATAAAACAGACCATCACAGCCTATCTCTTATCGATTTGACACTTATATACATTTCCTTAAGCTATTCTTAACTTTCAAATAAAGGCAGCAACAAAGCCCATTACCAAAACCCTACTTTTGCTTAACATGGTGCAACTATCCTGTATATAATCAGCAATGCACTGACTCTTTCCCCAAAAGAGGATGCAAAAGTCTTGGGTAAGGTTCATTCTTCTCCCTGATATCCTATAACGTAAATATTCTTATATAAAGTTAACTATTTTTTTAATTTTTATTTTTTTAATATAAATTTATTTATTTTAATTGGAGGTTAATTACTTTATAAAGTTAACTATTAATATATCTTATGTTAGATGATATGGGGATAAGAGAGGGAAAAAACAAACACATATGCACATATATATAAACATGTTTAACAAAATAAGCAAGAAATACTCATAACAAAGTCTTCATTTCTATAACATGGTCACATGGTCATAGCTGGTATTTATATCTACCTTCTTACACTGCTACTGCTGCTGCTGCTGCTGCTAAGTCACTTCAGTCGTGTTCGACTTTGTGTGACCCCACAGATGGCAGCCCACCAGGCTCCCCCGTCCCTGGGATTCTCCAGGCAAGAATACTGGAGTGGGTCGCCATTTCCTTCTCCAATGCATGAACGTGAAAAGTGAAAGTGAAGTCGCTCAGTCATGTCCGACTCTTAGCGACCCCATGGACTGCAGCCTAGCAGGGTCCTCCATCCATGGGATTTTCCAGGCACGAGTACTGGAGTGGGGCCTTCTTACACTGCCATTTCCATATTCCTTTAGTTTGCAGCAAGAAGCTTAGCTGATTTTGATTCTTTGCCTTGTAGTGTGATCCAAACTTTTATTCCTGAAGGGTCTGTCTGGACCATTAGCAGTCCTACTAGAATTGGATTGTTCGTGTTTTCCAGTGATGTCAATCGTACGGCATGGTAGTACTAAGAGATACCCTAAGTGATTCCTACATTCCAGACATACTCTTCCTTATATCCATTCTGTAGTACCAGCCCAGTTTCCCCTTGATAAGCAGGATCAATAAGTCTGGCCAGTAAAGTAACCCTCTTACTTGCCTGTTGACTCAGATGGCATAGTAACTTGGTGGCCCCTAGTAAGACCAGTGTGATATCTTCTGGAAGGGAAGGGCAATCAAGGTACTGTAGACTAAATTATGACACAGGACTGGAGAGTTGTTCTATCCCTGAGGCAGAACAGTGCAGGTGTATTGCTGGCTTTGCCAGCTGAAAGCAAACTGCTTCTGGTGGTCTTTATTAATAGGCTTTGAGAAATGGGTATTTCCAGAGCAATAGCTACATATCAGGTGGCAGGGGAAATGTTATCTTTGCCCAGACAATGAAGCTGCTTCTGAAACAGCAGCAGCATTTGAAGTCAGCACTTGGTTAAGTTTACAATAGTCAACTGTCATTCTCTAAGATCCATCGGCTTTCTGCACAGGCCAGACAGACAAGTTCAGTGTGGATGTGGTGGAAATCACCACCTCTGTATCTTTCAAGTCTGTGATGGTGGTAATACATCTTCCCTAAGTGTTTAAGAGAATTCATTATAAAAACTGTCTGGGCCTGGAGTTTTCTCTGTGGGGAAGTTTTTAATTATTTTGATAGACATAGAGCTAGTCAGATTTTCTCCTCCTGTTTTTGTTTTGGCAGTTTGAGTTTTTGAAGGAATTTTTCCAGTATTTCTAAATTGTGAAATTTATTAGCATGAATATTTCATAATATTGCCTTATTATCCTTTTAATGTCTGTAGGATGTCTATAGTAACATCTTCTTTTTCATTCTTGGTGTGAGTAATTTGTACTGTCTCTTTTTTCTTGGTCAATTATGCTGGAGTATTATAAATGGAAACAGTATTTCTTTGATTATGCTTTTTTGTGTCTTTGTTTCAACTTGCTTTGGGGTTAATTCACTCTTCTTTTTCTAGCTTTATAAGGTGAGAATGAGATCTTTGAATTCAGATCATTCTTCTTTTCTAGTATAAGCATTTAAAGCTATAAATTTCTTGGGACTTCCCTAGTAGTCCAGTCGTTAAGATGCTGAGCTTCCACTACAAGGGCATGGGTTCAGTTCCTGTTTGGGGAACTCCTGCAGAGTACACGAGGTGTGGCCAAAAAAATAAAAAAACTCTCTGAGTTTCTAAGATATTCTTCCTTAAAAGAAAATAAATTTAAAAAAAAACTATAAATTTCCTTCCAAGCAGACTGCTTTAGCTGCATCACATGAGATTTGATATATTGATATCATTATCACTTAGTTTGGAAATTTTCCAGTTCTCCTTATGCTTTCTTCTGCTATACATGGGTTATTTAGGCTGTTTCACCTAAAAATATTTGGATTTTTCCTGATATCCTTATTTTATAGATTTCTAATTTAAATATATTATAGTCACAGATTCCATGAAGAGACTGGATTCCTAACTGTATGAAGTGAAGTTGCTCAGTCGTGTCCGACTGTTTGCGACCTCATGGATCTACCAGGCTCCTCGGTCCATGGGATTTTCCAGGCAAGAGTACTGGAATGGATTGCCATTTCCTTCTCCAGGGGGTCTTCCGGACCCAGGGATCGGACCCGGGTCTCCCACATTGTAGGCAGATGCTTTACCGTCTGAGCTACCAGGGAAGCTAAATCTTAACTGTATGGTATTTTCTAAATGGCAACTGGATCCAGTTGATAATTTCATTTAAATCTACCTTATCTACTCTGATTGTCTAATTGTTCTATCAGTTGCTGAGAGAAGGGTATTAAAATCTCCAGCTATGATTTCTATTTCTCCCTTTAGTTCTGCCAGTTCTTTCTCACATATTTTGAAGCTCTGTAATTAGATAAGTATATGTTTTGAATTTTTATATCTTGCTGATTTCTCCTGAAGAAGTATCCTTTTTTATCTGTGATAATACTCTTTACTTTGTCTGATATTAGTAAATCACAGCAGTATTTTTATGTTTATTGTGTGCATATCTTTTTATATCCTTTCACTTTAAGCTATCTCTATGTTTATATTTTAAGTGGCTCTCTTTGAGACAGTATTTAATTGGGTCTCGCTCTTTAATCTCTCCTTTTTAAATGAAATATTTAGTCCATTTATAAGTAGGATGATTATTAGTTTTAAGTCTGTCATCTCATTTTTTTTCTGGTTTCCTTATGTTTTTTTCTGCCTTTCCTGATTTCTTTTGGATTAATGGATTGCTTGTTTAACATTTTATTTATTTTTAATTGGAGCATAGTTGCTTTACAATATCGTGTTGGTTTCTGCCATACATCAACATGAATCAGCCACAGGTATACATATGCCTGCTCCCTTTTGAACCTCCCTCCCACCTCCCACCCCTCTAGGTTGTCACAGAGCACCAGATTTGAGTTCCTTGTGTCATACAGCAAACTTCCACTAGCTATCTAATTTTACATATGGTGATGTATATGTTTCAGTGCTTCTGTCTCAATTTGTCCCACTGTCTCCTTGCCCTCCTGTGGCCACGAGTCTGATCTCTATGTCTATGTGTTCATTGCTGCCCTACAGATAGGTTCATCAGTACTATCTTTCTAGATTCCATATATGTGTTAATAAATGATATTTGTCTTTCTCTTCCTGACTTACTTTCCTCTGTATAATAGGATATAGGTTCATCCACCCCATTAGAACTAAGTCAAATGTGTTCCTCTTTATGGCTAACTAATATTCCATTGTGTATTTGTACCACAACTTCTTTATCCATTCATCTGTCAATGGACATCTAAGTTGCTTCCATGTCCTAGCTATTGTGAATAGTGCTGCAATGAACATTGGGGTACATGTGTCTTCTTCAATTATGGTTTCCTCAGGGTATATGCCAAGAAGTGGGGTTGCTGGGTTATACAGTAGTTTTTTAAGGAATTCCTAGATTTTTAAGGAATCTCCATACTGTTCTCCACAGTGGCTATATCAATTTGCATTCCCATCAACAATGCAAGAAGGTTCCCTTTTCTCCAAACCCTTTATAGTGTTTATTGTTTGTAGATTTCTTGATGATGGCCATTCTAACCATTGTGAGGTGATAGCTCATTGTAGTTTTGATTTGCATTTCTCTTGAGTCTGAGTGAACTCCAGGAGTTGGTGATGGACAGGGAGGACTGGCGTGCTGCGATTCATGGGGTCGCAAAGTGTCAGACACGACTGAGCGACTGAACTGAACTGAACTGAGTAATGAGCAATGTTGAGCATCTTTTCATTTGTTTACTAGTCATCTGTATGTCTTCTTTGGAGAAATGGCTGTTTAGATCTTCTGCCCACTTTTTGATTGGGTTGTTTGTTTTTCTGGTATCGAGCTGAACAAACTTCTTGTATGTTTTGGAAATTAATCCTTTGTCAATTGTTTCATTTGCCGTTGTTTTCTGCCATCCTGAGTGTTGTCTTTTCACCTTGTTTATAGTTTCCTTCACCATGCAAAAGCTTTTAAGTTTAATTAGGTCCCATGCTTATTTTTATTTCCATTACTCTGTAAGGTGGGTCATTGAGGATCTTGCTGTGATTTATGTCAAAGAGTGGTCTGCCTATGTTTTCCTCCAAGAATATGATAGTTTCTGGTCTTCTCTTTAGGTCTTTAATCCATTTGGAGTGTATCTTTGTGTATGGTGTTAGGAAGTGCTCTAATTTCATTGTTTTAAACACAGCTGTCCAGTTTTCCCAGAACCATTTACTAAAGAGACTTTTTTCCACTTTATATTCTTGCCTCCTTTGTCAACGATAAGGTGCCAATAAGTGCATAGGTAATCTTTAGGCTTTCTATCTTGTTCCATTGGTCTGATTTCTATTTTTGTGCCAGTACATACTATCTTGAGGACTGTAGCTTTGTAGTATAGTCTGAAGTCAGAGAGTCTGATTCCTCCAGCTCCATTCTTCTCTTCCAAGAATGCTTTGCCTGTTGGGGGTCTTTTGTGTTCCCATACAAATTGTGAACTTTTTTGTTCTAGTTCTTTGAAAAATATTATTGGTAATTTGATAGGGATTGCATTGAATCTGTAGATTGCTTTGGGTAGTATAGTCATTTTCACAATATTGATTCTTCTAATCCAGAAGCATGATATATCTTTCCATCTGTTTATGTCATCTTTGATTTCTTTATCACTGAATTATAGTTTTCTGCAAACAGGTTTTTTTTTTGTCTCTTTAGGTAGGTTTATTCCTAGGTATTTTATTCTTCCTGTTTCAGTGGTGAATGGGATTGTTTTCCTTAATTTCTCTTTCTGATTTTTCATTGTTAGTGTATAAGAATACAAGAGATTTCTGTGTATTAATTTTATATCCTGTGACTTTATTATATTCATTCATTAGCTCTAGTGGCATCTTTAAGGTTTTCTATGTATAGTATCATGTAATCTGCAAACAATGAGAGTTTTACTTCTTCTTTTTCAATCTGCATTCCTCTTCTTTTTTCTTCTGATTGCTGTGGGTAGGACTTCCAAAACTGTTGAGTAACAGTGTTGAGGATGGGCACTCTTGTCTTATTCTTGATCTTAAAGGAAATGCTTTCAGTTTTTCACCACTGAGAAAAATGTCTGCTGTGGATTTGTAATATATGACCTTTGTTGAGGTTATTCCTTCTATGCCCACTTTCTAGAGAGCTTTTATCATAAATGGATGTTAAATTTTGTCAAAAGTTTTCTCTGTATCTATTGAGATGATCATCTGATTTTTATCTTTCAGTTTGTTAATATGGTGTTTGATGTTGATTGATTTTACATTGAAGAATCCTTGCATCTCTGGGATAAAGCCCACTTGATCATGATGTATGATCCTTTTAATGTGTTGTTGGATTCTGTTTGCTAGAATTTTTTTTGAGGATTTTTGTGTCTGTGTTCATGAGTGATATTGGCCTGTAATTTTCATTTTTATGGCATCTTTATCTGATTTTGGTATCAGGGTGATGGTGGCCTTGTAGAATGAGTTGGATTTTTCTTTCCTCTGTGATTTTCTGGAAGAGTTTGTGCAGGATAGGTGTTAGCTCTTCTCTAAATTTTTGGTAGAATTCTCCTGTTAAACCATCTGGTCCTGGACTGTTGTTTGTTGGAAGATTTTTTAATTACAGTTTGATTTCCATGCTTGTGATTAATCTGTTCATATTTTCTATTTCTTCCTGCTTCAGTTTTGGAGGGCTATACTTTTCTAAGAATTTGTCTGTTTCTTCCAGGTTCTCCATTTCATTGGCATATGGTTGCTTGTAGAAATCTCTTATGATCCTTTGTTTCATTTCTAATTTTATTGATATGGGTCTTCTCTTTTTCTTGATGAGTCTGGCTAATAGTTTGTCAATTTTGTTTATCTCCTCAAAAAACCAGGTAGTTTTATTGATCTTTGCTATTATCTCTTTCATTTCTTTTTCAGTTATTTCTACTCTGATTTTTATGATTTCTTTCCTTCTGCTAACTTTGGGGGTTTTTTGCTCTTCTTTTTCTAGTTGCTTTAGGTGTAAAATTAGATTGTTTATTCAGTGTTTTTCTTGACTCTTGAGGTGGGCTTGTATTGCTATAAACGTCCCTCTTAACACTGCCTTCACTGCATCCCACAGATTTTGAGTTGTTGTGTTTTCATTGTCATCTGTTTCTAGGTATATTTTTATTTCCTTTTTGATTTCTTCAGTGATCTGTTGGTTATTCAGAAGCATATTGCTTAGCCTCTATGTGTTTGTGTTTTTCTGTAGTTTGTTGTTTTTTTTTTCCTGTGCTTGATATCTAATCTTACAGTGTTGTCATTGGAAAAGATGCCTGAAGTGATTTCAGTTTTTTAAAATTTACCAAGGCTTGATTTGTGGTAGAAGATGTGATCTCTTTTGGAGAAAGTTCCATGTGCACTTGAGAAAAAAGTGAAATCCACTGCTTTTGGATGAAATGCCCTGTAGATATTGATTAAGTCCAACTGGTCCAGGGTATCATTTAAACTTTGTGTTTCCTTACTAATTTTTTGTCTGGATAATCTGTCTGTTGGTGTGAGCAGGAATTAAAGTCCCCCACTATTATCATGTTACTGTTGATTTGCCCTTTAATAGTTGTTAGCATTTGCCTTACGTATTAAGGTGCTCCTATGTTGGATGCATATATATTTATAATTATTATATCTTCTTTTTAGATTGATCCCTTGAACATTATGTAGTGCCCTCCCTTGTCTCTTATAGTGTTTGTCATTCAGTCATGTCTGACTCTTTGCAACCCCATGGACTGTAGCCCACCAGGTTCCTCTGTCCATGGGATTCTCCAGGCAAGAGTACTGGAATGGGTTGCCATTTCCTCCTCCAGGGGATCTTCCTGACCCAGAGATTGAACCCAGGTCTTCTGTGTTGCAGGCAGATTGTTTATAGTCTGAACCACCAGGGAAATTGTTTATAGTCTGAACCACCAGGGAAACCCTTGTCTCTTATAATGGTCTTTATTTTAAAGTTTATTTTGTCTGATATGGGTATTGCTACTCCAACTTTCTCTTGATTTCTGTTTGCATGGAGTATCTTTTTCTAGCCCCTTGCTTTCAGTCTGTGTGTGTCCCTAGGTCAGAGGTGGGTCTCTTGAAGACGGCATATACTGGGGTCTTTCTCTCTTAATCAACTGCCGGCACTGGCGTGTGGGGAGAGAGAGGCACTACAGCGAGGGCGCCACCCCGTGTGCATGACTCAGCAGTATCACCCTGTCTCCATCGCTGCCTGGCTTTCCTCCAAGGGCATTCCCTGCCATGGTCTCCCCACTCAGTCCTCTCGGGCCATCTCCCCACGGTCAACAGCAGTCCTCACCCTGGGATTACTCTCCAATCCCTATGTTCCTGCTCCTAGCCATTACACTTACTAGAGGACCTGTTTGGGGTATGTAGGGCTATGGTACAGATTGTGTGGTTCTCACTCTGTTCAGACCATCACAGGTCAGCTGCTTCACTCTCCAATAGCCTCAAAGTCCTATGCTTTGTCCCAAACTATTGCTTTGCTGTGGCAATCTCACCCCTGCTTCAGTTCCTCCACCCCCAGGTGCAGGTCCAGTCCCACTCACTCTCCTCTTTTTCCATTCCTTCCTACATCCTAACGAGTTTTGCATGGATCTGTATATTCCTTTCCAGTAGTCAGGGACTCCTGGCCACTGTCAGCTGGTGCTCTGTGAGATTCTCTTCATCTGAAGATGTATTTCTGATGCATCCCTGGAGAGAGAAGTACTCCAGGTCCATCTACTCCTCTGCCATCTTGTTGTCACACTGGAATACTTTTTATTATGTTAAACCACATGATTGCCCCCATAGATCACTCAAGTTGTTCATTTTTTTTTAAACCCATCTCTTATCTCCAGAATGGATAATATCTATCTTTCTTAAACTTTAATAATAATTTTCATTATATATATTGTACTTTTCAGTTTTAGAATTTCCATTTTATTCTTTTCTATAGTTTCCTTTTCTCTGCTGAGATTTCTCATCTCTGCACTCATTTTGACCATATTTTAAGCCCTTTAACGTATTTGTAGTAGCTCTCTTTAAGTATTTGGAGAAGGCAATGGCAACCCATTCCAGTACCCTTGCCTGGAAAATCCCATGTTCAGAGGAGCCTGGTGGGCTGCAGTCCAAGGACTCACGAAGAGTCGGACATGACTGAGCGACTTCACTTTCACTTTTCACGTTCATGCATTGGAGAAGGAAATGGCAACCCAGTCCAGTGTTCTTGCCTGGAGAATCCCAGGGATGGGGGAGCCTGGTGGGCTGCCATCTATGGGGTTGCACAGAGTCGGACATGACTGAAGTGACTTAGGAGCAGCAATAATTCCAACATCTGAAATGTCTTCATTTTTTTTCTTGTTTTTTATTTCTTTATATCATATTTGTCTTTTTATTTGTGTGCTTGGTAAATTTTTGTTGTAGCCTGGACATTATGAATGATACTTTATAGAGACTGATGATGTGTTGAGTGTAAAGAGTGCTGAATTGTTCTTATGGCTGGTTCAGTCACTGGTAGATCCTTTTTGGCTCTGTCAAACTCAGTTTTGTTTTGTCTTGTTTTGTTTTCGGGGAGGTCTGTTTTGGTTTTGAAGTTAGTCCTTAGTCTATCATATGGTCCTTACTCTTAAAATTCTTATTTCTCAAGTCCTAAAACAAAGTCTTTCTGAGGTTTCAACTGAATTCTAGACTAGAACTCCAGTACCTGCCAGTGCTATACAACCTTTGGCGTTACCATTGGTATTACCATGCAACTCTCAGCCCTACAGAAGTCAATCCCTGCTGAACCCAAGAGTTTCACCCAGTGATGTGTGGCCCTGTCTGTGCCAAGGATCCGTGGTGAATCTCCACTCAGACTTTTGGGACCTCTTTTTGCACGGATTCTTCTCTAGCATCTGATCTCACAAATTAACTATTTCAGCAGCTTGGAACTATAATCTCTGACTTATCTTCTCACTCTACTTTGTTTCCATCTCCCTATATTATGGCAGAACTATGCCCAGAGCAGAAAACTGGGGTAATTGTGGGGTTAATATCATGCTTCCCTTCTCTCAAGAACTGCAGAATTACAAAAACTACAGTCCTATGCTGCCTGTTCTTTGCCTAAACACAGTTACCTCATGTGTTTTGTTCATCATTAAAGTTTATTGCAGTAGGAAGACAAGCCAGGTATCAGTTACTCTGTCATTGTGGGACACGGAAGTCTCTGAGCACATCATCTTAAAACCATTTTGAAGAAACATAGACCACTTATAAGTGATGTTTGCCAATAAGAAGATCACGCTTCTATGAAGAAAAATATGGCTATCTTCTATCTTTTTTAAATGAGTATTTAAAAGATATTGCAATTGAAAATGTCATACCATTAATTCTCTTATCAAATGGCTAAGAGATATTTACATTTTTTACTTGCTGTATACCAAAAGAGAATAAAGTTGGTTCAACCAAATTTTTTGATAACCCACATACAAGGTCCTGAGAGGTAGAAAGAAAAAAAAATTAAAAACAGAGCCCTAATGTCAAGAAACTTACTGTACTAGAAAAGACAAGTTAAATATGAAGACAAGGCTGAACACAATGATATACTAACACTTGTCAGAACAAACAGGCTAGACAAGCCTGACTTCACTTCCCCTTCTAGCTGCAGGAGCACCTCTGCATCACATGTGATCCCTCACTGGAACTCACGTCATAGGAGCTAGACCAGGATTGGACACCTGACCCAAACGATATCAATCTAGAGATAGGGCTTTGCCAGTGATATTTCCCTCTAAGGATTTGAATTAAGAGACCCAGAGGTTGCAGTCAGGTGGTGCTCTGTGAAACTCTGTGAAATAATGTTTACTTTCAGTCCATCCTGGCTGATCCTTATGTGTTTGTTTTGTGCCTCTAAGTTGTAGAATCATCTAGCTTAGCACTAGCACTAAATGAGACAACACTAGGTTTTAATCCCAATTTAGCTAATTCCCTTGTGGCCTCCCAGCACCTTGCCTTGCTCTCCTGTCCATAAAGAGCATGAGCACTGAAGGTCTTGGTCCTTGTTTCATATCAGAATATCATTCTAAGAATTAATGAGATCATGTCCATAAGAGGATTTAATATCTTTATGTGGTAAACTCTCACAGATTGCAAACCTACCCAGCAATCGTTGCCATAATAATTATAACCAGCAATAGAGAATCTAAACAGAAAAATGATTTTCTACTTTTTTCTGTAGTTATGAGGAATAGTGGGAAGTGAGAAGGAGGGGGTAGAGAAATAAAAGCTAGCCTCACTTTGACTTAGATGGCATCTGACTCTCCATTGGAGGTATAGACACAAGAAGAGTCTCAGAAGGACTAATTTCCTTATCCTTTACCCTGCCTCCCCACAGCCTTCTCACTGTCCTCTTAGAGAGAGCACCAGTGAAAACAGCTCTGTCCTTAACTAAAGCTTTCCTATTTCTTGGGATGAATGGTGACATTTGGTGTAATGGTAGTGCCGGTCAGGTTGAATAATTGCTTTGCTGTAAAGGCGGAGCTGTAAGAAACACAAGACAGGAACAGTATTAAATTTGCAATGGGCAACGAAATGAGGTTTCATTTTGCATGTTTTGGATGATTCGTGTTAATGTACAGGCAGCATTCTAACATGCATTAGCAGAAGTATCAGGCAAGCCTGCATGAATGATAACGTTCCCCATGAAGGAAAAACTAGGGGCCAGAAGGCAACCAACTATCATAAAAATAATTAATTGTTTTACTTTATAATGGCCTGGCAAGATTGCCATTAAAAAAAATGAATCATGCAAATGGGACCATGATGTCAGACAGGCTGTCCACTGAGACATAAGAGACTAGTTCCTGCTATAAATTATGATAATGAGTTAGTTTTAAGCATATTTTATGAGATTAAGAAGTGCAATGTCAAATTATTTTTGTTCAATATCTCATTGCTTTGAATGCCTTTCAGAATACAAGGGTAACACTTCCTTTCAAAAATTCCTTCCGAGTTTACTGGCTGTTGCTTCACCAATCAGGTCTTTCTCCTAGGATGGTTTTAGTGCTTGATTTTCATGACTCAGCTTAAACTGAACAAGACCCCATTGTTGGCTTTCTTGTTTTTGCACAAGCATTATTGACAAGATCTGCATAACTCAGGAAAAGGTCTGTTGTCTAACCAAGCTACTATGGAAACCTGATCCAGGCCATTAGAAGCCTAATGCCTTTTCCTCTTGCATTTGTGAAGAATTTTGAGACTGGTCAAACTTCACTCCAAAAATATTCATCAGGGCAGAGGGGTACAGCTTGTTCATTACACTTTGCTTTTCATCTTAAATCAGCTTTGCAAATAGACTCACTGGCCCAGGGTGAGGGGCAGGCAGCACTGCCCAATGGGTAAAAAAGTGTGCAGCTTTCACTTATTTCACTCCTTACAAGGGCTTGGCTTTTTTTTTTCCTTAAAGCACACCTATAAAATTGATAGGTGAAAAAAATAAGTAGGTGCTTATTTTATAGCAATAAATAGTTGTATGTGTAAGAAAAAAAGTTAAAACTTTACATCTCCAGGTTCTAAAGAGGAACCCAGAAGTATAGCCTACATTGTGCTCTCTTAGGAGCACTTTCCTCTTCCCACCCCCTTTCTCTAGATAACAACCTGAGAAGTGAAAGAACACACAGGAAGCCTACACCAAGAGTGCCCCAGCTCTGGCTGGTCAAGGACTTTCCTCAATAAATTCTTCAGGCAGTTTCCTTTCCCTGTTTATTGCTGAGTATCCTGAGGCACTAAAAGGGTGGAGGAAGGATTTACTTTCAGTATCTTTAGATATAAATCTCATCTCTGTGAAACAAGCCTTGCAAAATTTATAATGTGGTTATTCATCATTATTTATGATTCATATACACTTAAACTTTATGATGGCTCTGACCACAGTCATCTCTGCTGGAACATGGGCCAGAGGGAGAGGGCTGTCAGGACGTTTCCTGTGAACGCTGGTAGGATTCCTTACGGCATGACAGCCGGGAATCAGGTGTCTATAAGCAACAGTCTCCTTCTTGGGATGAGAGATGCTGGATGTGCCTGTGCTGCGCTGGGCAGGGTACAGAACAGGGTACAGTGTACAGAGGAGAAGGGAGCCGTTTCCTATTTTCCTTTCATCCTTCTCAGGGGTGTTAATATAATCACAGTATTATCTGAGATAATTGGGATAACTCAGTACACAGATTCTACCCCTAATTTTTGCCAAAATTTAAGCTCTTTTTCCTGCCAGATCTTTTATACAAGCTAGAAATTCAGTGCTGTTGAGGTTTGTGTCTTCCTAACCCTTTTTCTGAAGTTCTGCAGATCTTGCCAATAATGCTGGTGCAAAAACAAAGCAAGGGAAAGGAAAAAAGCAGGAATTTGAATAGTCCAGTGCTGGATGATCTGCCTTCGGTAAGGTCATTCCTGACCCAGGGGGTACAGCTGAAGTTGGGGTGTAGTTTGGGCCTCCGCAGACTCCCCTGGGGAGAGTTTCTCTAGGTTTCCTTTATAGAATCTAAAATACTGGCACGGAGGCTTCAGGGAGGTGGTCAGCTTCCTGGCAGATCCAGTGAGAGGTGAATTCTGAGATGGGGGAAAGACTATTGGATTATAAAATGCTAGATTAATTGGTTCAATCAACAAATTTTATTGAGAACCTACTATGGGCCGGCTACTGTTCCAGATCCTTGGAATGCCTTGCTAGACAAAGAACCCTCAGAATTCCTGCCCTCGTGGAGTTTACATTCTAGTGGAAATAAAGCCAGTAAAAATAGATGGAATCACTAAATCCTTAATGATAAAGCTAAGGGGGATTGGGAATGCTGAAGGGTGCAGATCTGGTTTTAAACAGAATTAATTCATCAGAGTGGCCAGGATAGAGCTCACTGAGAAGTGACGTTTGAGATTTGAAGGCAGGAAAGGAGTACTCCATGGGGCTGTCAGAAGGAAGAGCATTCAGACAGAAGCGACAGATGGGAGGATGGCCCTCAGGCAGGAACCTGTTGGTGCCTTTGGGACAGCAAAATGCCTTGTAACTGGAACAGAGTGGGCAAGGAAGGAAAAGAGGAGAGGCGGTCGAGAGCAATGGGTGGAACAGAGCAAGCAGTGACTTTTAAGCCATTGGAAGGACTTTGGCTTTTACTCTGCATGAGACAAGCAGCCTGGACAGTTTGAGCAGAGGAGTGACATAATCTGACCTTGTGCAAGGGTTACCCTTGTTACCGTACTAAGAACGGGCTATAGGAGAACCAAGGAGGAAACAGACACTGTTGACATCACCAAGGTGAGAGATGATGGGTGGCTCAGCCCAGAACTCTAGGAATGGCAGAGGAAAGAGAGAGAGAGAGAAAAGGGGAGGGTTCTGGATATATTTGCCTGTAAAGGTAAAGCCCAAAAGATCTCCTAATGGTAGAGAGTGAATGAGTGGCTTCTAATTCCAGGAATAAGTACTCTGGTAAACCCAAGCAGAAGAGAAATCTCAGTGCCCAGTGAGAGCCCCCCAGCCTTAGATGACCCTGGCATCAGGGGCAGCAGTGGTAGGAATAGCAACAGCTCAGTTGGTCTAGCTTTGCTCAGTCCTGACCCCTCTTGGACTTTTGGCTTGTCTTTTCCATTTCTTTCATTGGCTACTTGGCCCCAAACACCTCTGGGATAATATGCCAAATTAATATTAAATGTCCACTCTGCTGTTTATTCATGCATTTATCCTGCAATACATATTTGTCACCTGTTCTGTGCCAATCACCATGCCGGATGCTGAGGATAAGAGACTCACAGTCATCCCTTGGTTTACGCAGTGGAGCTGGGCTCTCTGCTCATCCACTTCCTCCAGAAGACCATTGGGGATAGGAATGTGTTTGTCTCTATTTTACAGATGAGGAAAGTGGAGCTCAAAAAGGTTAGGTAACTTTAAGGCCACAAAGCTAGTTAATGGTGAGCTATGATTTGACATAGTTATGTCTGACTTAGATGGTTACTTTTAACTTCTGTGTTCTAAAACAGAAGTTGGAAAACTGATTCTGTAAAGGGCCAGAAAACAAATATTTTAGGCTTTGTGGACCACGTCGTCTTTGTCACAACTGCTCTGCCCTTGTAGTGGGAAAGCAGCCATAGGCAATAGGCAACTCAACATGGCTGTGTTCGATGAAGCTTTTACTCATGGACACTGAAATCTGAATTTCATATTGTTTTCATATCATGAAATGCTCTTCTTCTGTTAATGTTTTTGACCATTTAAAAATGTAAACCCCATCCTTAGCTCGCAGGTTATTAAAAAAAAAAAAAAAAGGCAGGCAGCAAGCCCCATGGGCCATAGTTGTCAGCTCCTACTCTGAAAAATACAGTCTCTTACCTGATCATTTAAACTGGAGAATTTTTCACACAGTGTGTCCATTCAGTTTTGATCCTCATAATTCTCAGGTTCAGAGCTGAACTGAGGGTGACTGCCCCTGGATCCACTGAATGCATTCAGTGGCTTCTGTAAGGGTCACCACCCCGTTGCTTGTGGCTGCCTGCTTTCTACAGAATGCTGACGGCAACAGTCCCCCTGGAACATCATCAGGGTCCATGCAGGCCTCAGTTTACTTAGCTGAGGGTTCTCAATAGTAAAATCTTGAGACCAGAAAATAACACAAATCCTGGGTTTGACAAGAGACTTAAAGAGTACGTAGGAGAGATTAATTACACACCTTTCAAGAGCTTAGCCTCTAGCATCTGAGCCAAACAAAATAACTGTCTCCTGCCAGTCCCTTTGCTGTGAATTTAGCTGTCTCAGAATGTTCCCTCTCCCCAAATCTCCTAACTCGTGAGAAGAAGCCCCCTTAGATGTGGCATTTCTGGTCATTTGTGTCTATGAGAACATTCTTTTCCCAGGAATGATGTGGGACTGCCACACACCTTTTTGATCTAAAATCTGCCATGATGCCCATGACCAAAAAAATGGTTGTATGACTTTTGATTCCACATGAACTGTAGTCTTTAAACTAACACATGTCATGATATTTAAGACATCTGGGGGACAAACCCAACTGATTAGAAGTCTATCAAACAAACAAAAAAGGTGCAGTGAACTCCCTATTGCCTTTAAAGGGGAATGTAGGAAATCAAGGGGCTTTCCTGGTGGCTCAGCAGTAAAGAACCCACCTGCCAATGTAGGAAACATAAGAGATGCAGGTTTGATCCCTGAGTTGGGAAGATCCCCTGGAGAAGGGAATGGCAACCCACTCCAGTACTCTTGCCTGAAAATCCCATGGACAGAGGACTTTGGTGGGCTGTAGTCCACAGGGTCACGAAGAGTCAGAAACGACTGAGCAACTGAGTGCAGTGTGAGCACAGGAGATAAAAGAGCATTCTTGGAGGAGGAGGAGGAAGAGGAGGATAGTATTTGGGAGATCAGTGTCCTGATCCTTCTAGAAGTTGCCCCTCAGGTGATTTCTACTGAATGAGGATCAGATTACCTGATACTGCTTCACATCCTAGGTGAGTGGTTCCGGGGAGGACATTGGCTTAACCAGTTGAGAAGCCAGCAACTTAGGAACTGTTGACCTGGGTTGAAAAGGTGACCTGAGGTCATCAGACTCCTCCATGGAAAAACTGTGACTGAGAGAGCTGATGGAGTGGGGCAGTAAATGCACAGCCAGAGCTATCATGTGGGATGGTACCAGCTGAAGTGGGAAGGAAACCAGGAGCCTCCAGGGAGAGGAGAAGTGAAGTGTGGTCATGATGGAGTGCCGGAGTTAAGATCTTCTCAACCCTTCCACTGAGGTCTGGCCACTTTTTCCAGTTCTTACCTCCAGGACACCCACCCCAACCCCACCAAGGAACCTATCGTCATTGCTATCCTTGGGTTTCTGGAAGAGTCCTTCCTTTTAAGGCAAATCCCCTTTGCTTGATATTGCTTGAGTGAGTATCTGTTCCTATCAACCCAAGGAATGATAACCAAAACACATGCTCACCCATTTGGTCAGTCACTCAATCAGTATTTATTTTTAAGCTCTGGGGATCCAGCAATGAACAAGGCAAAGCTGATGCTCCTGCGGGCTTGTGTGGGGGAGTGGCTAAAGAGGCTAAACAGATGAACAAGTGAATATATACTGTATCAGATGCTGGTAAGCACAGTGGAAGAATGTGGAGAAAAGGACAGAAGTCCTCACTGATAAGATGACACCTGAGTAGAGACCTTAGGAGGTGGGAGAGCCGGTCCCACAAATAAATGTGAGAAGCTGTCCAGGTCAGTAGTACAGTGAATGCAAAGGAGATTTGTGTTTGGTGTGTCTGAGTCTCTGCCGGGGGACCTAGTGGCTGGGCTGAGTGAGGGTGAAGGCAGCAGATGCATCAGAAAGACTGCAAGAGTTTCTGACTATTATTATTCATTCAGTAATCTTCAGAACTTTACTATGTGTCAGGTCTCTTAAAAGTTCTGGAATCAGGAGTTAGGATACAAATGTCTTCTGTCTTCAGAGGCTCCAAGTTTCACTCCGACCATCTGACACTAAAATAATCTGCAGCTTGTATTTTCCATACTCAAAAATGAAACAAATATCATAAAGCAGTTGAGTAATCTGGTTACTCACTGGGGCCAGTATAGCACATGGGAAAAGATCTGGAATGGCAGGACTGGAACAAGGCTTTAAGGTTTTATTCATCTCCTTCTAGCTTTTGCCTTCATGATGGAAGCGTGCTTTCCAAGTTGCCTCAGAAATGTAGCTACCATCTCCTGAGCTCTGAGGACTGTCTTTGGAAATGCCTTCTACAAACCCAACACTGAAATTGTACAACTTCACAATTCTGTGTGAAGAATAAAAGCTTCCCCCACAGTGTACTGCTACTACTAAAACTGTCACTGGGTAACCTGATTCCTTCATTCAAATGTTATTTTTAGTGAATGTCAGATAAAGGAAGAGTATCATGATGAAGTCAAGAACAAATCCCCTGTGCATGCCCCTCTTTTCATCTGTGCCACCCATCAGGACAAGAGTGACACCTGGCCAATTTCTGTTGCTTTCAAGATGGGATCTAACAAGATCTCAAAACAGTCATGCTTCAGCCGAAAGATGAGTCTGCTTTTGCTCTTCCAAAAAAAATCAAAACTGTCCCCCATTTCAGTTCCTAAATGCATAATAACTCTGCTAAGTAATAGACTTGAATGTAATTTATCATTCTCCCAGAGACAGAAATAACATTAATAACTATCATTTGGATACATCTGTTCCTCACATTGACAGTCAATCTAAGAGATTGTTTATTTGTTTCTGTGTCTTCTATGACTTGTACTCCTAAAGAAAATGCATGAAAATGAAGTATTGCTAAATCTCCCATCAGGCTCTCATTATGGACAAATAACTATTACTCTTGTCTCTGCTGTTCTGCTGTTGGTGGCTCTGTGTGCATGTGTGCATGTACGTATGTATTTTGTGTGCATTTGCGTGTCTCTGTGTTGGGGTATGTGCCTGTGTGTGTATGGATGTGTGGTGGTGTATGTGTGTAGGATTTGGAGAATCTACATTAAAAATCTGCCTCTCTTTGTCCCAGTGAATTTCCATTTTCTATTCCTTTCTTCTTGTAAGCCAAGAAAGGCAAAAAAGAAAGTTTGTTCAATTGTCAGAAACACAGATTCTTGCCATCTGTTTAATAGGGTACAAAAAAAGAAAGTGCTTGAGATAACACTTAGGATTTGATGAGGGCAGTTGGTTTCTTTGGATAAAGTGCAGTGCTAATGTGCCCAGGGCACAGGTTCAGTCCCTTACGGGTCACCTCAAGTCACACACAGATGAGACCTGGCTTTATAGTCCGTGTTTCTAAAAGCTGAACCTCGACCAGCTGTCCTTTCGGCGTTCAATCTTGGCCGCAAATAGGAAACCACATGCAGCGAGTATGGTTCTGTGAAAATTACTCCAGAGGAAACAGTTCAAAGATTTGGCCGTGCCAATGGGAAATACCATCTATATGACATAATGACTAAATGACAGAATATTGCCAACACTGGGTGCTATGTAAATATAAAGAACTCCACATCTGTACACTAATGTCTATTTTTTCAGTATGATTAGTTTCTTTATATACCCAGTAGAGCCTAATGGTTGAGATCTTGAGCTCCAGAGAATATTTTTTCTTGCATTTTTTAAAATTTAGTTTTTATTTTATATTGGAGTATAGTTGATTTACAATGTTGTGTTAATTTCAGGTGTACAGTAAAATGATTCAGTTATCCATTTATCCATTCTTTTTCAGATTCTTTTCCCATATAGGCTAGGACAGAATATGGAGTAGAGTTCCCTGTGCTATAGAGAAGGTCCTTGTTGATTATCTATTTTATACATAGTACTGTGTATATGTTAATCCCAAACTCCTAATTTTTCCCTCCCCCCAACCTTTCCCCACTGGTAAGCATAAGTTTGTTTTTGAAGTTTGTGAGTAAGTTTCTGTATTGTAAATAAGTTTATTTATACCATTTTTAGAAATTTCACATATAAGTGATATCCGTGTATTTATCTTTGACTTCGCTTAGTATGATAATCTCTGGGTCCATCCATGTTGCTGCAAATGGCATTTTTAATTCAAAATCCCCCTTAGCTTCTTACTAGCTGTGTCATCTTCAACAAATTAATGAACCTCTCTAAGCCTCAATTTCCTATCTGTTAAATAGAGGCTTAATAGTACCCAACTCATGATTAAAAGGATTATATGAGATGATGCGTGTAACGCATTTGGCATCCTTTCCCCCACAATCAGCATTCAGTAACGTTTTGCTTTATTGTTCAGTCACTAAGTCCTGTCTGACTCTTTGCAACCGTGTGGACTGCAACACGCTAGGCTTCCCTATCCTTCACTGTCTCCGGGGTTTGTTCAAACTCATGTCCATTGAGTCAGTGATGTCATCCAACCATCTCATCCTCTTTTGCCCTCTTGTCCTCCTGCCCTTAAGCTTTCCCAGTATCAGGGTCTTTTTCAATGAGTCAGCTCTTTGCATAAGGTGGCCAAATTATTGGAGCTTCAGCATCAGTTCTTCCAATGAATATTCAGGAGTAATGTCCTTTAGGATTGACTGTTTTGATCTCCTTGGTGTCCAAGGGACTCTTGAGAGTCTTCTCCAGCACCACAGTTCTAAAGCATCAATTCTTCAGCACTCAGCCTTCTTTATGGTCCAACTCTCACATCCATACATGACTATTGGAAAAACCTTAGCTTTGACTATATGGACCTTTGTCAGCAAACTAATGACTCTGCTTTTTAATACACTGTCTGGGTTTGTGATAGTTTTACTTCCAAGGAGCAAGCGTCTTCTAATTTCATGGTTGTAGTCACTGTCCACAGTGATTTTGGAGCCTAAGAAAATAAAGTCTGCCACTGTTTCCATTTTTTCCCCCAACTGTTTGCCATGAAATGATGGGACCAGATGCCCTGATCTTAGTTTATTGAATGTTGAGTTTTAAGCCAGCTCTTTCACTCTCCTCTTTCACCTTCATCAAGAAGCTTTTTAGTTCTTCCTAGCTTTCTGCCAGTAATCTGCATATCTGATATTGTTGATATTCCTCCTGGCAATCTTGATTCCAGTTTGTGATTCACCCAGCCCAGGATTTTGCATGATGCACTCTGCATATAAGTTAAATAAGCAGAGTGACAACATACAGCTTCAGTAACTCTTAGTTATTGTTATTCAGTATTATTTGCTTCTACAGATAATAATAGTGCCTATTTCATCAAGCTGTTGCAAGCATTAAATGAGATAATCCAGATAAAGAGCTTAGCACAATGCCTAACTCATAGTAAGGACTCAATAAATTCTGGCCTCCATAATAGTGATGATGATGACAATGTCCAGACAGGTGAAGTAACTATCTCCAGTTTACACAGTTGGCTAGTGGGTGAGTGGGAGCTAGAATCTGAGTGCAGTGTCACTTCTGTGCTCTGCCTCTATATTAAAATATGAGCCAAGAACTGGTAATGAAATCTTTTCTTTCCAAATCTTAATTTCTGTCGCTTCAGTACCAGTATACAGTTTCTTAATATTTGAAAAGGTTGTTTCTCTTTACTTTGGGGAATCCATGCTTTCCTAGAACCACATTTCAAACATAAGTCTATTTCTTGTCTCATCTTTTACATCATAAATTAACCACTTTTTCAATTTTCAAGAAATTTCAGTGGCCATTTTTTTGTAGAGAAAGAATGTCCCTTCTGGAGAGCCGTAGAGAACAACAAATGAGGCTAAATAAGAGTCAAGATGACAAATTCCTATGTATCACAGAAATCCAGAGGCAGTTACATATAGCAGACATGCAGAGTGTAAATATGCCATGTGTAACCCTCAGATGCCAAGGGTCTACCCTCCTGCTTCATTTCCCAGCATATTGTTCTAAGAAAACTCCTTGGAGGATTTGGAGAAAAGCCTAAAATAATCTCAAAGAACATTAACCTCAAACTGTCTCTTGGTATGCAAGTTTCCTGCAAGCTCAGAATTAATCACACTCATTTTTTAAAATTTAAATAAAGAGATATGATAAAGAACACCTATTATCATAGTCAGTAGTAGAGAAAGAGTTACTGTTTTAATCTCACTAATCCATCATGATGGTTGAGATGGTTGGAGATGGGGAAGGCCTATTTCTTCAGTGGCCTGAAAGATCCTTTTTTTTCCCTTCAACAAATCTCATTTGAAGTTTAAGATTGCATCATAATTTCTTATACTTAATTATTTATTATTACTTTAACGTGGAAGTGTAAAGGAAAGTGAAAGTCACGTCCAACTCTTTGCAACCCCATGGACTATATTTTCATTATAAGGGACTGGAATGCAAAAGTAGGAAGTCAAGAAACACCTGGAGTAACCAGCAAATTTGGCCTTGGAATGCAGAATGAAGCAGGGCAAAGACTAATAGAGTTTTGCCAAGAAAATGCACTGGTCATAACAAACACCCTCTTCCAACAACACAAGAGAAGACTCTACACATGGACATCACCAGATGGTCAACACCAAAATCAGACTGATTATATTCTTTGCAGCCAAAGATGGAAAAGCTCCATACAGTCAACAAAAACAAGACCAGGAGCTGACTGTGGCTCAGATCATGAACTCCTTATTACCAAATTCAGACTCAAATTGAAGCAAGTAGGGAAAACCGCTAGACCATTCAGGTATGACCTAAATCAAATCCCTTATGATTATATAGTAGAAGTGAGAAATAGATTTAAGGGCCTAGATCTGATAGACAGAGTGCCTGATGAACTATGGAATGAGGTTTGTGACATTGTACAGGAGACAGGGATCAAGACCATCCCCATGGAAAAGCAATGCAAAAAAGCAAAATGGCTGTCTGGGGAGGCCTTACAAATAGCTGTGAAAAGAAGAGAGGAGAAAAGCAAAGGAGAAAAGGAAAGATATAAGCATCTGAATGCAGAGTTTCAAAGAATAGCAAGAAGAGATAAGAAAGCCTTCTTCAGCAATCAATGCAAAGAAATAGAGGAAAAGAACAGAATGGGAAAGACTAGAGATCTCTTCAAGAAAATTAGAGATACCAAGGGAACATTTCATGCAAAGATGGGCTTGATAAAGGACAGAAATGGTATGGACCTAACAGAAGCAGAAGATATTAAGAAGAGGTAGCAAGAATACACAGAACTGTACAAAAAGGATCTTCACTACCTGGATAATCATGATGGTGTGATCACTCATCTAGAGCCAGACATCCTGGAATGTGAAGTCAAGTGGGCCTTAGAAAGCATCACTACGAACAAAGCTAGTGGAGGTGATGGCACTCCAGTTGAGCTATTTCAAATCCTGAAAGATGATCCTGTGAAAATGCTGCCCTCAATATGCCAGCAAATTTGGAAAACTCAGCAGTGGCTCCAGGACTGGAAAAGTTCAGTTTTCATTCCAATCCCAAAGAAAGGCAATGTCAAAGAATGCTCAAACTACCACACAATTGCACTCATCTCATGCTAGTAAAGTAATGCTCAAAATTCTCCAAGCCAGGCTTCAGCAATACGTGAATCATGAACTTCCAGATGTTCAAGCTGGTTTTAGAAAAGTCAGAGGAACCAGAGATCAAATTGCCAACATCTGCTGGGTCATCGAAAAAGCAAGAGAGTTCCAGAAAAACATGTATGTCTGCTTTATTGACTATGCCAAAGCCTTTGACTGTGTGAATCACAATAAGCTGTGGAAAATTCTGAGAGAGATGTTAATACCAAACCACCTGACCTGCCTCTTGAGAAATCTGTACGCAGATCAGGAAGCAACAGTTAGAACTGGATGTGGAACAACAGACTGGTTCCAAATAGGAAAAGAAGTACGTCAAGGCTGTGTACTGTCACCCTGCTTATTTAACTTACATGCAGAGTACATCATGAGAAACGCTGGACTGGAAGAAACACAAGCTGGAAGCAAGATTGCCGGGAGAAATATCAATAACCTCAGATATGCAAATGACACCACCCTTATGGCAGAAAGTGAAGAGGAACTAAAGATCCTCTTGATGAAAGTGAAAGAGGAGAGTGAAAAATTTGGCTTAAAGCTCAACATTCAGAAAACGAAGATCATGGCATCTGGTCCCATCACTTCATGGCAAATAGATGGGGAAACAGTGGAAACAGTGTCAGACTTTATTTTGGGGGGCTCCAAAATCACTGCAGATGGTGATTGCAGCCATGAAATTAAAAGATGCTTACTCCTTGGAAGGAAAGCTATGACCAACCTAGATAGTATTCAAAAGCACTTTGCCGGCTAAGGTCCGTCTAGTCAAGGCTATGGTTTTTCCTGTGGTCATGTATGGATGTGAGAGTTGGACTGTGAAGAAGGCTGAGTGCCGAAGTATTGATGCTTTTGAACTGTGGTGTTGGAGAAGACTCTTGAGAGTCCCTTGGACTGCAAGGAGATCCAACCAATCCATTCTGAAGGAGATCAACCCTGGGATTTCTTTGGAAGGAATGATGCTAAAGCTGAAACTCCAGTACTTTGGCCACCTCATGCGAAGAGTTGACTCATTGGAAAAGACTCTGATGCTGGGAGGGATTGGGGGCAGGAGGAGAAGGGGACGACCGAGGATGAGATGGCTGGATGGCATCATGGACTCGATGGACGTGAGTCTGAGTGAACTCTGGGAGCTGGTGATGGACAGGGTGGCCTGGCGTGCTACAATTCATGGGGTCGCAAAGAGTCAGACATGACTGAGCGACTGAACTGCACTGCACTATATAGTCCAGGGAATTCTCTAGGCCAGAATACTGGAATGGGTAGCCTTTCCTTTCTCCAGTGGATCTTCCCGACCCAGTAATCAAACCAGGGTCTCCTGCATTGTAGGAAAATTCTTTATCAGCTGAGCGACCAGGGAAGCCCATTCAGATCCACACAACTAATCATTACTTCAGATTCAAAATAACAAGCATTTTTAAATGCTATTCTACCTATACTAAGCTAAGTCTTATAGGAAGGCAAGAATAGATTTCATGGGTGGTAATCCTTGTGGGAATAAATGTATTTCTCATTTTGTTCTCAGCAGAAACTCTCATATTTCATGATAGTGAAAATGTTTTAAGACATTATAAAAAATGGGAGAGGAGGATAATGGGAAGGATTGAATGAAAAAACAAGACTTGAGTGGTATCAGATACAATGAAGTTCATAGCCCAGTGGTCATGTCCTACGATGATTAGATGTCACAGGAGACCAAAATGAGCCCCATCCCTCTTGGGTGGGCTGCACCCCACACTATGCAAGCTTGCCTGGAATGTGAGTAGAGGAGAAGCAACAACCCCTCCTGTTGATTCCTGCTTCCAGTGGAGTAGTTTCTCGGTCCTCTGAACATCATAGTGGATATTCCTTACTCATGTGGTACTTTCCTATACAGAAAATTCAGCACCTTTCACTGCTTAGCACAAAGCAAGTAAAACAACATAAAGTCTTCACTTGAAACCTTTGTGTGTATAGCAGTTTTACATAAAATAAACATGGGGAGATGAGGGATTTTATAACTCTGAAGCATAGCTTAAATTTGAATTTAATACACTGCTGAACCTAAACATCTCTGAGCCTACCTCCTGAAATGTTCTGTTCTCTCTTTCCCTTTCTCTTCCCTCTTAAGAGGGAATTTCTTCCATTTCCTCATGTATAACCATTTAGCTTTTCCTTTGTTCTGGCCCTTCCAGATGCTGTATTTAGTCTGTCTAAATGGCCCATTAAAGTTTTTTATGCATTCATTTTGTCCAATAAATTTTCATCGAGCTCCTGTTTTGTGCCCCTCACTGAGCTTGGCATTGGGTATTCAAAGAGGAGAAAGGAGATATAGTCCCTATCCTTATGGAACTTAGCAGTCAGTTCTCTTCACAAAAGGAATTCTGGTAGCAAGAGTTCTGATAGCAATTCTTTTTAAATCTCACCACATGATAAATTGGCATCTGAACTTCCTAATTTATCATGGCATCCAATAATCTGTCATCATGATAATAATTTTCAAATGTGCTAAACCCTCATGGGACTATGGCACTGAGCTATTCATGTCCTAAAGTCAGTTGTTTTTCTTGAAAGTCAACAAAAGAAGGACTAGGTCCGGAGAGATGCTGAATCCAAGGGAGATTATGCCTGGACACAGTCATGGCTGACCTCAGAGCCATCATGAAAAAGAAGAGAGAGAGCTGTGTCATCAGTGCCTGCCTTCTTTGGGGAAAAAAAAAAAAATACAAGGGAAGTACCCAGCATGTTCCTAGGAGTATGGATCAAAATAAACAGTGCACTGTGAATGCATGAAAACAGCATTCTTCAAACATGGTTAGGCCTCAAATTAGAGATCCTGGGGACAGACAAGAGTGGAACAAGTGTGAGGGCCAGGAGTTTGAATTAGCTCAAAGGGAGCCCTTTTTCTTCGCTCACAAGTGCCACGCAGGTGCGACTGAAAGCATTCAATGGGGTACAGCTAGGGACATGCAAAATCAGAGTCTAAGCCAGGAGACTCTGGTACTCAGGGCTGGAAAGGAGGGCAGCAGTCAATGGGCAAATTGTGCTGCCTTCTTATCAGGCCTCACAAGCTAAATAGTGCAAGACTTGTCCAATATGCAGATGGGGAAAGAGCAGATTCTTGTTTTCTACTAATGGCCTCATAACTACCGTCCAGAGAGAAGCAATCACGATGGGCAGACAGTGGGGATTTATTTAGAGCAAGAGGGGTAGAATGGCTCGTTTGGGCCCAGGCGTCACGCAACCAGCCCACACAGCATCGTGCCTGGAGCAGCCCTGCCCAACAGAAGCCAGAGGCAGGCCAGCCTCAGGACACTGGCCTGGTAGGTAGTTCTGTTAGATACAGCAGGATGGGTTTTTCAGATGTTTCTGCTCAGGGATCCCACCTGCCAGAGTGTGGACATGCAATCCCTGGAAGCCTGGGGTTTAGTAGAACATTCATGGAAGTTGGAAGAGTTGGTTTCACTCTCCTCTTTTAGGTTAAAATATATATTTGAATATTATACTATTCCTAATATGTTGCTTTTTAAACATAAAACTATTAAAATTACTAGTTAAGTTGCTTTACATGTCCCAACCCCCAAATCTTTCATGCAAAATTTGTATTCTAGGAAGATGGAATGTTTATCCCTGGGCTACCAGTGCCCAGCACATGGCTACATATTCCTTGTGAGGAGGAAGCTGAATATTCTGATTTGAGAAACAAAGCATAGCAGAAATGAGTTGCTGCAGATGCTGGCAGAGGGATGAACTGCTACATAAGTCATCATTCCACTCTGCCACCATCCCCCTGTTCCTCCTTCCCATCCCATGCCCTCATGTTGGTGTCATTTGAATGTCAATTCCTGCCCGTTCTCAGTTGTTTAAGTATGATAAACAACCCCGCAGCCACCGCCTTGATAGATTGAAAAGCTATGAATTATTTAAACCCACTTGTCTCAGTCTTCCCAGACAGAATCAACACAGCCTCTGTCCTCTCTGGATGGACATATAAGAAATGTTCTGAGACAGAGACAATCGAACATGTTTGGACATTAACTTCTTCCTTTTTCACCTGAAGTGGAAATAATGGGAAGTGGAAATAAAAGAAGATATGCAGTTTCCATCTTTACTAAAACTGGATAGAAACTGAGATGAAAGTAATGTAAAATCAGATCGCTTTTCAACTTCGTAATACAGCTGCTTTGGCACAGGAAATCCACATTGAGAGCATTGAGAGATTCCAGTTCTACCTAAAAATCCAGGTCTCCAAAGTAAAACAGAAAGTGAAGATAGGTATGCAGGTAAAATTCTAGCCTGTTCCTAAATTAACCGAGATTCAGACACAAGATTTGGCCTAAATGGCCTGTAGCAATTCAGACAGTGAGAGCTTGCCCCAACACAAAATGTGAGTACAACTGCTTGAGACATACCAAGGCCAGAAGAATAGCCAATTCCTTGAAAACCTTGGTTGCAGAAGAAAAGAATCATGACTGTGTTTCTCATTCCATTCCTCTTCCCCTCTCTAGTTGGAAATGTCACTTGATCCACCCAGCGAATTCTGGGAGGCATTCCACCAGGAGAGAGAGAGAGTACATTTTCATGTGGTAAACGTCCCCAGGAAGTCATAATATCTGCTTAAGCTGACAAAAAATGGTTGTTCTTTAATCTAGGGATTTGTTTGCAGCTGAGTGCTAGGCTCTTTTGCTTTTTTAAAAACGAAGCAAGAGATCTCATGGCCCAAGATGGGATGATTTCATTTTGAAATGTGTCCCACCAAAGGGTGGGGCTAGCAGATGAAAATAGTGTCACGAACAGCTGGCTTGCCAAAATCCACAGAAAATGAGAACTGGGCAATCAAAACTTGAAATCACTTCTGAAATTCCAGCCTTCAAATCGAGAAGAGAAAGTTCATACCCTGTGTTTTGGAAGTTGCCAGTGGGGACACTGTATTGTCAGGAGTTGGGGAATAAAGGAAGCTCTAGCTCACACAGCCTGTTTGGGACAGCGTGGGTGGGGGACCTGGTAACACTTAACTCTGCAAAGGCATCTCTACCAACCTCACCCAAAATGGAGCTGCGCAGGTATCAACTTTGCTTTATTCCCTTTTAAAACCAAGGTTTTACTTTCAGAGAGAATTTCCAAGGTAACCAAAGAGGTTCTATTCAGCTGATTTGACATTATATCCAGGAAATCCCTGGGCTGAAAACCTTTGGCTACAGATCAAGATGGTGAGGGGTCCGTTCTGAGAGCAGCGCTTTTCTAAGTGTGTGTGCAAGAGGTGTGCCAGCGCAGCAGGCCAGTGATGCAAGACTAGTTATGGAGTCTTAAAAACCACTGGCAAATGCTGTATGATCTTGCTCATATGTGGAATCTTTTTTAGAAAAGATACAAGTGAACATATACAAAACAGAAATAGACCTACAGACAGAAAAAAAACTTAGGCTTCCCAAGGAGGGACGGGGAGTGTGTTCTTTCCCCAGATTAGGAGTTTGGGATTAACATATACACATTGCATAGAATAAATAACCCGCAAGGACATGTGTCTAGCACTGGAAACTTTACTCAGTATTTTGTAATAACTCATAAGGGAAAAGAATCTGAAAAAGAATATAAATATATGTGTGTGTGTGTGATTGAATCACTTTGCTATACACCTGAAACTAACTAATACAACATTGTAAATCAACTATGTGTGTGTGTTAGTTGCTCAGTGACTCTTTGCAACCCCATGGACCATAACCTACCAGGCTCCTCTGACCATGGAGTTCTCCAGGCAAGAACACTGGAGTGAGTAGCCATTCCCTTCTCCAGGGGATCTTCCTGACCCAGGGAACAAACCCAGGTCTCGCACATTACAGGCAGATTCTTTACCATCTGAGCCACTGAGCCACCAGGAAAGCCCCGTAAATCAACTCTACTTCCGTTAAAACAAACCAAAACCAAAAGCAAAACCAACCCTGGCTGGACCAAGAAGAGAAGACTGGGCTGCCTGCTCTGTCCCTGTGCACAGCACCAGCTCTCATCCTCTTGGACAGGGCTTGAGCAGCATTGTGAATGAAGAACTCCCACTGCCCCGAGCCCCACTTCCAGAGGGAGTCACATGATGAACAGATTCCCACTGATTTGCTTATAATTCAGTGTGTGATTTGTTGTCTTTTCCCAGGAGAGAAAGACAAGGAATCTCTAATGATAGAATTTCACAGATGCTCTTGAGCTGGGAGGGTGTGCTGGCTGGGGAGGGGGCCTTTTGCTCTCTCCTCAGTCCCCACCCCCTTCTCTGACCAGGAGAAGCTCAGCCCACACTCTCAGCTCCAACCTTCTGTTCTGACATGGGGCTGGCTGTCCACTTACCTGACCCTAGGGGAAACCAGTCTTGCCTGCTGGGTGTCTGTCCCATATGATAGAAGGAATGTAGTTTCTTTTCTGTAGCCATCTGCACATCCTGGGAGATTAGGGAGGCTTTGCAAAGGTAAACAGTTACGTAAGGAAAGATAGACTTACTTTAGTCCTAGATCTTATTGAGCGGAGCCTGCAGGACCACGTGGGGTATTAAAAAATAATGTGGGGATTCGCGCCGTCTCTTCCCTGTTTGTTCTTCTGAGTCATGCTCTAGTTTAAGCAGCAAGAGAAATGATGACCTTTTCTCTTCACTCTAACTTAAAGAGCAGCTGATGCCTAATGGAAAATTTTGAGAAAGTTGTCATTATGAACCAATTCAATGTCCAGAGCATTTCCTGCAAGGCCTTTTTTTTTTTTTTTTTTTTGATAAAGAGAATTTCTGGATGAGATGCCTGGTGTGGTGGGAAGATACATCAGGCTACTGAGGGAAGCGTTAGAACCACAGGGAGACCAACAACAAGCCCTCCTTCATGGCTGTGGCTCTCGGAAATTCTTTGGGATTTTTCTGGACTTTGACCTTGAAGACATGAAGGATACTTTGGACTGTGGGCAGGGAAAGAAAGTTCAAGTGCAGACACTGGAGGTTTTTCCTGGCTGTACTGAAAACCTGCTGGGGAAAGGCACATTCCAGTTTCTTCCCTCACGTGGAGGTGGTAATTCATGCTCTATATGAATGTCATAAAAACATTTGGAAGAGCATATGGTTAATTAATCTTTGGGTGATAATCCAGGCTAAATATTAAGGACATGTACAGGTAATTCTCAATCTGAAATTGTTTTATTGTGATTCTTTTGCCTGTGGCAGGGTCGTGATGCTGTGCGAGGATGTGTTAGGAAAAGGTAGCAGAAGTAGGTCTCATTATCTATTTAGTGATTGTTCAAAGCCTTCCTGGGTAGGAGAGGGTGGAGATGGCTAATGAATAATCTAAGAGTACAGAGTATCATGGAGAAGGCAATGGCAACCCGCTCCAGTACTCTTGCCTGGAAAATCCCATGGGCGGAGGAGCCTGGTAGGCTGCAGTCCATGGGGTCGCTGAGAGTCGGACACGACTGAGTGACTTCCCTTTCACTTTTCACTTTCATGCACTGGAGAAGGAAATGGCAACCCACTCCAGCGTTCTTGCCTGGAGAATCCCAGGGACGGGGGAGCCTGGTGGGCTGCCATCTATGGGGTCGCACAGATTCGGACACAACTGAAGTGACTTAGCAGCAGCAGCAAAGGGTATCAAGGAATGTACTCTACAGAACATAGGGGCTAATTAATCTCCTCTGTTGACGCTGGATAGAGAGGAAAAAGGAAACTTGTATTAAAGCAAGAGAGATATAGATTAGACATAATGAAGAACTTGCTGTTAATGAGCATTTTAAGTTGCTGAGCAGGGCAAGTAAAACTATCATCCTGACCTCGGCCAGCACAGAAAAACAATGAAGGAAGTTCCTTGGTGGTCCAGTGGTTAGGACTTGGTGCTTTCACTGCCAAGGGCCTGGGTTCAATCCCTGATTGGGGAACCAAGATTCCATAAGCCTCAAAGCACAGCCAAAAAAGGAGAGAGGCAGTGAAGCAGGCCAGGTTCCCTGCAAGGAAAGAGTTCGGGTCACCTAAACAAGTTAGGTCTGCTTTCTGGTATAGCAGGCTTCATTTCCCCACAAGCAGCACTGCAACCTGTGAGCTTGGCAATTTTTTAGGGTCTCTCGCTAGAAAGGTGCCTGTGGAAACAAGAGCCTGTCTCATCACTGTGAAAGTGAACTTACAGTTTTAGGAAGATGATAGATTTCTTAACTGGGAGAGTCTTTTTCCACCCTCCCTCCCTCTCTTTCTTGCTATTTAAAACCTTTTTATTCAGTCTGTTATACCACCACAGACACAGATTCTTCCCCGGGGGCTATTTCTGCCTCCCACTTAGCGAGGCTACCAGGTCGTAGCACTTGTTTTCCATTAACTCTCAGAAGCTTTTTCCAATTTTCCAATAGCTCTCAGAAGCTGCTATTAGGCCATTAACTGCTTTACTCCATGCGCGCTGTCCCGTCTTCCTCCTCTTCCCTCCAGTCTGGCTACTTCACTGCTCTTCCTCCCTCTCGAGTTCCCAGCTGCTCTCCCTGCTTCCCTACATCTTCCTTTTGTACCTTTCTCTCTTCTCCAGAGAGCTCCCTTCCTCCTTCCTCCTTCCTCCCCTCTCCTCTTTCTTTCCTCCCTTCTTCCTTTTCCTTCTTTCCCCTTCTGAACCATGCTTGCTGTACCTTCCCCAGAGCCATGAATGGAAAAAATAGATTGCTTCTTGACTCTACAATAGGAAGCTTGGCTGAAAAGCCTGTGAAGTGCAGGAAAGCCACAACATGCATTCACATTTGTTTATTCATTCAACAAATATTTGTTGAGTAGCTACTATTGTGCCATGTCCCTGAGATTAAAGCTCTTGTCAATCTTTAAACTGAGAGACAGGTAGTCTTGCTCATCTGACACATAAGCTTAAATCAAAGATTAGAAGCTGGGCTAAAAGACCTTGTGTTATTCTCCAGCTCTGTGTTCATAATCAGTGATTATTGCTACAGAAAAGTACAGCCAGAGCCTTTCACAAATGTTGCAAACATCCCAATGGCCATACTAGTTTGCCTTGGAATGTCACTAGGATTATGTGTGGTAATTAGTTTCCTTTTTCCCAGCCAAAGACCCCTTCAGCATGGCAGTATCTGGCCCTTTCAAATTCTTTGAGCACCCGGCTTCTAGACCATTGTAACCAATTGTTTCCTATGGGCAAACCCTTCTCGATAATGAGTTCATCCTCCTATCAGGGGAAAATACAGCAGCACGATTAATATTTAAGGATGAAAATGGATTACTGTTTTCTGAGTAATGAGCCCTGAGTCATGGTTCAGAGCTGAATATACAGTGCAAGAACAAAATTTAATTCTTTTCATGAGAACCGACAGACTTTACTTCAAACCAACTACACTTCATTAAAACTCTGATAAGAGTCTGCAAAGCAGCCTAGAAATCTTGCAGCTGTGGGTTCTCGGAGAGAGCAAAGAATCCTTATATTGTTCAAGTATGACACAATGAGTTTGCAATGGAGTCACCCCATCTCAGATATGTTCAGAGTCAATGCATTAATTCTCCTCGCCTGCCACCCGGGTTCCCTTAATGGTGAAAGGGAGGCAGCATCCAATTCTCTTACTTGCTTTAGACTGTGAGGGATTCAACAGCCAAGATGGGGAGGGGGGGAGGTGCAGAAGCCCAAGAAGGATCAACTTCCTCTGAATCTGAGTCTGGTACCAGGAACAGTGGTTTGAGCCAGTCACATCCAGTCAAGATATGGAGGAAGGGAAAGTGAGTAGAGACTGGACAGGCTCCTACTGATTAGTGAGCCTGCCTCTGGCCTAGGGCTTGGAGGGATCTGAGGCTCCTCAGAGAACATCTCCTCCAGGAAGCCTTCTGTAACTCCTCAGGCTAAGTTAGGTAACTTCTCTGTGCTCCCCAGGTATTTTGTACATATTCCTTTACAGTTCTTACCATCTTCTACTGAAATTGTCTACTTGCTCATGGTGGTTGCACCACAGACTTTGGAGAAAAGCTGTTTGGCTCTTTCATGAATAAGCTGTGTGAGATCGGGCAAGTCACGTAACCTCTCTAATGCCTGACTTTTGAATAAAGGAAGATTAGAGGTAGTAACAGGGACTTCCCCTGTGGCTCAGCAGGTAAAGAATCCACCTGCAATGCAGGAGATGTTAGAGCTGGGGGTTTGATCCCTGGAGAAGGAAATGGCAACCCACTCCAGTATTCTTGCCAGGGCCAGAGGAGCCTGGCGGGCTACAGTCCATGGGGTTGAAAATGGCTGAATGACTGAGCATGCAAGCGCAGCACAGAGGTAATAACACTTCATGGGGTTGATGTAGTGAGTTAGTGAAGGACCTGGCATATACTATCTATTATCACCATTTTCATTATAATATAAACTTTCTCACTTTATGATAAGTTTCATGTTCAGGTTTCTATACTAAGAGCTTAGCACAGAGGACATTTCCAGTAAAAATCTGTTCAATGAATTTCATAGCAAACTGCCACGAGAGGCTAGATGAACCTCTCATGGGATGATGATTAAGCCTGGAGAAAGCTAAGGGTCAACGGTGACACCCAGGGGGTCACCTACTCTTCTGCATCTTTGCAGTGGTTGGTGATTAGTGACAGGAATGGCCTTTGCAGTGAGGGTTAGTATAAGAAGGATTTCGTGCTGAGGAGGTAGTATGCTGTTAATAAATCCAGAGAATCTTGCACCAGATACAAACTCCCTGTCATACCTCAGGTGTGTCTATTTATTTATCTGTTTATTTTTAAGCTGTTTTCTTTAAATTGAAGTATAATTGCTTTATAATGTTAGTTTCTGCTGTGCAACAAAGTAAATCAGCTATATGTATACACATATCCCTTCCCTTAGAAGAAGGTGACTGCTGGGGCATGTCTCCCAGGGAAAGCTCCCTGATGAAGAACCCAGCTTCGTGTGTGTAGGAAATGGAGCTGTGGGTGACTTTGTCCCCCTCTGCACCTGCACTGCCTTTTAGGGGCCGCCAGCAGCAGTGGGAGGTCCTCTGGTCCTGTGTTGCCCACACTGTGCCCGTGTGTGGCGTGTACTCGTACATGGTTTGTTCTTAGTGAGAATTATTAGAAACTGAAGGGCACTTCCAAGGGAGGAGTCCTCTGTACAAATAGTCGATTTTCTTACATCTAGGATGTACAGGTGTGGCTGTGTCTAATGGGGACAAATTGGATAACTTTTCCGGCTGCTTTGTAACCCTTTGAGTACAGGAAATAATCAGTGTGTGTGTAAGGGAGAGAAAGAGAAATAAACACACAGGGAGATAAGCATTTCTTCTCCCATGTTTCCTCTCTTAAAGTTAGCTTAGCCACTGCAATAAGGAGGTACTGCTGACTTTGAGATATTTCAGACAGCAGTGTTTCCACCAATTGATCAGAGATGTCATTAAGAAAGAGGAGGACTAAAATCTGGGGGTATAATTGCTACTTTCAGCAGCCTTTCTCCAAGAGTGGGACTGGCTCACTTCTGAAACAGGGGACTTCAAAATTGAAGAGGAAATGTTCGCATGACATGGTCCCAAAAGTACAGCTGAGGAGAAGGCGTCGTAACTGAGCAGGGACTAGAGGGAGCAAATGTCTAGTGTGAGTTAGGACATCTGAGTCCCAGTCCAGAATCTGCTCTGAGCTAAGGAGTGACCTTGGGCAAGTTCCCACATTTCCTCAGATTTCGGTTTTTACATCTGGTGGGTCTCCTCCAGCTCTAACATCCTGACTTCTTATAGCACAGAGTGTGTACATAGGAAATAGCAGACAAGACAGAGCTCTCCTCTTTATGTATTCTTTCACATTGGGATTCTGATGTTGCATTGGTCCATGTTTATCAATGTCTAGACACATATTCGAATGGGTTATATATTGATTCTCTTTCAAAGTTTCTTACAGTGAGAACTGCTGTATCATAAAAAAAAAATGTAGAGCTCACCAGCTCATGGCATTTATTTCAAGTAATTCTTTCTACATGTAATTCTCTCATCCAGTTATTTAATAAGCATTTTTAACACCAACTGTGTGCCTGATGCTGTCCAATGGAAGATGCCAACAAGATTCCTGCACTCAAGAAGCCACCACGAAATGACAGCCCAGTAAAACAGTAGCAGCATCTTGGAATATGCCTCAGGATCTGCCATGCACCCACATGAGTATTTCAGCTGAAAGCAGGTAGTCCAGGGTGTGCCTACCTGCAGCATCAATACTGTGTCTGCCAGGTTTGAATTGACTGACTTGAATCGTGGCTGGCATACAATGCCACTTACTTTGTCCAAGCAACAATGGAAACAGAAAGGGGAAGGTCCCACCCAAAGTCTGAGAAGACAGGGCCAGGAGTCCTGATAACTTCCTAGGGGACGATGGGCTTTCTTCCCCTCGTGTTGGGATATTCCACTGAGTTCCGGCTCCTGAGATGTGGCGACGACTCATGTCCTGGCATGGAGGATGTCCACCGCATGTTTTCCTGTCAGCATTTCTCTGCTTCTCTGAGGCTATCATCAGGTCTCACTGTCTCTGTATATGGCAAAAGCTCAAAGATTTTAACTCAGTGGGTACCGAAACCAAGAAGGAAGTGACCATCAAAGGGAGTATAATGGAAGAGATGCTCTGTAGGTACAAGCTTTGTAAACATTTAAGAGGAGGCTTTGTTGTGACTTCCAAATTAAATTTTAAATCACTACCCTGACAGTGTGTGTGTGTGTAAGAGATGTTTTCTCTGTTCTCCTTTCCTAAGCATTTGAGAACCCTTAGGGATAGTCCAGAGCCGAGAGTCAGGTATGACTAGTGGGAGGAACTGGGCAAACAGCATCTCCCAGCCCTCAGTTGTCCTGGTTTACAAGAATCTTCAGGAACCTCCTAGACAAAGAATTTAAACTGACTCCTCTAGCAAACTGGAGGAAAGGGATTTGGAAGAAAAAGATGTATCAAATACTAAATTGTGAGAGCTGTACAGTTCCTGGGAGAAAACTTATCCTTAGGGGAAAAAAAATTCTGGCACAGCAAGCCGTACTTAGCAAAAGGACTTAAGGATCAAAAGGAGTAATGACTCTCAGTTCAGCACAGAGTCTCTGTTATTTGAAGACACCCTGGCCCAATTATCTCAGTGTCATACGCCAGCCCTGGAGAGAAGAATAAATAAAACTGGAAGAGCAGTGTCACCAAAGTATAACACCACGGAGCCCAGACAACTCTGCTGCAGGATGAGGCATCTCCTGCCACAGGGCATGACACAAGCAAGAATACCTTCTCCTTTCAGTGTGGCCAAGGCACTTGGCCAAGTTCTGCCTCCTGAGTAGAACAGCAGCATTGGCAGGGCCTGCAGGGGCAGTCTGGTGGCTGGCAAAGTTGGAACAGGATCATCGCACTGAACGTGGGCCCGGATGGAGTCTCAGACACGTTTGACACATTCCTTGGATTCCCAAGAACACCTCCAGGGTAAGGGGTGGTGAAGAGGGAATAGGCAAATGGAGTCCCAAGCCGGAAAACTCCATATTAATGACAAAATTGCTCAGTTAATTCCTATAGCCTGGAGACACAGTTCTTTGGAAATATGCTTTGAGGAGTACAAACATGTATGTCCTACTTCAGTTATTCTCAGCCTCACCTGCTTGTTCCAGCTGCTTCGGAAGTGGCCAGCTCTGCATGGACGTCAGTGGGCTTCACACAGAGTTTCATAGACAGTGCCACCTGGGACTGTTTGCCTCAGGACTGCACTGCAAGCCCTTCACCTTCCTGGTGCTTCCCTATTGGCACGAAGGCATGGGACCACCCCCCACCTTCAGATGCCCAGGTGTGAGCAACAGCCTAGAAATGCAAGAGAGTTAACGATCCCAGTTTAAACCTTTGACTAGTGGGAAATGAGAGTTCTCTGCCAATCGTAGAGAAACTCTTCTTTTTCTCCCATCCCAGTACGACGCGCCATCTTTGAGATACAGTCTATGCACTTTCTTGGAGGATGGTCCCATCAGATGGAGCAAGGAGGTCTGGAGAAGAGACACACAGTTTGGGCATAAAGTGTGCAGATGTTTGTATTTCACATCGATGATCACCAAAGAGCATCCAGCGCAGAGAGGATTTCAGCAACCAGCGGGACAGATGATTGATCCTGTGGGTACAAGTCAGTGTCTCTCCTCAGCTCCCCAGTGCTTGTCCTGTGATCCCATCAACACGGTGGCCAAAGTAGCAAGGAACCTGTGCGTGGGTCCAAAGTATGGGCCCACCTTTGAGGGCCCACCTATGAACCACCTTACCAAGGCTGCTCAAGGCTTCTTGGCAGAACCAGAGACCCGTGTTGATTCCTTGATATGACACCATTCTTCAGTGAGGCATCTGGCAGCTTCATAGCAGGGCTGTGATATTGGTTCCTCCTACCCTGATGGGCAGCCTTCATCTCTATTGGAGTTGATACCTACTCTGCATATGGGTTTGTTTTGCCTCCAAGTAATGCCTCCACCTATAAACCACCCAAGGTCTTTCAGAATGCCTGGTATATTGATGTAGTCACCCTTACAATGATATGTAAGACCAAGAGACCCATTTTATAGTACTGGCAGAAGAGATCTGACAGTAGACACATAACTGCAGGAAGTACCATGTACCTTGTCATCCAGAAGCAGCCAGTCTAATATCAATGAGTTCAGTTCAGTCCCTAAGTCATGTTCAACTCTTTGTGACCCCATGGACTGCAGCACACCAACCTTCCCTGTCCTTCACCATCTCCTGGAGTTCACTCAAACTCATGTCCATTGAATCAGTGATGCCATCTAACCATCTCATCCTCTAATGTCCCCTTCTCCTCCTGCCTTCAATCTTTCCCAGCATCAGAGTCTTTTCCAATGAGCCGACTCTTTGCACCAGGTGGCCAAAGCACGTCAATAGAGTGGTGGAATAGGCTACTAAAGACTCAACTAAGTTGTCACCTTGGGGAAAACACCTTGCGGAGTTGGAGCAATCTTCTCTGGGCTTGCAATATATATGTTGGATGGTCAGCCAATATCGGCTTCCCTGGTGGCTCAGTGGTAAAGAATCTGCCTGCCAGTGCAGGAGACACAGGTTCGATCCCTGGGTCAGGAAGATCCCTTAGAAAAGGAAATGGCAACACACTCCAGTATTCTTTCCTGGGAAACCCCATGGACAGAGGAGCCTGGCAGGCTACAGTCCCTGGGGTCACAGAGAGTCAGACACGACTGGGTGACCAAACAACAACAATCAGCCAATATACGATGTTATGTTCCCACTGGTTAGAACACCTGGGAAGGAGGCATGGCCTGTCTTATCATCAGTTCCAGAAGCCTTCTCAGGGAAGGTTTTACATTCCCACAAACAGAATTTTCCAAGTTTAGAGGCCCTGATATTCAGAGATCCAAAGGTTTCCTTTGAACTTGAATTGCATCCACCTCCCGCTCACTTTGGGCTCCTTACACTGGTGGATCAGCAAGCAAAGAAAGAGGAGCTATGGTGGTTCTGCACAATGTGAGCAGGGAAGAGTACTTCTGAAATCCACAGGATTCACAAAGATGCATATATTTTGTTGCATCCAGGTAAAGTGGGTAATTATAGCAATCACAGACCAAGGGCAAAGCAGTAAAGACCTCACATCCCTTGGGAGTGTAGCTCTTGATTATACTACTAGGCTAGCACTGCAGATCAGTGGCAAAGTGCTGGCCAAGGTGATAGAAATCTGAAACAGGAGGTGAAGAGGGGGAGGGTGAATGTCAATTAATGCCTTAGAACCAGCTGGCACTACATCTTATTTCATTAACCCTCTTGCTCTGAAATTTTTTTGGAAACTTCAACTGCCACCACCTTGAGGGAAATTCTGTGACTGATTAGACTTAGACCTCCCCTTCAGGGGAAAAGTAAGCGCACCCTCCTCTTACGAAAATCGAGATTCTAGAGTAAGCCAAGTGAGCCAGATGACAGAGGGCACAGCAGGCTGCTTGGTACAGGGTGGGATGTATCAGCTGCTGCTTATCCACCACTTGAGATCTCCTTTTCCACTTGTCTCTCGCTCCAGCTGACCAGCAGCTTCACAAAGGCACAGCCTGACGGCTCTTTGCCTCACACCCATGCTGTGCACGACTTGCCTGTTACTCTGGGATTTCTTCTATTCCAAGACATTGACGTAGATATTCACAGCAATCCTCACAGGTATACACCTGCGGGTCCAGGGGGCTTTTACTCTATGGAGTGAAACTTCTGACCAGTGGGCTCTGGAAGCAGAGAATACATTCTTCCCCTACAGGGGCACTGCTGAAACATTGTTTACATGGCTCCATGGAAAACGGTCCTTTGATATCAAGCAGTCAGTTGTGCTCAGCGGTAGCCAGCACAATATACTTCCTTATCTGGTTTCTATCTCCTGCCTCACTTCCCTTGTCCTTCACTCCTGATCCTTGGTGTGCCCTTCCTAATAAAATAACAGTACCTGAACCCTTGCCTCAGGCTCTAGAAACCAGGCTAAGAAAGGGTACCTGATGATAGAAAAAGCAGGTAAATATACAAAGATGAAATTATTCTCCTTCACAGAGGAAAGGTAAGTCAAAATTTCAACCTAATCATAGATGAACAGTCTGTTGTACCAAGCGTCCTCAGTGGAGCTGATATTTGGGCTTGAGTCCTTGGTATCAAGTAGCAAGAGCTATAGAAGGGAAGTTTATAAGCCTTTTTAGATTGCCACAGGAGACTTCCATTGGAGTTTCAGAAATTTTTAGTTTCATATTTTTATATAGAATTCAAGAGCATCAAACATTTATACAGATTTAAGTTGGCCCAGGGTTGCCTTGTAAGAAAGTGAAGTTGATGTAACATCTTTATGTCTGATCTGTAGATATATTTTCAGCATCTTGCACTCATCCTCTAAAACTTTCAATACTTATGTTTTCTTTTCTGTCTCCTTTATCTCAATATCTTTAGCTACATATTATTTGGAAGTGGACACTTAAGGTTTTCAGTTAAGTGTTGATAACTAATAGAGTTTAATTTGGTAGTCCTCCAAGAACCCCAGGAGGTTTTTATAGAATAACCCCTAAATTCAGAAAACCGTGTTTCTAACGGTAGAACTTCTGGCATCTACAATTGGCTGGTAAAGACAGATTTGAGGTTTTGTTTTAAAAAAAATAACATACACAATTTTTACTTTTCAGTGTGTCTAGCACTTAGTCCAAGCTATTTTCTTTCTGTGTCCTTTCAGATAATGATCTTTAACTATTAGAAGAAAGGGCAAGAAACTTTAAAAAGCGAAACAAAACTCTGACTCGGTTTACCACCGTATTATTATAAACTGTTTAATATTTAAGTTGAAAGTTAAAAAATTTTTACATGAATATGCTTAATATTTTACTATACTTACATTATGACATATCTATATATCCATCCCTCTATCCAACCCAGTAGTCCAGTTTGTTTTTTGATGCATTTAAAAATAAATTACAGCCACTTTCCCCCCTAAATACTTCCCTGGCTTGATTTCCTTCTTAAATAGTCTGCGTGTCAGGACAAAGCAAAGAATTCAGCAACTTCTGCTTAAATCTCATTCATTGCTTTGGGAATCCAGGCAAAGATATACATGGATGGAATGAATTCAGTTTCTCCTCCTATTGTCTCTCTAGCAAGGAGGTGACTAAAGCCATGAATGTTCATTTCCTGGAAACTAAAGTCCTGACTTGTAAGAAAGAGCCACCTTTGTAGTAAGACAGAACCATCAAACAGTTCTTACATAGCCTCATGCCGCAGTAAAACCAGCTCTCAACTGTTTACTTTAAAGACTCAAATCATTTTGCAGTGTCTTTGTGTTTATAGGTAAAACTGTTTGAAGCTATAAATCAGACCTTGAACCAAGTACAAAGTTTGAGTCAGACCAACATAAGTTGTCTGATTGCATTCCTGACCCACACAGATGCCCTCTGTGGATAAAAGAAGTTGCCCCATCTCAGTCCTTTTTAAATTCATCATTTCCCTGACATGGCACCAGCCACTGGGCTGGCGGCTTCTCCACAAAGTATCCCTTGACAGCTTCAGCCCTGGGGCTCTCCCTTGCCCACCTGGCACGACTCTACTTCCACACAGTCGAGCACTTAACTGTTTAACCATCCTATGTAGAATGATCGTGCCTTCCTTCCTGTGTCTAAGTTCTTGGAAGATAAGAAACCTGTCTTCTGGATCTTCTACATACCTAGGGGCCTTGGCATAGTGCTAGGCACACATCTGAGACTACAGATCTTAAACCTTCATATGTGTGTGTATGTGTGTGTGCATATATCTTTTCTCATTTAAAGCTTATTGTATAATAGACTCAGAGAAGGCAATGGAACCCCACTCCAGTACTCTTGTCTGGAAAATCCTATGGACAGAGGAGCCTGGTAGGCTGCAGTCCATGGTGTCGCTAATAGTCAGATACGACTGAGCAACTTCACTTTCACATTTCACTTACATGCATTGGAGAAGGAAATAGCAACCCACTCCAGTGTTCTTGCCTGGATAATCCCAGGGACGGGGGAGCCTGGTGGGCTGCTGTCTATGGGGTCGCACAGAGTCAGACACAACTGAAGTGACTTAGCAGCAGCAGCAGTATAATAGACTGCTTGGCCTACTTGCTTCTAAATACCTGGTTCTGGGTATTTTTAAAGTGTTTCTTTGTGGATACGTGATTGTGGCAGTTAATATCAGCCAGAATACTTTTCAACAAGTCCGCAGGCAGTCATCATGAGCAGGGACTTAGAGACAGGGCTTTTCTGTGTCGGAGCCAGAATTCAGAAATGCTCTGCTTTTCTTGGTTAAAAGAGGCCCAGGGTTTTTCTTTTCAACACCCATTTGCACTGACCTCTTTTTCTGGCTTCTCAGTAAAAGGATGAAGGACTCAGGAAGCACTGGGGGAAAATGGCTTGTTTAGCTGGAGAAGGGACTTAGGCATGCCTGACAGTGTGGAGTGAAAAAGCCATGAAGCTTCCTTTCAGGCAGCTCTACAAATCCAGGTCCCTGTCCAGCTCTTGGTCATCCCCCAGTGATGTGCATGGCAGTATCTGTTTGTGAGTGTGTGTGTGTGTGTGTGTGGGTGAGTGGGTGGGTGTGTGTGTTTAGTCACTCAGTCACTTGGAATTCTCCAGGCAAGAATACTAGAGTGGGTACATTGCGTGAAACTATTCCCTCAGGTCAGCACATCCTGGGAGTTAGCAGGATAGCACAGGGTGCTAAGCAATGGGGCTATTCATTAACCTACACCTAAACGACCATTTATGTTGTCTTCCAGAGGGTTCGGTCTGTTCTGAGAATGTAAGCCAAGGCAACGTGTTGATCCTTACTGTAACATCTTGTGGGTTTAGCTAAAACATAAATACACTGATATGGTTAAAAAGTGAAAACATTCAAGCAATAGATGGATGTGCTTTCCTTTCTTCCAAATTTCCCCAGAGAAACTGCCTTCTCATTCTGACTTTTATGTGACAGAAAAATCACCTACAAACGCACTGGAAATATTAAAAATAATTTCACTGAGGTCCTGTAGTAGGTCACAGCAACTGGGTCTTATGGCTTGCTCCTAACCTGAGCTGGATTTAATTCCAGAACCCAGATTGGCTACAAAGTGACACCCTCTTTTCATTATCCTTTTTTTTTTTTTTCAACTGTGATTCTGCAGTAGTTTCAGCAATAAACAGGCTGAAAGAAATCCTTGGAGGCTTATCATCAAAGTTGGATATAGAAAAAGAGATATAAGGCACCCAGCAAGAAACTGTCTAGACAAGAGTCCCAGGGCTTCTACTTTTGTATTTCTTCCTTCCTCTGTCATTCTACAAGATCCTTGTCTTCAGCGTTTTTCATAATGGTCTACCCTGGAGTGGTCTGGAAAGCACAGAGTAGAGAATAAAATTTGCCAGAAGAAACATAACTGCATTGAGAGAGTGGAGGTAGGGCAGTTTTATAGTGATCTTGGCAAAAAAGCACCATGTGAAATTCAGAGGTCACTCAGTTCTGCCCTTCCCATCGTGCACGTGGTGGCCTTGGATTACCATCACAGCCTAGAGATTGCAGAGACCCCTACGCCACCTCGGACACAGCTTGTGAGTTGCCAGATTGGGACGCTTGCAACTTACTGGCTTCCCTGGTAGCTCAGCTGGTAAAGAATCCGCCTGTTATGCAGGAGACCCCGATTCGGTTCCTGGGTGGGGAAGATCTGCTCAAGAAGGGATACCCTCTCCAGTATTCTTGGGCTTCCCTGGTGGCTCAAATGGTAAAGTATCCACCTACATTGTGGGAGACCTGGGTTTGATCCATGGGTTGGAAAGATCCCCTGGAGAAGAGAACAGCTGCTTACTCCAATATTCTGGCCTGGAGGATTCCATGGACGGTACGTGATTGCATGCAGTGGCCAGCCCTGCAGGAACCGGGGGGGGGGGGGGGGTCTGCCTATTTTATAGCTAGATCTTGCTCAGATGAAGGAGGGTGGAGGATTAATAACTCCTGCTCCCCATTAAACCCTAGTTCCCTCACAGGAGGCTGTTATCAAACCCACAGCCTATTTAAGAGAGTTCCCAGAGAGAATTAAAGGAAGTCAGCCTCAGACTGTTAGGAGGGAACATCCTAAAAGGTTTCCCCCAGAGGAGGAAACAGTGAACAAAGCCAAAAGTACAGCTGGAGGCAGAGATGATAGGGATTAAACCCTGGATTAATACTGACAGTGTTAGATGGAGTTGTTCAGTAGATAATAACAGAAAATCCACTATTAGAATGACTGTTGTTTACTTCCTTGGAGAAGGAAATGGCAATCCACTCCAGTACTATTGCCTGGAAAATCCCATGGACAGAGGAGCTACATGGTAAGCTACAGTCCATGGGGTCGCAAAGAGTCGAACACGACTGAGCGACTTTACTTTACTTTACTTTATTGTTTACTTAAGAAAATCTTGAGTTAAGCAGTCCCAGGTTTGTGTCAGCATCTTCAGAACTCAAGGGTTCTGAGTCAAAGTCTTTGCAATTTTCTTCCCCTCATGATGACAAAATGGTTGCCGTAACTCCAGGCATTGTGACCTCACAGAGCCATTTTCAAAGGCAGCTAGCAGAAATGTTCTTTGTGTGTCTTCTATCTTTCATTAATTACAATCATAACTAATTTTTGAACATTTGCTAATCTTTCAGGGCTATCCTAAGTACTTTACATGTGTTAACTCCTTTAATTCTACAGCAGATAGGAAAAATCAAAGCACAGAGTGTGCAGTTACCTTTATCAGGGTCACACAGACAAGATGTTGTAAAGCTGGACTCAAGCTTTTGGCAGTTCAGCTCTAGAGCCCTTACAGTGTTAAACCACCTCTCCATTAGGGAAGAAGAGATTTGCCAGAAGACCCTTGGCAACTTCACCGTATGCTTCATTGTTTAGACCTGGGTCACATGACCACCCTGGCTGCAAAGGAGGCTGGGAATACAATTATCTGCCTATTTCAACCTATAGGAAGATGGAGGCTGTGATGGTCAGTTAAATAGCCAACCAGAAGTGTCTGCCATGGTTGCAAAAGAAACAATGGCTCTTGTCATAACTGAAAGGTCCTAGTGTTCTAAGGGTTTAGGTGAAAGTCTCAGGTCACAGGGCTATTGCCACTGGGGAAGAAAAACAAGCTTCTGCTCAAGACCAGCCAGGAACAACAAAAATGCCAGCAGCCTGGTAGTCATATCTTTCAACCAGTCACTGGAGTGTCTGTGCAAGAGCAGTTCTTATTAAATTATTCATCCTGATTTAATGGGAAGGAAATCAAATGCAACAGGTGTGGTTCTTCCTGCTTGTTGAATGGCTTTAAAAAAAGCTTTCAGATACAGGTTGCCTTGGGGGAAAGCAGCAGGAGGACAAAGCAGCTGTATTTTAAACTAATTACCAAAATGCTACACTAGTACCTGTCAAAGACGGACATTTGTTCCTGTGTCAGTGGTCACAGGATAAAAATATGGAAAGAAAAAGAGAATATTACACAAGCAATTTGCTTTACATGTACTTTTAAAAAAGCCTCTTGAATGCAGAATACGGTCACATCTCAAGTGTTATTGTACCTGCTTGTAAACTTGAGTAGAATCTAATTTTAATAAGCTTGAAGAGACTTCCGAATTGCTACATTAGATCCAAATCTCATTGAACTTGAAGCCTATTGCTATAATATACTAAATATACTCTACTGTTTCCTGGGCTTAAAATTCACTTGCACAAAGCCAGCGTTAGGTATGCAATTCATTCGCAAAGATGTAGGGGGTTAGGGAGGAAGAGATAGGCACCAAAGGACCTGCTTGCCTTGTGCCAACGCATTAGGGCCAGAGAAGGTAAAAGATGCTACATCTTTCTGCACTGACTGTAACTGAACACAACACAATATCTTAATGAAATGCAACATGTTTTTCAAATCTTAGGTAGTTATGTTTCATGGTTTTATAAATTATGCGGTTGTTTGGTTTTACCCCTATTTTTCTTTCTCTTTTTTGGTCATGAGCTCATTGTATTAGTACTAACAGCTAAAATAGGGTATTAAATGAGCAGGGTTTTGAATTGCCATTATCTGTTCAGAAAATCGGAGAAGGCAATGGCACCCCACTCCAGTACTCTTGCCTGGAAAATCCCATGGATGGAGGAGCCTGGTGGGCTACAGTCCATAGAGTTGCTAAGAGGTGGACACGACTGAGTGACTTCACTTTCACTTTCACTTTCAATTTCATGCATTGGAGAAGGAAATGGCAACCCACTCCAGTGTTGTTGCCTGGAGAATCCCAGGGACGGAGGAGCCTGGTGGGCTGCCGTCTATGGGGTCACACAGAATCGGACATGACCGAAGCAACTTAGCAGCAGCAGCATTCAGAAAATAATTAAAGGTTCACTAAAGAGATCAGCCCTGGGATTTCTTTTGGAAGGAATGATGCTAAAGCTGAAACTCCAGTACTTTGGCCACCTCATGCGAAGAGCTGACTCATTGAAAAAGACTCTGATGATGGGAGGGATTAGGGGCAGGAAGAGAAGGGGACAACAGAGGATGAGATGGCTGGATGGCATCACTGACTCGATGGACTTGAGTCTGAGTGAGCTCTGGGAGTTGGTGATGGACAGGGAGGCCTGGCGTGCTACGATTCATGGTGTCTCAAAGAGTTGGACATGACTGAGCGACTGAACTGAACTGAAAGACAATCTGTAACTGGAAAATGCTGAGAGCTCACAAAGCAAACCTACCCAGATCCACTCTTTTTCCTCCCTGGCCCTACAGATAACCATCACCTCCACTGTCCCTCATCTCCCTGAGTCTCAGTTTTCTCATCTGCAAAATAGGGAACCGGACTCCATGATTTCTTGGGCTTTGAAGGCCTGAGATTCTGAAGTTCTGTGATTCTGTACACCCTAAGTCAATATTTAACAGAGACGCCAAATTCGATAAACATTGTTAAGCCACAACTGACATGCTTTTGCACATGCTGCTAAAAATATTTAACAGAGTGATAAGGGATCTAGTCAACCATATTGTAATAATTTTGTATGGTGAGAGATGGTTACTGGACTTGCGGTGGTGATGATTTCGTAATGTATTTGATTGTCAGATCACAATGCTATACACCTGAAACTAACATAATGTTGTATATCAACTATACTACAATAAAAAGAATATTTAATAATGCAAACAAAACTCTATATGAAAAGGAAATATCTTCATTCAGAAAGCAGATGATTAAGAGGATAAATATTTCTAAATGGTTTGTTGCCCTGGGATTTTTGTTCCCCAATACTATTTCCTGTGTGCGCCCTGACAAATAATGTTAAGATGTAAAGCACTCTTAAGGGCATGGAAATAGCCTTGTTCAGTTGGATGTTAAAATGACATTCTACTTACATTATGCTCTATGAATGGAAGGTTAATGGAATTGTGCATGTTTCAGTTTTCGCTCTGCAGGTTATTTTGTAATAAGGATGAGACTGTCCTACCTTTAATCTGGTGTTTTATTAAATTAAATGCATTGCAAAGAAGGACCATTTTATTCTGCTGTACTATCTTATATTCACAAGCAAGAGGGCCTGCCAAATGCTTCTCTTGTTGATTCTTTTAAGAGTCTCCTATTTCCAGTGAATGTGATATAAGCCCATACTTCGTACATGGAAGAAAAATATTATTAATTTCTTTAAATCAAAGGTCTTTAAGCAAAGGCAGGAACTTCCTTTTGGGTTTTTATGATTTTCTATTATCTCACCTAAAAAAATAAAGACTTAAGCATATGAGTGGTTAGCTCAAGGGTTCTCAACTAAGGGCTTACCATATCCCTTAACTCAATACTTCTTACCTGGGGGGTTATTGGCATTGGTGGAATGATATTCAATATGTGGTTTGCATGACTAACCATGCATTGCAAAGTATTTGGCATTCCTGTCTCCCACCCACTAAACACCAGAAGCCTGCTCTGACCATTGTGACAACCATACTTGCTCTATACTCATCACCAAATGCCAACGCCTCTGAAAGAGTCCTGTGCAGAAAGGAGGTCTGGTAATAAGAGATTAGTTTTCCAAAGCCCAAAGAGGGTCTGTGTCCACATGTGGAGAATGTGACATTTCATCATTCCAGTCCTCATCTCCAGTGGATGCACCTTGGTGACTTCATTGCTCCCTGGATGATGACACATATTAAGAGGAGAATCATAAGAGAGAATGTTTGAGAATCATATGACTTATAAAAAACCATATACTTTCTCCTAGATCTTGAATAAGCATCAAAGCTTGCAGCATGTAACTTTATAGAAAACATACCCTTTTTTCTTTTTTGTACTTTATGAAATAGACTACATATGTCCATGGTAAAATAACTCTTGAGAAGTAAAGATCTTGTGTAACGAGAAACACAACAAGAGAATGAGTGGATTTTATTTCCTTGTTCCAGATTCTTCTGTGGTGCCAGGATTTTGAATTCCAATGAAGTCCAACATTTTTGGGTGTTGGGTGCTAAATGAGACAGATGCTCTCCTGGGCCCGTGAAAGATGAATCAGACATGTTCTCTGCTTTTGAGGCTCACAGCTGTGCCTGGAGGCTGACTGCTGGAAAACCAGAGTGTAAAGTAATAAGTACCACCATGGAGGTATGTTTACATGCAATGGGAATCAGGGAAAGGGGTAGCTGATTTCACCCAGGCATCAGGGAGTGGTGGTGCTGGGAGGAAGGCAGAGCTGGCAGATCCAGGGAAGGCTTCAAAGAAAAGGGATCAGATGAGTGGGCCTTAAGGAATAGTACATAAGCCTTTGCCAGGTGGTGATGGGATAGGGAACAGAATTCTAGTAGCAGCATATACATGGTCACAAAGGTGTGGAAAAGAATGGAGAAAATCCAGTGTGGTGAGGCATTAGTGGAAGGGTGCTGGAGCAGGTGGTAAAAGATAAGTCAGGGTAGCAGCGTTTAGAGGTCCTGATATACCAGGCTAAGAAGTTGGAACTTAATTCATAGGTAGAAAGGAAGCAATTTAGATTTTAAGCAGGAAAGTAAAATAATCAGATTTACATAGGGACAGAACTCTGATAGCAATATAGGAGATGGATAAATGTAGACAATTTCAACCAGGGATACCAGGTAAGTGAATTAACTGAATACTTCACTTTTAACCATTCCTTCTTAAGACTTGAGAAACCAAGTTAATTCATAGCAAATTAAAGGCAGGCAATAAATTTGAACTAAAGAGCCTCTTGATGAAGGTGAAAGAGGAGAGTGAAAAAGCTGGTTTAATCTGGTCCCATCACTTCATGGCAAGTAGATGGAGGAAAATGAAAACAGTGGCAGATTTTATTTTCTCGGTCTTCAAAATCACTACAGACAGTTACTGCAGCCCCAAAATTAAAAGACGTTTGCTTCATGGAAGAAAAGCTATGACAAACCTAGACAGCATATTGAAAATCAGAGACATCGCTTTGTATAATCTGTATAGTCAAAGCTATGGTTTTTCCATTGTCATGTACGGATGTGAGAGTTGGACCATAAAGAAGGCTGAGCGCCAATGAACTGATACTTTTGAATTGTGGTGCTGGAGAATACTCTTGAGAGTCCCTTGGACAGCAAGGAGATCAAACCAGTCAATCTTAAAGGAAATCAACCCCGAATATTCATTGGAAGGTCTGATGCTGAAGCTGAAGCTCTAATACTTTGGCCACCTGATGTGAAGAGCCTACTCACTGGAAAAGACCCTGATGCTGGGAAAGACTGAGGGCAGGAGAAGGGGGCGACAGTGGATGAAATGGTTGAATGGCATCAACTCAGTGGACAAAAGTTTGAGCAAACTCTGGGAGATAGTGAAGGACACGGAAGCCTGGCGTGCTGCAGTCCGTGGGGTCACGAAGACTCAGACATGTCTGAGTAAACAACATCTGAGGGGCAGAACTGGGATCTGGATTCAGGTCCTAGGCTCTAGAACTGGCATTCTTTTTTAACATTTTTTTTTTTTCCCCAGTGTGGACCATTTTTAAAGTCTTACAGAGTTTGCTCCAGTATTACTTCTGTTTTATGATTTGTTTTTTGGCCACAAGATATGTGGGATCTTAGCTCCCCAACTAAGGATCAAACCTGCACTCCCTGCATTGGAAGGTAGAGTCTTAACCACTGAAATACCAGGGAAGTCCCTAGAACTGGCATTCTTGACAACTGTACCTTTGTAGCAGAGATGGTGGGCTGCTTCCCCCAGTTTGTACTTCACCACTGCATTTACTAACCTCCTTCTTCTAGGGGGAGCCACGTGACTAATTCTTGTCAGTGGAATATAAACTTTGGTATTGAGTGTCATCTGTGGGCAGAGAGCCTTCTCCAAACTCTCGTCTTCTGCCAGCTGAATACAGATGATGAGAATGAGGCTCCAGGGAACAAGACCACGCTGTGGAACAGCCCATGTCCCTAAGGCATAACATGGAAGAAAACTGCTGAATCAAAACCCTTGTATTGTATCATTACATAAGCAGGAAATAAACTGAGATTTGGGGGTCTGTCCACAGTGTAATACAGCAGTGCTGCCTCCCTTTCTTGCCTTAGGGTCAAGAGCAGAACAATAAGCTTAAAGCTTGAACCTCTGGTGCCCTAGTAGGTTACCCAACATTGCTAAAGGATCGTGGTAATGACCTCAGATTGCATGGTTTTCCCACACCAAGAGTGGCTTCCTCTTTTCATTCAGCATAACAGAAAAACCAGAAGGTGTTAAAAACACAGAGTATGTTTGTAAACACATTGTTCTTGTGTCTTCTCAAAATCCTTGAAAACTCAGGAAGAGGAAAACAACAGAGCTTTGAGCCTAGTAGCACCTCTCATCTGTGAGAGGCCTCCATTCTAGTCCAACTTATATTTAGACGTCACTCCCTCTTTTACACCCCTGCCTGCCGGATCGCAGCCACCTTTGGTGTGAAACCTGGCACATGTTTAATAGGCTCACAAGAGATAATACAGCTGCTTCCAATAGTAAGCAAAAGAGTAACACACCTGGGGAAAGGCAGCGTGAGTGGAAAGGAGGAAAGCTAGCAATGTGGAGAGTTCACACACACTCCTACCCAGCTGTGAACTATGTCACTGCTGTGGGTGCCTGGGGTCCATCCCAGAGGGACCCTCGAGGGAGACATACAGACTGCACCTCAGTGTTATCTGCCTGGGAGTAGAAAGGGAAAGCACTTACCCATGAGAGACCATCCCCCATTGGTCAAAGGTTGCCCAGTGAGGTGTTAAGCCCTGAGACCCTCCAGGTTGCACATTCCTGGGAGCCAATTCCAACAGGTACACAATGCTCAGATGTCAAAGAGGCCCCCCCCCCTTAGAGAAGAGAGGCTGTGAGGTGGAGCACCAGCGGTGCCTGATACAGGCCTCAATGTTAGACAATGCAGGTGGGATTTGAATCCAATACCTTCTAATCCCAGAGAACAATGTCACGGCTCACACACTGGGGAGAGAACAACAGGCCTGGAATTTGGAACATTTGCGTCTAGTTCTGGAATTACTACTCCTGGCTACTTGATTTAGGCAAATTCTTTAATAGCTGGATCTCAGTTGCCTTACCTAAAATAGGGATGCTGAACTAATTCCTTATTCCCCAAAGTGTGTTCAGTTTTACAATAGTGTTGCAAAATATTGATTAGCAGGTATAGTTGAGAAGAGGGAGTTTTGTGGCTAAGTAATACTGGTAAATGCAGCAGTTATGCAGATTTCTTCACTGAAGAAATAAAAATTATGCAGATTTCTTCACTGAAGGATATCTCAGAGTCTTTTTTTTTAATCTTTTTTTCCCCATATGTTTATTTGGCTGCACTGAGTCTTAGTCGCTACATGCAAGATCGTGTTTATTTGTAGCATGAGCAGTCTAGTTCTGACTGGAAATCGAACCCTGGGCTTCCCCATTGGGAGTGCAGTCTTAGCCACTGGGCCAGGAAGCCCCATATCTCAGAGTCTTTATAAGATATATTACACAAGCTACTTTATTGAAAAAACATTTCAAAGAACTAATTTGGTTGATACTTATTGAGCAGTTACTTACTATTTGCCAGGAATCATGTCAGGATCTTCTCTTGCATTATCTCAGTCATTCATTTCTTGAGAACAATGTTTGTCAAGCTTCCTGCTATGTGACCACACTGTTCCTGGCACTGGAGATACCTCTGGGTACAAGATAAAGTCCCTAATTTTTACCTGGGAGTGAGGTAAGGACAGACAAATAGGTAAGCATGAACAAAGAAATTGGCATGCCTCATCTCGTTGTATTCTCAATTATTGTGACAAGGACTATTTATCATGCCTATTTTATAAATACTGAGACTAAGGATTAGAGCGGGTAACATTTAAAATCACAGAAGTGGATGTGCTAGAACTAGGACTGTAAGTGCATTAAAGTCTAATTTAAAAATGTTGGCATCAGGTGAACAGCATTGATTCATCAGTGTCCTGGGTCCAGCACAGGTCTTGTCATCAATCCACATACAGCTCATGCCCATGGCTATTAAGGTCGCCACCACTCTGCTCTGTTGTCTTGTCCGCCATTCTGAAGGTCAGTGTTAGGCAAAACACCGGTTTAAGAAACAATGCAGATAGTCTAGGAGGAGGACCTCTAGCCATAATGAGACAAGCCGCAGCAAAAGATTTTGCTCATACCCAAGTGGAGATTTGGAACTCAAATGAATGAGAGGTGACAGTTTTGCAAAGTATTGCATAGCGTCTCATTAGTTATGCCTCTCAACAATTCTGAATAGAGTTAAACTGTTTTTCTCTTCTTACTGTAACATTTACATTTTTTCTCTATAAAAAGTAAACGGTGTTGTGGAAGTTTTTGCACCTTTAATAATCTAAGGAGTGACTTGTCAGTGATAAGCTGATTTTTACAGCATATACTTTTCCTTGACACATTCCTTTGAAGAAAATTAAAAATCCAGGACCTGATTTTAATGATCCTTTAGTCTGTGATATTACTCTCAGAAAAAATAAAGTAGGGAAATGAGAATTATACTTTCTGTATATGACCTACTGAAATAATCAGGATTGTTGCATGTTAGTTATAATGAACTATCCTTTGAAGATATAGGCTATTTGTATATAGATAACACTTCCTTAAATGCTTTGCTATTTTTATCATTGAGAGACCCCTCATAAAGCTCAATCTAGATCTAATCTGACTTTTAAATTCCCAGATGAAAAGGAGCTTGAAGGAGTTACAATTTGTGTAAAATCCCAACAGTTAATGGAAACATCACTCACATACACTATTGTGTTTAAATAATTATGTGACCACATTTGAAAAATGGAAAAAAAAAAAAAAAGAAATACTGTTCTTTGTGGAGATTTGCATAAGTAAAGAGTCACAAATGATAACAACAACACAGGATAGTCGAGGATGATGAGACCTCAGTCATTTGAGGCCTTTAGGACCACATTCCCCATTGAAACTGGAATCTCTAGCCATATAGTTCCCTCTGCTTCTGCTGGTTGACATCCAGCTGGGCCATGTTCTTCCAGTGTGCATTAGGGAAAAGAACAGGAACTGGAAAATGTATGAGAGAGTACATGTAGTGCCATTCACCATGTGGTTTTTTAAAAAATATCTATCATTTTGCTTAACAGGACTAAGGCAGAGATCACAGAGCTGACACAGTAAAGGTGACTTAGAACGTGTTAGAGGCTGCTCCAGGAGAATGTCCAAGGCCTCAGCACTTTTATGACTTGCCACTAACCATAAGCCAAGCCTCAAAACCTCATTCTCTGCTTTTCTACAAGAAAATATGATTCACCATGTCCAACCTTTTTAGAATAACCCAGGTTTCACCAAATGTGAAGTATAATTATATAATATTCAACTAGATGGTCAAGGGAAGTGCATCCGCTGTTCTAAACAGGTTGTGGCAGAAAACTAATTACAGATGACTGCAGAGAGAAAAGGGCAGAGTGTGTGGATCGTGAGATAGAAAAACACATTACAAAGCAAAGGCCGTCTCACTTGATCTTTGAAATTATTGATTCAGGATTCCTGAGTCTTGGTTAAGAGGAAGTAAATGTTAAAGCTGTAACTCTCATCTTACACAGAGGAGTGTAAGAACTCTCTACAAGAACTCTTTGGATACTCATGCAAAAGCAGAAAGAAGAGGACAACCCTTGCAAAGGAAATGTTTGCCTATCTTACTAGAATAAAATCAGAATTAGAACTGCTTTCCAGAATGGCTGAGATAGCAAAGTTCTGTGCTTTAAAGAGGATTTAGGCCAAATAGTTGCCCTGTGCTTTGATCTTTTCTACATCATTGTTCCCAGGCTTAGACCTCCTATGGGTCAGAAACCTACTTCTGGCCTGACACAGCCTACATATTTATGAGAATGACACAGACAAAACACTACCTACTTGAAAAGTCCAAAAGAGGTGACTAAAAGGAAATACTCATGATAGGTATGGATGGCTAATTTTTTTCCCTTCAATAATTCATCAGACATATACTGAGCAATTTCTATGTCTCTACCAGGTCTTGGAGACACCAGAGTAAATGACATCTTGTTTTTGGAGAGCTTTCCATCTTTCCTTTTGTGTAATAAAAAGGATAGATAAGTCATAGGAAGCCACACTGTGGTAGCTAACAGGGGAGATACATGGTCTGGGAGCACAGAGAAGAGATGTTTAAGAAAATCTTGGAGATCAGTGAAACCTTCTACAAGTTACCAAACAATAACCATGAAAAGGAGATTTGGAACACTGAATTTCCTTATTCATGATCTTGCCTTTATTCGTGATGTTTTCTTGGTATCCAAGCACATAGAAGCTATAATTTTTTTTCTTTTATTGTGATTGATTTACAGTGTTGTGTTTAATTTCTACTGTACAGCACAGTGACTCCATTATACGTGCATATATTTTTTTCCATTATGGTTCATCACAGAATACTGAATATCGTTCCCTGTCTGTACTATACTGTCGTACCTTGTTTATCCATCCTATGTATGCTAGATTACATCTGCCAATCTCAACCTCCCAATCCTTCCCTTCTCGCCCCTGCCCCTGACAACCATAAGTCTGTTCTCTATATTTGTGTACCTGTTTTTGTTTCATATTTTCATTTACGTCATAGTCTAGATTCCACATATAAGTGATACGATATGGTATTTGTCTTTTTTCTTTCTGACTTACTTCACTTAATATGATAAGTTCTAGGTCCATCCATGTTGCTGCAAATCCATTATTTCTTTCTTATGAAATAATGGCATTACTTCAGTATTTCATATGGCTGTATCACATCTTTATTCATTCATCTATCAATGGACATTTAGGTTGATTCCATGTCTTGGCTGTTGTAAATAGCACTGCTTTGAACATAGGGGTGCATTTACCTTTTCAAATTATAGTTTTGTCTGGGTATATGCCCAGAAGTGGTTTGCTAGATAATATGGTAACTCTATTTTTAGTTTTTTGATGAACTTCCATACTGTTTTCCATAATGACTGCACCAATTTACATTCCCACCAAGAGTGTAAGAAGGTTCACTTTTCTCCACAGCCTCTCCAGCATTTATTATTTGTACGCCTTTTAATCATGGCCATTCTGACTGATATGAGGTAGTATCTTGTTGTTTTGGTTTGCATTTTTCTATTAGTTATCATGAGCATCTTTTCATGTGCCTCTTGACCATCTGTATGACTCCTTTAGAGAAATATCTATTTAGGTCTTCTGCCATTTTTTGATTGGGTTGCTTGTATTTAAATTATTGAATTGTAGGAGCTGTTTGTATATTTTGGAAAGTAAGCCCTTGTTGGTTGCATCATTTGCAAATGTCTTATCCCAGTTCATAGGCTGTCTTTCCATTTTGTTTATAGTTTCCTTTGCTGTGAAAAAGCTTATAAGTTTTATTTGGCCCCATTTATTTTTGCTTTTATTTTATTGCCTTGGGAGATGAAACCCCTTTTAGAAGTATACTGTATTTCTTTTCCCTGAATACTGTCACCCTGTGCTGTGGTGAGTTGAAGAGCTCTGCCTCTGAGGACCTATTCACAGTCTGCTAATAGAATGAATGTTTGTGTCCCCTCAGAATTTATATGTTGAAGCTGTAGCCCATATTGTGATGGTCCTGGGAGGTGGGATCTTTGGAAGGTGATTAAGATTAGATGAGGTCCTAAGGATGGAGCCTTCATGAATGAGATTAACGTGCTTAGAAGAATCACAGGAGAGATTGCTTTGTCTGCTCTCTGCCATGCAGGATACCATGAGAAAGCAGCTGTCTGCAACAAGGGGAAGAGACTTCACAAGAACCTGAGCATGCCTACACCCTGATCTAGACTTGCAGTTTCCAGAACAGTGAGAAATAAATTTCTGTTGTTGATAAGCCCCTGCCACTCTGTGTTATTTTGTTATAGCAGTCTGAGCTGACTATGACATGGCCCCTTGCTTACCTTCACTTAATCTTACGGGTCACATTGGTCTCATGCTGTCTGAATCCTTTACCAGACTTGGTACAAAGGCAGTGCTGGGCACAGGTCCAGTTGAAGAACTTGGCCTTCATCATTGTCTTTTAACCAAAGCACAATGTCAGCTTTGTCTCTTTTATTATGCTGATAGCCTGCACTAATCAAATTTAACATTTCTGTCCTTCTATTCATTTTCTATAGCTATCATTCCTTTAATATTTTATTACCTACTTTTTTACAGGAAATGATTTTTTGTCCAGTGTGGCAAGGGTATGGTAGAGAAGATGATTGCAAAGGACCTATCTAAATAGGGATTCACATAAAATCAGTTACTATCAGTTCAATAAAAAATTGTATCTATTATGGGCCAAGTGTAGGCAACTTAAATTTGGGGTATGTAACTTGATGTACCGGAGAAGGCAATGGCACCCCACTCCAGTACTCTTGCCTGGAAAATCCCATGGATGGAGGAGCCTGGTAGGCTGCAGTCTGTGGGGTCGCTAAGAGTCAAACACGACTTCACTTTCACTTTTCACTTTCATGCATTGGAGAAGGAAATGGCAACCCACTTCAGTGTTCTTGCCTGGAGAATCCCAGGGAGTGGGGAGCCTGGTGGGCTGCCGTCTCTGGGGTCGCACAGAGTCGAACACAACTGAAGCGACTTAGCAGCAGTGGCAGCAACTTGATCTGCATGCAAATAAATGGTTAGATGGATGGATGGATAGATGGATGGAGGTGGCTGGAAGAATAGTCAAACAGATAAGGCAGATGTCTCTGTCCTCCATAATGTCACCAAAAGGAAAACAGTTTACATTCCTAGTGGGATATGGAGAAAGCAATGGCACCCCACTCCAGTACTCGTGCCTGGAAAATCCTATGAACGAAGGAGCCTGGTAGGCTGCAGTTCATGGGATTGCTAAGAGTTGGACAAGACTGAGCGAAATCCCTTTCACTTTTCACTTTCATGCACTGGAGAAGGAAATGGCAACCCACTCCAGTGTTCTTGCCTGGAGAATCCCAGAGACGGGGGAGCCTGGTGGGCTGCCGTCTATGGGGTCACACAGAGTCGGACACGACTGAAGCGACTTAGCAGCAGCAGCAGTAGCAGCAGTGGGATATATGCTGTAACTACAGTTGCCATGTTGGCTAAACCAAGACTGCCAAGTACTGGCATCCTTGTGTAGATAAGCTGACAGAATATTTGAAACTGAGATTGCCAAAGAGCTAGGACTTAAGTTCACTCTACCTGTAACACAAGACAAAAATAAAACATTTAAAAGAAAAAAATCAGTTCTGAACAGGAAAAGAGGGATGTTTACACGAAGGAGTTGATATGTGGGTTGGTTGTGAGGGGCGAGCAGGCTCATTCCATTAGGGAACCAGGAAGGGCAGAGCATTGAGGTGGAGAACACACTGTGTCAAGGGCACAGGGCTGGGGAGCTGCGACCCAGCGGGCCAGGAGGATTGGGGTTCTACCCTGAGGTCCTGGGAGATGCTTGAGAGACGGACTAGGGTTGCTGATGAAGGAGTTTTTTGCTCCATAAGAAATGAGGAGACAGAGATGAAGTGACACTTTAAACCTGAAATGAGAATGAGAACCAGGGAGTCTGACAACCCAGCTTGAGCTCCAGAAGGGCACAAACCATGTCTCCTAGTTCAACAGAATTCCACTAGTAAACATTAGCGCTTAAAGGAAGATTAGAAGAGCTCTACTTCCTAGTCTCCCAGTCCTCCTCTCCAAATGGGAAAACCCAATGACTTGAATGACTCACTGCCTGCTCAAATGACTCAGTTATTACTTAATGATAAAATCAAATTTATGCTTTGCCACTTACTGTCTCTGACTTCGGGCAAATTACTTAACTTTCCTCACCTATAAATTCATGGTTGGTGTGATGATTCAGTGATGATATATGTAAAGTGCTTCATAACATGCCCGATATGTAGGAAGAACATAAGTTAACATAAATTAAACATAAATTTATGTTAAATTAACATAAATTTTATGAACAACAAAAAGAGTAACTATAATGTTATTGAAGTTCCTTGATTTTGTCCAATGCTCTTTTATATATGTCAGTAGGGCCCAATTCTGGTTGATCCTCTTAATCACCTGGAATGTTTTAGACAGTTACAAATTTCCTGGCCTACCCCAAGCCTACTGAATATGAATCTTGAGATGGTTGGGGAACCTGAGCTTTCAAAAATTTCCGTAGCTGTTCCTGCCAGTACGAACTAGGATTAGAAACAATTGTCCATATTGGACACGACTGAGCGACTTCCCTTTCACTTTTCACTTTCATGCATTGGAGAAGGAAATGGCAACCCACTCCAGTGTTCTTGCCTGGAGAATCCCAGGGATGGGGGAGCCTGGTGGGTTGCCATCTATGGGGTCACACAGAGTCAGACATGACTGAAGTGACTTAGCAGCAGTAGCAGCAACTGCTGTTCAAACTTTATTTTCTTAGTCTTTGGTTAAGAAATAGGAATTAGGTATAGGATCAGGGGGTTGGGAAAGTGGTATTGCACATAATACTGTGGTCCCAGCAGGTTAGAAACACACATCTGTGCTCCCAAGAAAGGAGGGATTGGACCACAAGATTGGAAATGGGATATTTATCACTGGTGGAAATGATTAATTATGACCAGTTTTGCACATATATTTGCATGCCTCCTAATATAACATATGCAAATACAACTTTAATAACATGACTTGTTTGCCAATGTTGAATGCTAACTGTAAATAATTTCTATTTTTTGTAGTGTTTAGGAAACTTCAATATGGCACTTGCTGGCAGACAGTTGCTGTCTCCTGGATTTAGCAACATATTAAGTAATCACTACAGAAACATTTTTTCACTTACTACTAACAAAAGAAGTCTAGACAACAATTTGTGGTTGTCTATGGAAACAGAAGATAGATAAAGCAGAAATAATTTAAATTTAAGAAAACAAATTTAAATATGGCCTATAGTTTCCTTTTTTTTCTTACTAAGATTTTACTAATACAGAAAAAAATAAGCGATTAGAAGTTTCATCCCTTCTTTTAGGATCCTAGTTAGTCTCTTTGATGTCATCAACAACCAACATAAGGTGGGCAATAGAATAAAGGAGAGAAAATAAGCAGGCACCCTGGTAAGCCAGTAGCTGGAAATATTAGTCCCTGAATAACTACCTGTTAATGTCCTCCTCTCCCTGCCTTTCCTCCACCCCACCTCACCCCCACCATCCCCCAACACCCAGTCCATTGTTCTTAGTCTATATAGGAATCAAAGAAACTTTTGTTTGACCTGCAGATTCCTGGGACTCCACTTTCAGAGTTTTTGATACAGTATGTCTAGGGTGAAATCTGCAAAAGAACAGTACCCTCCCTCCCTAACCAACCAACCCTGTGGTTTTGATGAGATGGTCATCAGGACATACTTCGATAAACACTGCCTTGGGTAATGAAGAGCCTGCAGATTCAGTGGTTCCTGGTCCAGTTGCATCAACATCACCTGAGTTCATCAGACATGCAGAATGTCTGGACCCAGTCCAGGTCTGCTCAAACAGAATCTGCATTTTAACAAGATCCTGAGCATGATTCCTAGGCACATTCAGGTTTAAAAAGCTTTGATATTTCACAGACCAAAGAGAAGAAGTATCTTTTCCCCTTTTTGCATGTAAGAACCTATTTGGTTTTTTTGTTTTGTTTTTCTGACAGTCTTCCTCTCCTCAGTTACCTGGGATTGCTGAATTCCTAAGGTGGGTCCCCAGACCTCCTGAGTCAGAAACTCTTGAGGTGGCGGCAGGAGGGGCCAGCAGTATGTGTTCTAGCAAGCCCTCTGGGCTACCAGGTCTGGGTGATTCTGATGCATGCCAAAATTTGAGAACCACTGGCGTAGTTGTTGTTGACCAGCATTTTAAAACGAAGTTTCACTGGAATACTCAGTGTCTTCAGTTGTGTATAACAAACAGGCCAGTGCCACCGGAGGCAGAGCACATCACACAGACTTGTGCTTTGCAAAAGAATCAGTCAATCATGCAGCATTTCCTACCTCGCACTTCACTGGTCAAGAGGATGCTTCAACTAATGCAAGTGTTGGAGGTGATCGTCTCTTGTGGTAATTAACGAAATGCCAAGATCTGGGAGCACCTGGGCAGCTAAGCTGTGTAATGGTATTGGGATGAGTGCTTCAGACAGTTGCATTTCAAATGAAACATAACTTCCTGATCCAAATAACTTGGAGATTACAAATTAGTATTTTCTACTTTCTGGTGATTGACCCAACTAGAACAACCTGAGTGAAAATACAAGGCTAAATGATGCTCAAAATAGAGCCCCTTAATGTGAACTGGGGGCATGATGTGATGGAAACATCAGGGATAATATGACTGGCCCACTCAGCAAGTCAATTTAAGCTGAATACACCCACCTTCATTTCACTCTTGTTTGAACTTTCCAACAGGCTGTTATACTCAATGCCCAAGCTAGTAACAGTTAACTCTTGAGTTAGAGGTTTCTGTTTCTCTCTCAGCTTCTCAATCTCTTGGATTTTTTTTCTCTGCCTTTCTCCCTGTCTCTCTGTCTCTTCCTCTCTCTGTGTCTCTTCATCACATTCTATGTCCTTCTGTCTCTGACCCTCCCCACCTTCCCATCTCAATCCCTTTAATGAAAAAAATTGAGCACACCTCCCAGGGGATTGTGGGAGGTGGAGGGGACTTCAATATGGGCAACAGTAAAGAGACTGCCAATAGGTTTTTGTTGGTACTGTTGATTACTTTTCTGACGTTGGAGAGCTGCATTTTATCCTGCTATCTCTGCTCCTTTTTTTTTTTTTAATTTGCAAGTGTTTGCTATAGATTATTATCATGCTATTTCTCCGTGAGACTTGAGTACTAGTTTATCAAAATGTCAGCATAAAGACCAAAAGTCAAGCAAATTTGCTGCAATAAGGAGAGGCTGTAAATTTGCTGTCAGTAAAGAAATCCTCTCAAATTCAAAGTGCAAATCTAACCAAAAGCAGTTTTTAATAATTGAGACTGAATGAGTATGAGGTTAACCCAGTGTATATGCACTTTGATCTTGTGCCTTGTTGAATTTCTCAATTGTAATAATAGGGGCTATTATTTATGCTATAATTCTAGGAGCTATGCTATCAGAGAATGCCTAAAATATAAAATCAGGTTCATTTTGCTAATTTCATTTGTTGAAACTCATATCTGCTCCTCTTTTATTCTTTTTGAATGTTAATAATGATATATCCAGGAATAACTTTCTTCTTCAAGTCTTAATTACAGTTTGGATGAAATACTGAACCATTTTAACATTGTCAATATTTGGCAAATAAGCCTGATAAGAGAAATTTTTATGAAGGTTTTCATTGTGTCTTGGATAAAAGCACAAAGAGATGAGACGTGGAGAAAGACCTTTACCTCCTTGGAATTTTAAGTCTTTCTGCAATACACAAAACAGTGGAGTCATAGAAGACCAAAAAAAAAAAAAAAAAAAAGACTTCCTCAAATCTAATTATCAAAAAGCAATTCATCTTGCTTGAGTATTTTCAATCAACACATCCCTGAAGCCACTTTCTCAATTTGCCCTCCTGTCTGATGTATGGAATTGTGTGTGTGTGTGTGTGTGTGTGTGTGTGTGTGTGTGTGTGATCATTTGGAGAAACCTCTTAGCATATGGTGGAAAAAAGGCTGTTTTGTTACTTTTATGTTTTATTTCTTAATGGCCTACTTTGCAGCAGCTTTAGTGGAATGGTTTAAGCTCAATCTGACTTTTTTGAGTCTTTTACTCTGTGACAGTGACTCAGCTGGGATAGAGCCAAGATGTTTACCTGATTGAGGATGGGGGTGGGGGTGGGGGGCGCTGTGCCTCGGCCTCAGCTTTTGCTGCTTTTGCAGAGAGCTAACAAATTGTAGGCACTCAGAATAAGTGGCATCATTAGTGGGCGTAAAATACCCTAAGGGTATGGGAATGATTTAGAATTCTAGGATTCAGTGAAGAGAGCTGTTTGCTGGGGGCTCAGGTGTCTGAGAGAACTGTATCCAGTAGTAGTGCTGAAATGTGACCTTGGTTATATCAGTTGACCTTAATTCTTTACCTTAGAATAAGGTGAATGTGGGCATTTTCTGTTTATTGAAATGCTGCTGGCCATCAGGGCAGTATTTGTCAAACACAAGGAAATCTTTTCGCTCTAAGACAATTCTTTTAGGCAATGTTTTGCACAAGATTACTTAACATGGGCAGCTTCAATCTAAGATTCTGTGAAAATTGCATATGTCACAGAGGACATCAGCTCATAACTAGAGAGGTCATTGGCAAAATAGCTATTTCATTTCCCTGAATAGGGAGAGATGAGCTGGGCTCTTTGGAAATTTGGTGTTTTGAAATGAAAATTGAAATTGTATAAATAACTTAATCAACCAGTATTTTGTAGCCAAGGTCAAACAATCATGCCTACATTAGTATTCCCATCAAATGTGAATACCCTTGGCAAATCAATAAAACATAAGTGCTCAACTGAATTTGTCCTGTGTAATCGCTGTGTTAAGTCCTGCTGGGTTTCCAGAACCTTAGCCATAGTCCTTGCTCTCCAGAGGTCTACATTCCAGACCTGTGCTCTTTAACAGAACTTTCTATGATGATAGAAATACTCTTTATCTTATTGGATGGCCATTTTAATCAAAGACAAAATTAGTGTTCATAAAATCATTAGTGACCACCCATAAGGAGCTTAATAAAGAAATGTTGTCTTGGACGAAGGGTAATTTGAGCTAAGCCTTGTCAACTAGGATAAGACAGAGGTGGAAAAGTGAAGAGTAGATGTTCTGGACAAAAAAGGTAGCAGACAGGAAGAGCCTGGTGCTATTGCTGAATAGTTGGGTGATCACCTTGATGGGAGCTGAAGGAAGGTTCCTGCTAGAGCTGAAGAGGAAAGACTGGCAGGGGTGGGAGGGAAGGCACAGAGGGAACTCCTATTATGTACTGAGCGCTTCACATGTATAATATAATTTAATCCTCACAACCAACTGAATAGTTGCTGCTTTTATCTTTATGTATGCTCAGGGAAAAGATTCAGAGGAGTTAAATAATTTCCCCCGAAATCACCCGCTAGTGAGCCAAGGTTTAGAACCCAGGCAGATTTCCTCCAGATTCCATACTTTTTAAAAAAATAATAATTTTATTTATTTTTGACTGTGCTGAGTCTTCGTTGCTATGCGGACTTTTTTCTAGTTGTGGTGAGTGGGGTTGCTCCTGTCTAGTTGCGATGCACAGGCTTCTCATTGTGGTGGCTTCTTTTCTTGCAGAGCATGGCTCTAAGGTGTGCAGGCTTCCGTAGTTGCAGCACATGGCTTTGATAGTTGCGGCTCCCAGGCCCTAGAGCGCAGGCTCAACAGCTGTGGGCTTAGTTGCTCTGCAGCATGTAGGATCTTCCCAGATCATGGATCAAACCCGTGTATCTTGCATTGGCAGGCCGACCCTTCAACACTGAGCCATCAAGGAAACCCCAGATATCATACTTTTTAATCACCTCACTCCACTGCAGTGGTTGAGAATTTGAGCTCTGGGATCAGCACACTTCCATCTCTATTAGCTTGTGACAATAGGCATCTGTAAATTGAGGACAGAAAAAGCACATCGTCTGAGGTTATTGTACTAGGATTACATAAGATATTTCATGTAGAGCACCTAGTAATTCTGGCACATAATAAGGGCTCAATAAATCTTTGTCTAATCTCATGTGAGACTCAGAGGCAGCAAAGAAATTAGGGCTAGCTTGAGTAGGCATTAGGCAATCATTGTATCTTCTTAAACTGAGTTTTGATGTATTGAAACTATTATAAAGGACAGAAGGGAAGAAAGAAAGGAATACTGGGATGAAGAAGACCTCCAAGAGGCAGGCAACTAGACCTGGAGGTTCACATTCAACAGATGAAAGAAATGGAATTTTATTTTCCCCTGGAAATAAAAGTAATATATATTGATCGAAGATAATTTAAAAATGTTAGAGGATAAGAAAGAAATTAAAATCACCCATAATACGTCAAAGAGATGGTTGCCATCAGTATTTTGGCATATATCCTTCCAGGTTTTGTGTGTGTGTATTAATACATTTTTAAAGTTTACCATATTCACCTCCAGTAAAATTCACATTTTTTGTATACTGTGGAATATTGATAAGTGCACACTGTCGTGTTACCACCAGCACAATCAAGTTACAAAATAGTTCTATCAACCTCAAAAAATTCCTTTCACTGCCCTTATAGTCAGTCAGCCTCTCCTCTTTCTCTCATCCCCAGCCCCTGGTGACCACTGATCTGTTTTCTCTTTCTCTAATTCTGCCTTCTCTGGAATGTCATATAAGCAGACTTTTGCAAGATGTTATCTTTTAAGTCTGGCTTTTTTCTCTTAGCATAAGGCATTTGAGATTCATCCATGTTGTTATGTGTATGAACAGTTCTTTTTTTTTTTTATGACTAAGATTTCACTGTATAGATAGATGGACCACAACTTGTTTCCATTCACCCTAAGTACATTTTGAGTTGTCTCCAGTTTTTGGCGATTTGAATAAAGCCACTGGGAAATAATTTTCATTTCTCTTTGGTGAATATCTAGGAATAGAATTGCTAGATTATTTGTTAGGTAAAAGTTTAACTTTATAAGAAAATACTGAACAGTTTTCCTGGCTGACCATATAACACTTGCATTTCCAATAGCAACTATAAGCGTTCCATCGCTCCACATCCTAACAAGCTCTTAGTATAATTATTTTTTAATGTCACTGTAACAGGTATATGGTGGTGTATAATGGTGGTTTTAATTCGCATTTAGCTAGTAACTAATGTTGTTTAGATGTGTGTTTTTTAAATCTTCAAATAAAGAAAATTGTATTTCTTCTTTTCTAAATGATGTGCCTTTTCCGCCTGCCTTATTGCTCTGGGCAGCATCTTCAGTGTGATGTTTAGTAGCACTGGTGAGATCAGACAGCCTTACTTTGCTCCTGCTCTAAGTATGATGTTAGCTGTAGGTTTTTTGTAGATGCCTTGAATTAGGCTGCACAACTTCCCTTCACTTCCTAACTTGTGAAGAGTATCATGAGTAAATATAGAATTCTTTCAAATGCTTTTGTGTGAATATTGAGATGGTCATGTGATTTTTCTCCTTTAGTCTATTGATATGCTGAATTACGTTGATTGATTTTTTTAATGTTGAACCAGCCTTGCATTCCCACTTAGCCATGATATATTAATCTTTCTCTATGCTGTTGAATTTTATTTGCTGGTATATGTGTTTGTGTATCTGTGAGTCGAGAAGATCACCTGGAGAAGGGAATGACTACCCAGTCCAGTATTCTTGTCTGGAGAATTCCATGGACGGTGGAGCCTAGCGGGCTTCAGCCATGGGGTTGCAAAGAGTTAGACAGGACTGAGTGACTTTAACACACACACACACACATTTATTTAAAACAAAACCAGGATGGTACTGTATCTACTGGCTTGTAATCTCTTTTTGAAAACATATTTTCTTTAATCTACAAGAAATACATGTTTGCAAAAATACATTTTTTCTGGTTACTCTGGCAGGTTAATTTATCTTTCCTACATTTTCTCTTGGTAGAGGAGTAGATAGTTATGTGTATTTTGTTTTAGGTTTACTAAAATAAAAACTGGACTGAGGAATTTCCAACCCACACAAATTAATTCTTCTAATTAGCTGATACACTTTGAGAAGAACTATCTGCATCTTTGATGAAATATGAAGGGAAAACTGCTCTAAGTTTTCAAAGCCAATATAAATGCTGAGAGCAAAGGAATGATTGTTGATTCCTGAAACCCAGGTACTCCTCAGGAACCTGGGAAGTTGAAAATCTCTATCTTATGATAGTAACCTTAAACAACTTTAGCATACAACAGAGATCTCTGATGTTTGTAAAGAAAGTTCTCTTCCATTAAAAAATACTTGTGTAGATGACTGTTGGTGGGAATGCAAACTAGTACAGCCACTGTGGAGAACGGTGTGGAGATTCCTTAAAAAATTGCAAATAGAACTACCTTATGACCCAGCAATCCCACTTCTGGGCATACACACCGAGGAAACCAGAATGGAAAGAGACACATGTACCCCAATGTTCATCGCAGCACTGTTTATAATAGCCAGGACATGGAAACAACCTAGATGTCCATCAGCAGATGAATGGATAAGAAAGCTGTGGTACATATACACAATGGAGTATTACTCAGCCGTTAAAAAGAATTCATTTGAATCAGTTCTGATGAGATGGATGAAACTGGAGCCGATTATACAGAGTGAAGTAAGCCAGAAAGAAAAACACCAATACAGTATACTAACACATATATATGGAATTTAGGAAGATGGCAATGACGACCTTGTATGCAAGACAGGGAAAGAGACACAGATGTGTATAACGGACTTTTGGACTCAGAGGGAGAGGGAGAGGGTGGGATGATTTGGGAGAATGCCATTCTAACATGTATACTATCATGTGAATTGAATCGCCAGTCTATGTCTGACGCAGGATGCAGCATGCTTGGGGCTGGTGCATGGGGATGACCCAGAAAGATGTTATGGGGAGGGAGGTGGGAGGGGGGTTCATGTTTGGGAATGCATGTAAGAATTAAAGATTTTAAAATTTAAAAAATAAAAAACTAAAATTAAAAAAATAAAAAATAAAAAATACTTGTGTAGATGGCTATAGATGCAGATTTACATATACATATGCAAACACATAAACACTGAAAAGAGAGCATCAACAACCTTTTGATAAGTTATATTCTGAAGCATTTTTATTTTGAGATTTTCTTCCCCCTGGATAAGTAAGTTTTTTCATTAAAAAAAAAAACAAAACCGAAATGTGAATGTTCTCAACTAGAAACATACATCCAAGACTGATACTCACTAAATACCCACTTTAGGCTTATTTTTAGAATTCCAAGAATCTGCTTTTTTCCCCCAAGTTTTATTTTAGAAAAAGCAATCTAGTTACTCTTCAGATGCTCATAAAGAAAATGGAATTGCTGTATTTTATATGTGAGTCAGAGCTCAAGATAATGGTGAATCTTGCCGAAGGCCTCAGGGATACTAAGCATGAAGTTTGGGAGGAGTTAGGTTTTCATTGGTGTCCTTCTTTCCCAGGCTGGAGTTCAAATGAGTCTGAGTCTCTCGAAATGTTTGCACGAGAGGATGAACTTCAGTGTTTGCACCATTTCCCCTGTTTTACACTCTCCTCGCATAGACCACAGCTGAGAGTTTTAGAGAAAAGGCGCTTTCGGCAAGTGCAAAGTGGTATTGTCATGTTGCTACTGGAGCTGTCTGTGAGAGCCAAGAAAATAGGACAGAATAAAAAGGAAGTAAAATAAGTCATAGTGAAACCCTCTCAGAGGAAGGAGAGCAAACATTGAAATATTGCTTTTTCCTGGCTGCTTATTAAAGGGGAAATTTGCCTACTGTGCTGGAAGAGTCTTTTATTCATCATTCAGTTGATGTGAAGCTTCTAACTTAGGGTTTGTTTTTGTATGCACAACCCATTCTGTTTCTTAAGGTGAACTCTACTGACAGTGAGTATTGAACAGATTCCGCATTTCTCTGATTATAAAAGATGTTGATTTGTTTTCATCCTTCAATAATTTAAACTAGTCCAATTTTCTGAAACAGATCAATTTAAACTGTTTGTTGCAAAGTCCCTTCAAATTTCTGAAGTATATGAAGTCATTATTTATAGGAGAATGGAAGTCTTATTTTTAATATGGATCCGTTTGTTTGAAATAAATGTTATTTGGTTATCTTGTGGAACTCACATAATTTTGTCATTTTCAGAAATGTTTAGGTACAGGGTATTATAAATCAATTCGCTAATATAAAAACCTGGAGTTTATAGATATAGAATTGTAGTGCCACATTATGCAATTAACTATCCCACATTCTGTTTTCATAAGTCCAAGGTCATTGGTCTAAATTACAATTATATAATGTCTGTTATGATTGTTGGTGATTGGTATAATTCGACTAATTATTGTCTAAACAATGAAAGTTGGCTGGGACTCAAACTGCAACAAATGCTTTTTTACATGAGAAGAGTAAAGAAACTGAATGCTTTTTCCTTTTGTCATTTATTACGTTAGGCTGCAGCTAATCATAATACTGTGCTGAGGGTGTGTAGAAAGCTGTCCTTATTTTCCAGGATCATCTTTCTTGAATGGGATGGAAGGTAACCCTCCAGAGAAAAATAAATGATCATGTTTAGAGAAACATCACATTGACTGGCTAATTGGAAGGACAGTGGAAAAATCCCACAGGAAATGGTCTGAAGCTTGTGACTTTTACAGTCAATGCTCTTCTTAGACAGAGCAAACATTCCTTTTAATGGCATAAAAATCCATTTAAATTGAAAGTACCATCTGCCCAGCCTTCTTATCTGACCACAGGTTCAAAAATAACCAATGCCAGATAAGGAAATAAAATGTTTAAATAATAAAATGTCATGAAATACGGAATGAATTTGGATATAAAATAGTTAAAGAGTGTGATTACAAATTAGGAGACTGCCTTTTGAAAAGGCACTAGTACTTCAGGGAAACAATATATTTTAAATTTACTAAAAAACCTTCTTATCCTTTCCACCTTTTCTAGTTATTTCTTTGTCTGTTTTGATCAGAAACTTTGAATGAATTTATGAAAAGAGAATTCGGTCGTTGTCACTTCATAAAGGCATGGAGATTTCTTTGAGTACAGATAACACAGAAACCACCGCCCGCCCCCCGACAGCCCCTGCCCCCCCCCACACCCCCCGCCCCCTACACAAGTAAGAATAGAAGAGGTAGGGAAGAAAATAGTATGCACTATTTAGCTGTGCACACAAAGGTGTTAGAAACTGCACAGGCTTCTTGGAATTTCTTAGCATCTCTCCTGGAGCTGAGGAACCCCCTGGTCCCTAGAGGTGAGGTCCCTAGAGTTTTTATAAACTCTGTAAAAGTCCATTGCTCACAAGGGGGACATCCCAGGGGCTCAGAGTTGGCAACAAGTTTCTTCCATGAACCTCAAGGCAATGAGATTTTCTCAGTCAATTCCATCTGTCTTATGGTCACTTCCCTCAAATTCTACAGTTACCCATTTTTCCCCATCCCTTTGCAAAGAACTTTTAAACTTGGAATATGTTCACAGAGGCTGTATCCCTAAACGTTGTATCCTTGGTGTCAGAAAATTCCTATTGAAAAAAATGATAGATTAAATAGCTTCCATGCTAATCTGACATTCCAAAATTAATGGTATGGTTCTAAAGTACTGAATGATATAAATTGCCTTACATACAGCACAATGTAGCATAAATAAAAACACAAGTTCCTTCTTTAACTCTTATTTGAACATTTTATGCTGTTCACCTTAGGGATTTTCTCATTTCCTTGGCAACTAATGACAGGTAAGCAGAGACAGGCTGACCGTTGTGGAGCTGGACTTCCTGGAAGCAAACAAGACCTTCTGGAAGGCCATATAGCACATCTTTTAAACATGTCAGATATGGAACCCAGTTGCCTGGGTTGAATTCTCATCCTTCCATTACCAGCTCTGAATCCTCTGAATCGTTAAGCCAGTTGCTTAACGTCTGTAGATCTCAGTTTCCTCATTTGTGAAATGGAATATATAATTATATATACCTCAGAGGATGACTGTAAGAATTAACCAAAATCATTCATATCAAACACTTGATAAATTTTAGCTGCTATTATTATTAATTCATTTCATCTACCTTGACATTCCTCCATCTGGCATTTCAGACACAAGGATTATTCAGAATTACTATTGAGAATGATTTAGCCTACCCAAATTCTGAATTCCTAAACAACAATTCTAGAAAAAATTATGTATCCTTTAGATATAATACAGACACATTACAACAAAGTCCTGCTCTCTGGGTTTCCCCTCAGCACTGATGGAGTATCCTTCAGTTCAGTTCAGTTCAGTTCAGTTGCTCAGTCATGTCCAACTGTCTGCGACCCCATGAATCACAGCATACCAGGCCTCCCTGTCCATCACCATCTCCCGGAGTTCACTCAAACTCACATCCATCAAGTCGGTGATGCCATCCAACCATCTCATCCTCTGTCGTCCCCTTTTCCTCCTGCCCCCAATCCCTCCCAGCATCAGAGTCTTTTCCAATGAGTCAACTCTTCACATGAGGTGGCCAAAGTACTGGAGTTTCAGCTTTAGCACCATTCCTTCCAAAGAATACCCAGGGCTGATCTCCTTCAGAATGGACTGGTTGGATCTCCTTGCAGTCCAAGGGACCCTCAGGAGTCTTCTCCAACACCACAGTTCAAAAGCATCAATTCTTTGGTGCTCAGCTTTCTTCACAGTCCAATTCTCACATCCATACATGACCATGGGACAAACCATAGCCTTGACTAAATGGACCTTTGTTGGCAAAGTAGTGTCTCTGCTTTTCAATATGCTATCTAGGTTGGTCATAACTTTCCTTCCAAGGAATAAGCATCTTTTAATTTCATGGCTGCAATCACCATCTGCAGTGATTTTGGAGCCTAAAAAGATAAAGTCTGACACTGTTTCCACTGTTTCCCATCTATTTCCCATGAAGTGATGGGACCAGATGCCATGATCTTCATTTTCTGAATGTGGAGCTTTAAGCCAACTTTTTCACGCTCCTCTTTCACTTTCATCAAGAGGCTTTTTAGTTCCTCTTCACTTTCTGCCATTAGGATGGTGTCATCTGCATATCTGAGGTTATTGATAGTTTTCTCGGCAATCTTGATTCCAGCTTGTGTTTCTTCCAGCCCAGCGTTTCTCATGATGTACTCTGCATACAAGTTAAATAAGCAGGGGGACGATATACAGCCTCGACGTACTCCTTTTCCTATTTGGAACCAGTCTGTTGTTCCATGTCCAGTTCTAACTGTTGTTTCCTGACCTGCATACAGGTTTCTCAAGAGGCAGGTCAGGTGGTCTGGTATTCCCATCTCTTTCAGAATTTTCCACAGTTTTTTGTGATCCACACAGTCAAAGGCTTTGGCATAGTCAGTAAAGCAGAAATAGATGTTTTTTTGGAACTCTCTTGCTTTTTCCATGATCCAGCAGATGTTGGCAATTTGATCTCTGGTTCCTCTGCCTTTTCTAAAACCAGCTTGAACATCTGGAAGTTCATGATTCACGTATTGCTGAAGTCTGGCTTGGAGAATTTTGAGCATTACTTTACTAGCGTGTGAGATGAGTACAGTTGTGTGGTAGTTTGAGCATTCTTTGGCATTGCCTTTCTTTGGGATTGGAATGAAAACTGACCTTTTCCAGTCCTGTGGCCACTGCTGAGTTTTTTCCTATCCAAATTCTGAATGCCTAAACAACAATTCTAGAAAAAATTATGTATCCTTTAGATATAATACAGACACATTACAACAAAGTCCTGCTCCCTGGGTTTCCCCTCAGCACTGATAGAGTATCCTTCAGTTCAGTTCAGTTCAGTTCAGTTGCTCAGTCATGTCCTACTCTCTGCAACCCCATGAATCGCAGCACGCCAGGCCTCCGTGTCTATCACCATCTCCCGGAGTTCACTCAAACTCACGTCCATCAAGTCGGGATCTTTAGACCACAATTATACCCAAAGTTTTTTTAAGCAGGCACAAAACCTATAAAAAAAATTAGGTAAATGCACAATTTGTAGGCCAAGTAGCATCCCGATGATTTTGAACATCATGATAACAGAAGTTTCTGATCCCCTGGGACATACTCTTCTTATTTTTCTAAGTAGAGAGAGCTCTGTAGTTCCACCAGCCCCTTTCTGGCTCTTAAAACTATTTCTTCAGTTTTGAAGATGCAGTACAATGTGAAGGGAGAAGATGCTTGAGCACCTATATAGCCTGCTGCCCACCTGATCTTTGATGGTTTGTCAGGGGTTTGGTTCTGGAGTTCATATTTTGGGTTATTTGTGGATTAGAGGTTATTAGCTAGAATTTTTCCTAAGCCATAAAAAATAGTTACTTTGGTTTTTTAGGGTATAGCATTCATGAATGTTATTAAAGATTAGTATGGAGTATAAAAATTTGTTTTTCTTAGAATTCTTGACCTAAAAAAGTAACCTTTTCATTCTAACTTGTTAGCTTACCTTGCAATACAAATAAATAGACTGTAGCAATATTATATTGCTTAGCTGCAGCAGCAAACATTTTATCTTTCTTGGATGCTGCAAAATCATAAACTGAAGAAGTCAAAGTCAATTTATGAACTCTCTAAAATCTGGCTTAGGAAATAGCTAGAAAATAGATTGAAAACATATATTTATCCTTATGATACATGCAAAATAATCTTAGTACACTTCCCTAAGTGCCTCTACTATGCTACACTGGCTATGTTAGATTATGAATGCATTGAGTTTACTTAATATGATGCTTTTGGGAATGTGTATAATTGAAAGCTTCAGAGATAAAACTAGCATCAATTGAGTTGAAAAGTTCCTTTTTAAATAAGAGCTGTTAAATTATACTGCAAAATGCTGGAGAAAATATTGCATACTATCTAAATGTGAAATTAATGTCTCCTTCAACATTGCTGTAAGTAGTGCGTTTCAACTTAGTTCATAATTGAGTGAATTGTTTCTTTTGTTTCTGGTGATTCAGATTTTCCACGTAATAATACATGGTATCGTTTCTTCGTTTCTTTCTGTAACCAAAGTTGCTGCTAGACCAGGCTGTTTGAACAAGAAAATTAGTGCCTTAGGAAGGTGTTAATCAGTCACAGAGCTGAGAGGAATATTTCAAGGTAAATAAACACAATTTTCTGAAAGCAAGCAAGTCTGCTTCATGATTTTCCTCATTGACTTGGAACCATAGGTCTTTCACCATGGTCTTCCTTCTCTTTTGTAACTTGTGGCTTCACTCATATAACTTATTTCACTTCTTAGGTTTATCTCCATGGACACTAACCATCCAATAAATCATACTTTGGGCATTTATAAATCAGCAATTCTCAACCTGTGTTTTGAATATCCAAGGGTGTGTTAATGTAAATCAAGGGGTGTCTTTAGTTCTTTAAAAGCTAACTCAAAATTGCATTGGACTGCAAGATGCTACTGAAAACTAGAATGAATGATTTGTAACAACTTGCCTTTTAAGATTTGAAATGCAGTTGCCCTCAAACAGCATGGAGATTTAAGGCCCCATTTTCTACTCAGTGGAAAATCCTCCAGTAACTTTAAAGTTGACCCTCTGTGTCTACGGATTTGTATCCACAGATTCAACTGAGGATCATTTAGTATTATAGTATTTACTATTTTAAAAAATCCACATGTAAGTGGACCAGCACAGTTCTAACTTGTATTGTTCAAGAGTCTACTATATATATATATGCAAAAAGGATTCTTAGGATGACTATAACTACTTGATTGTGTGGGTGTGCTCAGGCGTGTCCGACTCTTTGCAACACTTTGAACTGTAGCCTGCCAGGATCATCTGTCCATGGGCTTTCTTAGGCAAGAATACTGGAATGGGTTGCCATTTCTTCCTCCAGGGAATCTTCCCCACCCAGAAGTCAAACCTGCATCTCCTTCATTGCAGGCAGATCCTTTACCTGCTGAGCCATCGGGAAATTGAAGAAATCAGTTGCTAAGCAAACAACTGAATGGTTTTAAAATATAACTTGCGCTTACTTCCAGTTTTGGATTCCCACTCCCTTTCCCCAGATCCATGATATTGAGAGGCACTGTGTTGATATTATAAAACTTATAGAGAAAGTAGACTCTGCTTATCAGATTTCACCATTGAAATGTGAGGCTCTAGAGATAATTTTCATTTTAAAAATTGGCTTTTTTAGCCAAATAAAATCATAGATGTGTGATTTTAGAAACTCTTCATTTGTGAAGAAGCAAAGGGCCCCAACAATTCAAAGAAATTATTTGAGTTTACCCAACTAGTTAGCAACAGAGTTCCACCAAGTACTTAGGCGCCTTCCCACCAGTATTGTATTTTTTTCCCGAAACACCAAACTATAATCTCATCGGCATGTATCCATCATACATTTTAGAACAAAGTGAGTGACAAAGCAAGGGAATAGGAAATTGAGAATTAGAAATTTTAGGTAGGGTCAATGACACTGTGTCTCAAAGTATAATCTGATGATCGCCTATATTAATTACTTGGATGCCTGTTTAAAATCTAGATTTCTGGACCTGGGGTCTAGATAGTAAACCCCAGACCTACTGAATTTCGATCTTTCAGTGATAGAACCCAGTGATACTCAATTTAAACAAGCTCTGTAGGTGATTCTTCCATATCCTAATGATATTCTACATGTTTCACTGGAATGTTATTTAAAATGTTTTAAACTATCAATATAATAGATTCCCATTTGAGAACTGTATCAAATATTGCAGTGGATTCTAAGGGGTAATGCAGAGGAGACTTGGGGTGAAAGGGAAGGGTCTTGAGTTTAGGTTCCAGTCCAGGCTCTTCCACTTTGCTATGTGAGTCTGGGCAAAACACTTAACTCTCTGAGTCCCCAGTTTTTTCTTTTCTAAGATAAGAATACTGCCACCCTTGTAGGATTTCTAAGAGATAATGGATATAAAATACCTGGCAGGCACTGGGCCTAGCATAGTAGAGGCATGTAACTATTAATTACTGTTATTACCTAAGCTAGTATAACTATTATTTTCCATGCCTCTTCCTTTATCATGTAAAGTAGAAATACACTGAATTCTACATTGTTTCAGACCTAGCTAGCATCCGTAGATTATTTCTGTCCTTCACTTCTCCTCCAATCCTCTGTGGCTTCCTGCCTACCTCTTGGCCATTTCACTGTCTATTAGTTACCTCCACCAGGAGGAAAGGAAAATAGAGATTCAATTCAAAACACCTATTTTCCTCATATGCTGTTACTTTTCCTGAAAAGTTTGGTTTGAGAGAAAGAGGCTGAATCACTGGCCAAATAACATTTTTTAGTTTTTTGAGAATTGAGTTTCTCTATTTAGTAGATAACTTCTGTTCCTGCTCTTGTGATGGACAAGTGGTAGTCATCTACTTGACATGCTCTCATTTGAAAAGTTTAGTCAACATCTCATGATAAAGGGCTATTTCTAAATGAATCATTTGAATCTTGTTTCCTTCCTTACATTTTAGGGAAACTGAGAAGATTTGGTTTAGTGAAACTCATTAAGATCCCACAGAGCAGGAACCTGAGTATGAAGTAGGTCAGATTCAATCTCCTGGTCATGCCCTTCGGGCACTGCTGATGCGAGTGTCTAGCGTGGCAGAAGTGAATTGCATGTGGATGGAATCCTAGATCACAGAGCTGCTCAGTACAGCTCGTACCTGATGAGAAGGTGCTTGCACACAGCCCTGCAGCCGGGAGTCTAGGTTTTCATGTAAAATGCCCTTGGTTCCTACAAATCTTCAAGTTTTCCTCATGGAAAGCTCTTAGTGTTAGATGTCTGCTGGTTGGAAAGGAGAGCCTCCTCTTAGCTACATGAACTGTGAGCTTCCAGAGGTGATAAAAGCCAAAACATCATACAAAGGTGAGTGTAGCGGTATGTGGGGGGGGGGGGGGGGGGTTTGGTGAGGGGATTTTCTCTTAGCCATGCTGATGTATTGTCAGTCTGGCAGGAGGGAAAGGGTGAGGCGTGGCTCTCTGGAGGCCTGGTCTTTTCTCCTCCTTACTCTGTACCTATTGCCAGTCCTGTGATCCTGGCCCTAGATGGATGGATACTGTGGGTGAGAGGTGTGGCATGAGTGGTCCACTAGAATAGCATCTTCTTGAGGGTAGATATTTTGCGGGGTTGGGGAGGAGCTTGGTTTTTTTGAGGTTTTTTTCTTTCTTTTTTTGGCTGCACTGGCTCTTTACTGCCGTGTGTGGGCTTTTTCCAGTTGCAGTGCCTAGGCGTCTCATAGCGGTGGCTCTCCTGTTGCAGAGCACGGACTCTAGGGCTCCCGGACTTCAGTAGTTGCAGTGTATTGACTCAGTAGTTGTGGTATGTGGGCTTAGTTGCTCCACGGCATGTGGAGTCTTCCCAGACCTGGGGTGGAACCCGTGTTGCCTGCATTAGCAAGTGGATTCTTTACCACTTGACCACCAGGGAAGTCCGTTGTTTTTTGTTTTTAATTAGTTTCTTTTTAAAAATTTTATTGGAATAGTGTTGTGCTGGTTTCAGATGGACAGCAAATTGACTCAGTTATACACATACATATATTCAATCTTTTTTAGATTCCTTTCTCGTATAGGTTATCACAGAATATTGAATAGAGTGTACAGTAGGTCCTTGTTAGTTATCTATCTTATATATAGTAGTGTGTGTGTGTTCATGCCAAGCTCCTGATTTATCCCTGAGGGTAGATATTTTGTAAATTTGTTTTATTGCTTTAATTTTAAATTAAATTTAATTTATTGGTATACTTGATTTATAACATTGTGTTAATTTTTGCTGTACAGCAAAGTAGTTCAGTTGAATTGGCCAAAAAGTTCATTTGTAACATCTTACAGAAAATCTGAATGAGCTTTTTGCCCAGCCAATGCATTCTTTTTCACATTATTTTACGTTTTGGTTTATCACAGGCTACTGAATATGGTTCCCTGTGCTATACAACAGGACTTTGTTATTTATCTATCTTACAGTATATAATAGTTTGCATCTGTTAATCCCTAACTCTCAGTCCATCCCTCCTGTACCCACTTTTCCTTCTGGCAACCACAACTCTGTTCTCTATGTTCACATAGAGAGTGTTGTATTTCATAGATAAGCTTCTTTGTGTCATATTGTAGATTGCACATATAAGTGATATGAAATAATATTTGTCTCTCTCTTTCTGACTTACTTCACTTAATATGTTCATCCCTAGTTCCATCCTTGTTGCTGCAAATGGCATTATTTCATTCTTTTTTATGGGTAAGTAGGTGGCTCAGTGGTAAAGAATCTAGCTGCCAATAGAGACACAGAAGACATGGGTTCAATCCCTGGGTTGGGAAGATCCCCTGAAGGAGGAAGTGTCAACCCTCTCCAGTATTCTTGCCTGGGAAATCCCATGGACAGGGAAGCCAGAAGTATAGAGGGATGGGGAACTGAAGAAAGAAATTATGAAATGATGATTGGCTTGTGTGAGTCAATCTCATAATCTAGAGTATCCTTCTCAGAAAAAAAAGAAGATGCTTCTTTGGTCAAAAACGTATCAGATTCATGCTATGCTAGACCCTCCAAAGTTTTAGGGTCTACCCCTGATACTATTAATGTTGATGATTGGTTGGATTGGAAAAATAGTAATGATAATAATAAGGAATAACAGCAATAGCAGCAACTAACATTGATATAGCGCTTATACCATGTGGATTATCATTCCCAATCCATTTGTAAACTTAATGAATGATAATAAAAGTATAATGGCACTTTGCTACAGCAGTGTGAAAGCTTAGTTTAATATGGAATCAAGGCCATTTAGTCACAGGAATGCAACATTACAAAGAGGTCCTAAGGGTAGCAGCTAGCCTGGTTTCTCTAAAACAACACTGTGTATGTGTTTGTGTGTGTGTGTGCGCATATATATACAGCTAAATACACTAAGCCTACTCAAAATCGTTTTAGTAATAACCTTGATTGTTGAAGTTAGGTTGCTAGGCAAAGCTACATATAGATTTTACCTTAATACCGTGTCCTTTTATTCAGAGCATGGTTTTCTGGGAAGTTTCCAAAACCACAAATGCAAATTATGCATGCATCTCTAGAAATTTCCCTTTTAGGTGAATGGCAGTGTGCCCACAAATGTGATATATAGAGCATACTTTTAAATGAAGCCCCTTACTAGGTCTTATTTTATAGATCTGCTCTGTGATCTTTATTTTGTCATCTTTGCTGCTTTAACATTTTGGCTCTCAAAGGTACTTTATTTAAATTCATTGAAGGCCAACTAGAATGAATGGAACCATTGAATAGATTGTAATGTCCTTGAGCGTGTCCTCTGTGAAAGGCCATAAGCTTTGAAGGAAGATAGGTGTGAGTGGTTTGAATTATAGCTCCACTAGTGGTCACCTGTATGATCTTAGATAACTTTCTTAATAATTGGAAATCTCCTCCACAAAATAGAAAAAGAAGTAAGTTCCTAGGGTTGTTATGAGGATCAAGTGAATAATACATGTAAAAATGCTTAACACAATAACATGGCATGTAAGGTGTGTACATGGGGGCTTCCCAGGTAGCTCAGTGCTAAAAAATCCTCCTGCCAATGCAGGAGACACAGGTTCAATTCCTGGGTTGGGAAGATCCCTAGAGGAAGAAATGGCAACCCATTCCTATATTCTTGCCTGAAAAAAATCACATGGACAGAGGAGCCTGGTGGGCTATAGTCCATGGGTTCACAAATAGTTGGACACAGCTGAGCATACACACAAGGTGTATACATACTGACTTCCCTTATCACCAGCTCTTTTTAACCCCTCTCGGCATGCTGCACAAGATAGGCTGCTTGGACACCTAGACATCCGCAGAACTAGAGTAAATTAAGAAAAAAAATGAACGGTGTTTCCTCTTGTGTGTTTCGCCTTTATGTTCACACAGAACACTTCACTTCTGACACTTCTGGTCACCAAATGCATGGAGTGTTTTTCCCCACAACAAGCAATTCTCTGTGACACCAGCTGTGCAACATACAATTTAACTCAACTCTGGCACTATCTACTTGGTAGACAGTGTCAGATCCTGAAGGTTAAGGGTTCAGTCCCACAAGACAGCTCTCACCTCACTTCAGACATCAATCACAAGTAGTTAGCTGGTCCCCAACTTCTGTCTGGCTCGGCTGTGAATCAGAGGTTCCCATCACCCCTATCTTGGGCTTGATTAATTTGCTAGAGAGGCTCAAAGAACTCAGGAAAACACTTACCAGTTTATTAAAGGATACAGGTGAGCAGCCAGATGAGGAGTACATAAGGGGAAGTTAGGGAGGGTCCCAAGTGCAGGAGCTTCTGTCCCTGTGGAGTTGGGGTGCATCACCCTCCCAGTGTGGATGTGTTCACTAACCTGGAAGCTGTCTGAATCCCATGCCATTGGGATTTTATGGAAGCTTCCTCATGTAGGCCTGATCGAGTTCTACTCCATTTCTAGTCCCTCTCCCCTATTTAGAGAAGTTGAGGTGGGGGCAGGGCTAAAATTTCTAGTCGTGGTTTGGTCTTTCTGTTGACTGTCCTCCATCCAGAAGCCCACCCAGAGTCACCACACTAGATCAAAAGATGCTTCCAGTGCTCTTATCACTTAGAAATTTATAACAGTTTTAGGAGCCCTGTGTCAGGGACTAGGAATGAAAACCAAATATGTATTCCTTATTATAAATCACATTATCACACAGAGCCTCAGGATAGCCCCTTCTTTCTCTCATAGACTGTTGCAGTTATACGTAGACATAGTACTTTCAGCCCACTCTCTTCATTGCCACAGGCATTATCTTACACACACATGCACACAATCTTTTATTCCATTTTCTTAATTTTATGCTATTTTCAGGATAAAGCCTAAGTTCCTTGTTGAAACATGCAAACCTTCCTCATCTAGCTTTAGGTCTATTGGCTCATTTCTTGAAGGCCCTGAACTTTTTCTTCAATCTTGCCCTGCTCTTTTACACCTCTGTTCCTTTATATACGTGTGTGTGTGTATATACACACAATTAAAATTTTATTTTTTACTCAGCCTAAAATACCCATCCACCCACTGTATATCTACTATCTCTTCTTTCAAGGTAAAGCTCAAGTATTATCTCCTCTAAAAAGGCTCTCTGGACTGCCTGGAGCCAAGTTGGTCACTCCCTTTTATACCTTTCTGGCTCCCGCAGTTCTTTGGTTGTCTTTATTTTAGCAGTGTCATACAGTAATTAAAATGCAAACACATTTAGCAGTGCTACTTTCTGGATATGTGACTGTCATTAGCTTTGTTTTCATTTGCAAAATGGAGACAATATTACTACCTATCAGACAGAGTTATTGTAAGTATTAAATGAGATAACCCATCTAAAGCGCATAATACACTGCTTGTGTGTACATGCTAATTGTCTTCAGTTGTGTCTGATTCTTTGCGAGTCTGTGGACTGTAGCTCACCAGGCTCCTCTGTCCATGGGATTCTCCAGGCAAGAATGCTGGAGTGGGTTGCCACATCCTTCTCCAGGGGATTCTCCTGACCCAGGGATTGAACCCATGTCTTCTATGTCTCCTGCATTGGCAGGTGCGTTCTTTACCACTGGAGCCACCTGGGAAGCCCAATACAGTGCCTAGAACCTGCAAGATCCCTGTTAGACTGTGTGTTACTTCATTTTTATATCTCCAATACCTAGCACAAAGTCTGGATCACAGTAAGTATTTAATGTATGTTTGTTAGAAGGAAAGGAGGAAGCAAACAAGCTACTTTTCATCTCTATTAACAAAGAGAACAGAAAGTGTTAAACTGTATTTATGAGGAAGGCTCATTAGTTGACCTTTCTTTCAACCTTCAGGTAATACTTGGATCTTCAGTTTTGCCAGCCATAAAATGCCTGCTTCCTCCTCTCCTCCTAAAAGCTTAAATTGTTTAGATATGTCTTGGTTATAGAAACTGATCCAATACTGTCCTTCAAAAAGAGAAGAAAAATTAAGAATGCATTTACACTGTGAAATTAAGGAAACTTGGTAAGATGGAGGTCAGATAAACCATTCAACATTATTTCTAGAGTACTCTATTTTCTGTATATAGTATCAATACTTTTGTTTTCAGAAGAATTCACTCTCCCAATTGTCAAATTTTTTAAAATTAATTGTTAATAGAATGATAATGTCATCTTATACTTAAAATGGAAACTCAGTTGTACAAAACATATGCTAAGTTTCACTGTTGAACTATAGCAGCCCATTTCTTTCTAACTAAAAGCGAGCTTTGGCAGTGGGTGGCAAGATTTTTGGTTTCCAGTTCAGGGGCAGGTATTAACAAGTGAGTTAATGAAGCCGTTTATAATTTAGCATATTAACAGCACTGTTGTTGATCTCTTAGATGCTTTGAGATTTTTAACATTGTTTCATCTTTCTGCAATTCAATTTCCTCATTTGCAAAAAGAAAGTAAAAATACCTGCAGGAAAGTAGGAAGGTTAAATATGAAGGTTAAAGAAATAATAACATGTAGATAAAACATCTAACATGGTGCTTTGCACGTAGTAGATGCCCAATAAATGTTATTTTCTTTTTCATCAGGATTTTGTTACAGCATCATGTTCTGTTCAGTCTAACCTGCTTACCTCCCTATACTGTAAACTCATTCATGGCAGAAATTATGTCATACCATCTTTGGATTCCTAACACCTAGCATACTGCTTAATACATAAGAGGTGTTGAATATGTAATTATGGAAGCCATGAAGAAAGGATGGAGGAAAAAAAGTAGGAAGAAAGTTAGGAGAAGGTGAGGAATAAATAGAACTAAATACTAACTAGGTAGAGTTGAGTACCATGGAACAAAAACCCCTATATAATTATTCAAATTATTATTTTTAAAATATTTATATTTTATCATGTTAATTCTAAGAAGTGTAGGAAATTACCAGCATTATAAAAATACTTGAATACAACTTTATACTTTTGAAATAAAAATAAATATATGTCTCCTTTTGGTTTATGCCAATGTACATGAACAGGCATTACTGAATGAAAATTGCTTGTCAAAAGCGTAACAAATGTGAGATGGACTGTGGTTCTGATGGCATGTGTAACTTACGCCAGCAAAATAAGAAAAGTGCCACTATGTTTCAGGGCTCTTATGTGGCACTTAGAAAACTCTACAGCCTGCTGTCTACTCATTCTGTGACCTAGTCAAGGTGATTTATCACAGGTGAAAAGCATATGTTTTGTGCTTTTATAGTGATGTGCTTGACACATTACAAAATGATACAATCTATATAGTATAAAGTTGCAGTGCATACTAATCAGAGATGTTATGCTTTGGGGTTACATAATTCACTGTTTGAAAATACTTTACTGAAAAAAAACCCCAAAATTTGCTACTAAAATAGTTTTCAGTCTTCTTGAACAGACTTTAGTATGCCTTCTCTAGTGTGTGCTATGGCCTCTAACTTTATTTTAGGTTTTTTGTTGCTGTTACTGTTCTTTAACCTCCGTTGACAACTGATGCATACCATTTGCTTTTTACTTTTAAAGAGAGTTTTAATCATAAAATGTAAACAACATTAAAGTATAAGAAGTAACAAATTCCTCTTTATCTTTACCCTGCCTTCTTTGCAACCCATCCATTTTCTTCCACAGGTACACATCTTTCCTTCCCATACTTTAAATGTATAGATAATATGTACATATATGTACACATCTATTTTTCACACAAATGGAATGTATTTTTATGTATAGATACAGATATATATATATAATTAAGCGACATGCTTTTTTCATTTAATATCTTAGAGATCTTTTCATGCTGCTGCTGCTGCTGCTAAGTCACTTTAGTTGTGTCCGACTCTGTGCGACCCCAGAGACGGCAGCCCACCAGGCTCCGCCATCCCTGGGATTCTCCAGGCAAGAATAATGGAGTGGGTTGCCATTTCCTTCTACAAAGCATGAAAGTGAAAAGTGAAGTCACTGAGTCGTGTCCAACTCTCAGCGACCCCATGGACTGCAGCCTACCAGGCTCCTCCGTCCATGGGAGTTTCCAGGCAAGAGTACTGGAATGCGGTGCCATTGCCTTAAATACATCTCATACTAATGGTTGCATAACATCCCATATCATGATTCTAACGTAGTTGATTTATCTATCTTCTTTTTATCAAAATAGATTTGTTTTCCCTCTTTTACAATACAAATAGTACATCAGTTGACATTCTTGTCTATGTTTCCATGAGTCAGAGTCCTAGAAGAATTGCTGTATTAAAGGGCACACCATTTTTTTGAGTGCCATGTAGAACAGTCTGTTGCAACATTTAGTAATCATTGCTATTTGGTTTTTCTTCCCTGTTTTATACAAGGTTATGAATCTACTCTGGTTTAACTAATCCTTCAGACACATTGAAATGTCTGTATAAAGAAGCTTCAGCTTCTTAAACAGAAGGGGGAATGGAAAGATTGTGCCTCTTATGTTAATTTAATCAGGAAGCTTTAATGATGTCTCAGTGTTTGGGTCTTCACCATAACAAAGTTTCTCTTAAAGTTGAGTTCAGTTTGTTTTATCTTCTTGATTTATCTTATGCCACCTCCAGGAGTAGTTTAATCACTTATATAGGTGTGTGCTTAGTTGCTCAGTTGCAATCTTTTGGATTGTAGCCCACCAGGCTCCACTATCCATGGAATTTTTAGGAAGAATACTGGAGTGGGTTGCAATTTTCCTCCTCCAAAATACTTTCCTGACCCAGGAATCAAACCTACATTTCCTATGTCTCCTGCATTGCAGGTGGATTCTTTGCAGGCTGGTAATCCCTTAAAAAAATATTACTCCCCTCCCCACAGCATGGATTTGAAGGGGGGCACACAAATATGGAGTGAAGTGCTTCTCATTAGATTATACAATTGCAGTCCAGTTCTACTGAAGCCCTATAGAATTACTGCTGCTAAATTTAGTGTATATTTTCTGTTTTTATTTTAGTTTGGGACAGAACAAATGTTTTCATTATTTCTTTCATGTTTCAGAAAGGGAAGAATCTAAGAACTCTGAAATGTTAAGTGTTGAAAATAAGAAATGTAGGTTACAATTTTATGGGTCATGTTTTGAGCTATCTTTTTAAAAGGTCACAGAGATTTCTAAGAATGGGGATATATCACAGCCCCTCAAATGGAAAGTTATAAATGATGCTCACAGAGGATTGAGGAATTAGGGCCATAGAGATTTGGGGAGATTATTGGATGATGGTGTTTGAGGACTGTTTGGTCATGCATCCTGAACTCTCTGCTACATTCTCCTGGTACCCTTCTCCATCTGTCCTGACTACTATGGTTACAATTGGAATGCTTTTCTTTATCATTTTATTGCTAAGTTTGTACCACAGCTTCAAAATAAAAAAATTGTAAAGTGGAAAAGGAGTCCTTGGAGGCCATGGACTTCTTTCTCTTGCCCTGAAGCAATAAAACTGAGCTGCATTCTAGGGTAATCACAGGTCACCTGTCTTTCCAAATGATTCCTACTGAATTTCACTTTTTTCGTTTTTTTAAAAACTAGTTTAGTTTTACTCTGTTCACTGTTGCAGCTCCTTTTCCTGATTCAGACTCTGGTTGTTTATCATCTCCTTGGTGATGGAAGCTGTCCTTGGTACACCCTCCTTCCCAGTGGAGAGCATTCTTCTAACATACTTATCACTATAATCCAATATTGTTCTCCCATTTCTCTCTCCTGTTAAACAGTGAAAATAGATTTATCTTTATCTTCATGTCTCCAGCACCAAGCACAACATCCAGCACTTTGTATATGTTGGTTAAATGAATGGACAAATGAATAATTGACTGAATAAACCAGTTGAACAAACAGTCCTTAGATGTCATAAATGTATTTCAATCTAGAGGAAGATAGATGGGGTATGAGTCCATAAAAGCTATAGTAATTTTACTTAGATGCTTTAAAATGTTTTTTGTAGGGATGATAATCACTTACTTTGGAAAATGACTAGTGCATGATTTGGTGTTTGTTTTCCTGGTAGCTCAGCTGGTAAAGAATCTGCCTGCAATGCAGATAGACCCCAGTTCGATTCCTGGGTTGAGAAGATCCACTGGAGAAGGGATAGGCTACTCATTCCAGTATTCTTGGGCTTCCCTTGTGACTCAGCTGGTAAAGAATCTGTTTGCAATGCAGGAAACCTGGGTTCAATCCTTGGGCTGGGAAGATCCCATGGAGAAGGGAAAGAGTACCCACTCCAGTATTCTGGCCTGGAGAATTCTGTGGACTGTAGAATCCATGGGGTCACAAAGAGTCAGACTCAACTGAGTGACTTTCAGTGTGCTGAAAGGCATCATATAGCTATTCTTCATCCATCATTTGGTAATTTGCTTTCTTACTTAGCCCATGGAAAGGATTTGAGAGCTTTCTTATAGAGACCTCTGATCATTTGGACTGGGCCAAACTGATCTAGAAAAGTTTGAAATTTTCAGGGGCATTTGCACCAAGAAACATTCCAAACTTTGTGTAGGATTGTGTTTAGATTGTGTTTTTAAGAATTTGTCAGATGAGGGCAAAAATGACAAGAGCTGTATCAAAACAGAACACACGGTGGAAAACAGTGGCATTTGGGAAACATGGTAAAGAGTGTAGGCTTTTGAAAATGTGATTAAAGTGAAACAGGATTAGCAAAAATTTAGGGTTCAAGATTAGCATAGAAATTAATTTCTGAACAAGCAGGTTGTCTTGTTTCATTTAATTACTTCCTGTGTGATTATGTAAAGCTGAAATTAATTTCTGAACTGTGTTTTAGCCATGAAACTGTGCTGGCATTTCTTAATATTTTATTTGTGTCTGTGTCTAGATGCCCATTTTGTGTCCTCTCATCATGCAGTGGCTCATCAAGGACCTAGTATATGCACCTTTGTGAGCTTCTGACCATTTGCTTCTGATCCTATCTCATCCAGCACTTTGCAGGTTGTATCTGAACCATTCCACAATCAGTATATTTTTGAGGAAGATTTTTTTCTTGCCAAGCAACCTTGGAAAGCTTCATGAAGACACTGCTCAGCAGTGTAGAATTTGCAAGCACTTAATCAGGGTGCAGAGCTTGCTCGAGGTGGGAGAATTAGTTTCCATGAATGCATCTATATGCATTCAGCAGAATTTCGGAAGGAGGCTCAATTCCTGATAGGAGCCTGCAGTGTGGCCCAGTCACCTGCTTCATTCAGGGCTAAGAGGATGAAAAGAAGAAAGAGCTGTGGTGACAAAAGTCTCAATGCCTCACTCCCTAGCTCTATAGAAGCTTTTTTGGGTTTAACATCCTTCTGTTTTAGGCTCTATTTTTCTCCTTTTCACTGCTAACTAAATCGCTGAAACTTTATCATGCTTATCTTGACATTACTCCTTAGATTTTACTCAATATAATTTTTTATACCTGGGTGAAATGTAAGCATACTAAGTCCTCTTCAAACTGGTATTGGTTTGTTCTGGACGTAGTTCTGTTGCTCTAAATTAAAAGCTATTCTTCCCAGTATATTAGGTATTCGATTGCTCTGGAAGCATTGGCTATCCCAAGTTATTAGAGTAGATATCTGTTTATTTCTAGGCTCCAGGTATTTTAAAATATTTCCTGTAATTAGGCTTTGAAATGATGGAACAGTTACGAATAAAAATTATTCCTGTGACTACCTAAAATAGCCAGTAAGAATTCAAAATGATTAAGAGGAATTTTGTGCTTGGCATTTAAATATCTATCATGTATTTGTGTATAAAGTCATACTAATTTTGTATATTATACTCACTTTAGGAAAAACATGGTCAGAAGAGTAAAGTAAATGCTAACGATAATGCTCAAATCATATTATTGAAGAAAAGTAAACATTATATAGATCTATAAACATTAAAATTAAAATGTGATTTGATATTTCAAAATTTAAAAGTATAATCTTTTGCTGAAATTTACTAAGAATAGCACTTATTACTATTTCACTAATTCATTCACTCTCAAAATTTTCCTTAAATACTATTTACGTTAACAATAATAATAATAACATTAAATATTTTAAGATATAGTTTAACTTCAACATTTAAAAAGCATACACAAACCCTGATACAGTAGCTTTACAGTCTTTTAATCAATTACAATCAAACAGCACAAGCTAGAAAAAATTGAGTTAATGGTGAAAGTGAAAGTGAAGTTGCTCAGTCGTGTCCGACTCTTTGCGACCCCATGGACTGTAGCCTACCAGGCTCCTCTGTCCATGGGATTTTCCAGGCAGTAGTACTGGAGTGGATTGCCATTTCCTTCTCCAGGGGATCTTCAAACCAGGGATTGAACCCTGGTCTCCCGCATTGTAGACAGACACTTTACCGTCTGAGCCACCAGGGAAGTCCCTAAAGCAATTAGGATAGTGATAATTTTGAAGAAGATAATCTCCTACAGTGATTATTTCAATAACTTATTCATTACTGTGAAAAGAGCACTGATAGATACTTTTAGCATTCTTTGCAGAACTTATCTTCTAATGACAACTTTGTTTAAAACTATGTCACTGACTTACTATGTAACTCTTTGAACAGACTTCAGTGTTTCTGTCTCTAATATATGGATAAATATGTTTAAACCTAAGTTTTAAGATTGTTTGACTAAATGAAATATGAAAAATAAAGCAATGTCTGAGAAGTAGGTATGCTTTATATTTATAATGGGTTTATTAAACATAAGTGTTTGAGAATATTGACTAATTCTTGATAAGAACAACTTCCCTAGCATGAAAAGCCATATTAATATTGCCATACATTGACATTTACAGCCACATATGACATTTAAATCCAGTTGCATATGGTTGCTAAATAAAGAATCTGATATAATCAAAGAAGTTTTAAAGCTCAAAGCATTCTTAAAGAGCTGCTAGTCCAGCCTCCTTATTTTATAGACTGGAAAGTTAGGTTCAGAAAGAAAAAGACATCTGGTCATGTTTTCAAGGAGTGACTTCAGATCCAGATCTCCTTAGCTCCAGTTGTTATTTTCCTCTGAGGGCTGACTTTTCTTGGGCCCTTTGAATGTGCATACCAAATAGTATCTGGAAACTTAACATACAGTGTCCCACAGGTACAGTTTTTCAAATGTATATAAATGCCATGGGGATTAAGAAGATACACTCATTTTTAAATAATAAGAAAATTCGTGACAGCTTTTTGCTATTATAATTTTGTATTTGTCTCGTCAACAGATTCTTAAAACACAAACTATCACATGGAAGCCATTGAAAAATTTTGAAGTGACTATTAAAAGTTTGGGAACCATGACATAGTGTCCTTTTTCCTATCTATTTATTAAAAATTTGAAGGAAAGGATAATGATTTATTCATTTGTGATGATGGCAATGATAATGATGATGATCTGGGAGAACAGAGGTCCAGATATACTGATGCAAAGATGAGTCTGAGACCTAGGGTTCGGCTATGGATGCTGATATTGGTATGTGGCCTGTGACACCGGAGCATTATTTACCATGCATTCACACCAAGTGAAAGGCAGCCTCCTTGTTTTATAAGCATGTTGAGACACACAGAACATTTGATTTTAATGGCATTCTTCACTTTACCTGAGTAGCATCATAGGACATCCACTTAGTCCTTTATTCTGACTTATCAGCAGCACTTCTGACTCTGGTTTTCAAATATCTCCAGTGAAAGAAAGTGAAAGTCACTCCATCCTGTCCAACTCTTTGCAACCCCAAGGACTGTAGTCCATGGAATTCTCCAGGCCAGAATACTGGAGTGGGTAGCCTTTCCCTTCTCCAGGGGTCTTCCCAGTCCAGGGATTAAAGCCAGGTCTCCACACTGCAGGGGGATTCTTGACCAGCTGAGCCACAAGGGAAGCCCAAGAATACTGGAATGAGTAGCCTATCCCTTCTCCAGCTGATCCTCCCGACCCAGGAATCCAGCCGGGGTCTCCTGCCCTGCAGGCAGATTAGAGAAGTCCGGAAAACTCTGAGGTGTCTGACACTGTCCGACCTTCCTTCTCTTCAGCCTTATGGCTGTATAAGCTCATTTCCTTTTGTTCACTCACCACTGCATCGTTTATATGCTTAAAAATAATTTTCCTTTTCTCAAGCAAAAGAATCCAAGTTACTTAAAGCTCTTACAGGGCATATTTTCCATAAATTTTAGCACACTCAGAAGTACTTGTATTAAATTGTGCTCTGTGGAGAAGAGTGAAGAGCATATCACTAAAAGTGAAACACTCTGCCCTGAGTCTGCACAAAGCCAGGCTTCAGGAGAAGGTGCTGAGGCTTTCCCAGGAGAAATGAGGACCTGGAGCACAACCCCCATTACAATTCCACAAACCAACTGCGCATTCGGTCAGAACATTCTTGGAGTCTCCTCTGTCACATGCTCTGAGTCTCCGAATGTAACATTCTCTGGGTTCCATGTTTGTCCTGACTCATGGGCCTCATCCCCATTAAGTTGAATGAGTTTTACTCGTTATCAACACACCGTCCCTTGTATATGGGGAGCTACCATATTCTATATTTCTCAAGAAACAAGATGCCACAGGAGTAATCTTACACGGGAAGATGACCACAGTCTTCCTTAAGGCCTCCTCTCCGTAGCATAATCTGTTCCTGTTTCTCTTTGCGTTTAAGTGCTCAGAGTCCGAGTAAACTTTTGCATTTAAAAGAAAATCTAAGATTTTTAGGCTATAATTTTGGCAATCCAGAAAAACCTAGTTTTTGTATAAACAATTTGAGAAATAAACACACATTGCTAAAGATTTTTGACTATTATTTGTGTTGAATCAACTAAAACATACCAACTATATTTTTAATTTTTGGATTTTCAAAATTTATTTTAAAGTGTTGTTTAATTATGTTTATTATTTTTCTGTAGTACCACTATTACTACTACTTTGCTGCTACTGCTATTAATATTACCAAGAGGACTTGCTGAATAAGAATTCTGTTTTGCTTGTCTTAAAACACATCCCTTTATCACTTTTCTTGGAATGTCCTGCTAAAAGTTTAGTTACATTGAAGAAAATGGAAACAGTATACGAAGGAGGGATGGCTTTTACGAAATGGAATTTGTGGAATGCCCTCATTTTGGATGAGTTGCAGACTTCCAAATTCCACAGAAACCCAAATAAAAACAGTTATATGCCAGTTAAAACAAGACTTCATTTGGTCTTGGAATGGCCTCTTTGTCATTTAGTGGTATGGCACTAACCTAAAAATTGCAAAACACAAAACCATGAGATTACAACTTTGACAATAGGAGAGAAAAAATGAGTAGAGTACCTCTAAGGATCAGAATCTGAAAAATACCTTAATTACGAAAGTAATTTGAGCAAGTTAGTTGTTTAGTTAGACTAAGGAGAAATTATTGTCTATTCAAATTTGTCATTCTACAGAAAATTTTATCTATCTATGCTTGGCATGTTTAAAAGGAGAAATTATAAATAATGAAACTATTAGAGAATAATAGAAATTGAAAGACTTATTTGCTCTTCACTAAAACATGTAATCTATGGACCTAGTTCTCAGTTAATGTCCAATCCTAGGACATGAAAATGAGCTCACTGCAAGCAGAAATCATGCCTTTCACGTTTGTGTTTTTGATTTGAGCACAGTCTTTGGTACATAGTGGGTACAAAGTGATAGTTGTTGAATGAGACAGTATATCAAAATAATATTCCAAGAGATGATCTACTTAAGTTTCAGAATTCTTGTTGATTGTATTTTCTCTGCCAGATAGTATAATTTTAAGGAATGTTGTGAACAAGAAGATATGATTAGTATGTGCAGCATTTAAAAAAATCCTCTTTTTAAGAAGTCCAATAAAATATATGGACAAATAAAAAGTATATAAGATGAATATGTAAGAAAGTATATATGATAAATGTGTTTTTTAGAAAATTACCCAGAGATAGCCACTGTTAATATTTTTATCTATTTTCTGCCAGGCTACGTAAGTATTTACATGTTTGTTCATATGTCTGAACGAATCTGGAATCATACTGAATTTCTAAAATACATCAAACTGCGAGTATATATATCTCATATGTGAAATAATCTAGAGTAAACTTAAAATAATTACCCTATAACCAGCTTACACTTAATATATATCACTTTCAAACAACAAGCATTCTCAACATGATTAAACTAAAAGCAAAAACCTAAATAAGATTTGGACCAATGTAACAGGACTAGGGAGACTAAGATTTCCAGTTGTCAGCATTCCTAGAGTGTCCCACTTTGTATGAAGACTTTCCATTTTCAAATGCGGACATTTCATTTTAGTAACTTATAGAGTATTTCATTTTAGCAACTTAAAGAGTATTTATATGATGGTATTATCAATGCAATGGACATGCACTTGGGTAAACTTTGGGAGATGGTGAGGGAAAGAGAGACATGGCGTGCTGCAGTCCATGGGGTCGCAAAGAGTCAGACATAACTGGGCAACTGAACAACAAGAGTATTTATTCTCAATGTTTTAGGAGAGTTTAACAGGCAAGCCATCTTTGTAAGCTGCAGGTGTACAAAGTGGCATCTGATTTCTGAAGATATCTTGACAAACACCTATTATTGTGATGATTTAGCTAAAAACACTTATTGGAATGGTGGGCTGTGGTAGCCAATTACAGCAAGTTAACTGATGACATGTTTGGAGAGGGTGAAGAGTTTTACCCTCAGGTAAATTCAAAGAATTGTCAGCAGCTTGTTCCAATACAAGGTGAACAGACAGAATGCTGTCAAAGCCAGAGCTCTTTTATTAGAATTATTATGACACTTGGGATGCATACCACAGGAACTCGAACCCACAGGCCACTCTGCAGATGTATACATAGTAAATCAGAAAACAGTATCCAAACTTAAGTAGCCCCTCTTCTTTCTAATCCCTAAATCGCTGTGGAACATGATTTCTTTGAGGCTAAGAAGCTGCCTTCCCACTGCAAAACCTTAAAAGGCATGGCAGTATTTTGAGGTATCAAATGAAAAGATCACTTTGAAGTGCTCTAAAATTGTATTCCCTTGGCTTAAAAGAGTTAACTCACTTTCAAAAACTCTTACTAACTGAAAATGAGTTAGGCACCAGGGAGAAGAAGGTTAGCTGTAGTAACTCACTTTTGATTGAAATGCCTCAAAAATTCTGCTCAAGGCTTGTGCTATTGAGATAGAGATCCCAGGTGTCATGAATCAGGGAGCATGTGGCTCACTGTTGAACAGTCCTTCACCCAGATTTTCTGATAGAATGAGTGTACTGTTTCTACAACAAAATCAAATAGGATAACTGGTATGAAGCCATTCCATTTAAACAATGAGGAAAAGAAAATAAAGTCTAAACAACAACTATGTATTGCCAGTTAAATAAACTGATTGTAAGAATACCCTGGAAGAGAAAATATTTTACTCAATATTTTATCTTTTACAACATTATGCAAGTTGGAAAAAAATATCACAAACATGTGAGGAAGTATTGGGAAATATGAAAATAAAGTCATTGTTGTGCTAAGAAAAAGTCTTCAGGATTTTGAGAGAGGAAATTTCAATAAAAGAATTTAAGGTCCAATGAGACCCAGAATTATAAGATTAACAACCCAATTTTAAAATAGGCAAAAGATTTTTATATAAATCTTATCAAATAAGAGATACCAATGGCTAAAAAGCACATAAATAGATGTTCAACATAATTTGTCATTAGGAAAATGTGAATTCAAGGTACTTATAAGATAGTACTTCTTACCCATTGGAACAGCTACAGTAAAAAGATAGACAATAACAAATATTGACCGGATTGTAGAGAAACTAGAACCCTCATACACTACTGATAGAAATATAAAATGATAGAATCACTTTGGAAAATATGTGGCATTTTCTTATAATATTAAAAATAAATTTATTATATGACCCATAACTTTCACCTGTAAGTATCTACCCAAGAGAAATGAAAACATATATACGTGCAAACATTTTTTATTCATAGCAGCATTATCCATGGTAGCTAAAAAAGTGCAAACAATCAAATGTCAACTAACTGGTGAACAGATAAACGAAATGTGGTATATACATCCAATAGAATACTACTCAGCAATGGAAAGGGAGGAAATCCTGATGCATCCAAAAATATGAATGGGCCTCAAAAATAGTATAAGTCAAAGAAGCCAGACACTGAGACCACATATTGTATCATTCTATTTATATTAAATGTCCAGAATAGGCAAATCCTTAGAGATGGAAAGATTAGTTGTTGTCTGGGGTGATGGTAGAGATAGGACTGACCGTAAGTGGGCACAAGGGAGAAAAGACATGGGTGAGACCATGAGCACCTGAATACTATTAATAAATAGGATTGTGAAGACCCAGAATTGGCTACGGGATGCCGGGGGCTATATTGCCGATTGGGGGATGGGGTGGGAGAAGAATGATGAATAAATTGTGGGAGTATAAAGGACTGTAAGCTTAGAAACTACAAAGCAATCTTTTGTCAAAGAATGTTCAGAGAAGCTGCCCTTATAACAGGGATATATGACTGGCTTGTTCTAGGAATAGATTTTAGAGATGGATTTTGGAGGAATGCAATTAATTTAATTTCATCAGGATGAATTTTTTTTTTTTTTTTCTTTGTAGGGAGGGATGAGGTACAGGCCTCAGACAAAAACTTACAGGAAAGCTAAGAGTAACAACTTTGTCCTGGGTGTGATGGTGAGTGTGGGTGGGTGTTAAATTAAGTGTGAAACAGGAAGAAGTGAAGCCTGGTCTGTTGGTTAACCTTGCAAAATAAATTCAAACTCCACAATGTTAAAGTGTCAGAGGGACCATTTAGGGATTCGGAAACTTCAGAGACATTCATTGACTTCTGAAGGTCACACAGTAAGCAGAACCTGAGATACCAAATTCAAGTCTCCTGATCCCCAGTTTGGAGGTCTTTCCACTACACTAATTTGTGCTCCAGCATTCCTTTGTATTGTAGTAAGAGCAGCTTCACTTTTCCTTTAAATTGGTAATTGATTGTGCTATGCTGAGGATATAGCAAAGGAGGAGTTCTACAAGATAAATTTCTGACTTAGAAAAGCAACCCTCAGTTCTTTGGGGTGATAGGAAGTCAAAGGTAACCTGTGTGCGGTGCTGTGTGTGCCTAGTCGCTTAGCCATGTCTGACTCTTTGTGACCCCATGGACTGCAGCCCGCCAGGCTCCTCTGTCACTGGAGAGTCTCCACACAAGAATACTGGAATGGGTTGCCGTGCCTTCCTCCAAGGGATCTCCCCAACAGAGGGATCAAGTCCAGGTCTCCTGCATTGCAGGTGAATTCTTTACTGACTGAGCCACCAGGGAAGCTGAGTATCAGCAAATCCACATGGGAAACCATCCAAATGGAACACATTTTATCATAAACCTTGTAGTACAAAGGGAAATACCAGAGCATGTGGAAAGATCAGCTCAGTTTTATCAATATTAGACAAACTATCTATTGTCTATACCTGAAAGTTTTTGTGCAGTGTTTTAGTGTAGAAAAAGAGCTTAAAAATAGAATCTGTGCCATGAAATCATCAACAGTAGAGGCAATGCTATTGGCAGATTTACATAATTTAAAATAAGTCCTTAAACCTAATAAAACATATGTTCTTTGCTTGATTTGCTTTGGTCTGTAAGAACATTTAAAAAGTCATCAAAGACAATACAATCTAGTGGTGGAAATAATAGGTTTGCCTAGACCATTTCATTCCATTACATCAGAGGCTCCTGCAGACAGAGACGGTACCCAAGGTGGCCTGTAAAAGGCCCAAGAGAAAATTAAGAGAGAAGGAAAAGAAGATGAAGAATCAAAATAAAAAGAAAGAAGGAAGAAACAGCTAAAGTAGAAGTAAGGGGATAAACAGTGAAGAGAAGAAAAGGAAAGAATAAAAAAGGAAATTAGTAGAGATATATAGAGACAGTTCAATTGCTTCAAGACAGTTTACCTTATTCTGCTTTTTACATTGCCTTTCTTTCTCAATTTTCAACCGTATAATTCCAATTTTTTACTGCAAAAAACTTAGGAAAAATTTTAATTGCAGAAAAAGCAAAAAGAATAAAGTAAACACTTGATATTATAATATCACCATGTAGATGAAATCTCTTGTTCAGTCACTAAGTCATGTCTGGCTTGGTCTGCAGCACACCAGGCTCCCCTTCGCTATCTCCCGGATTGTACTCAAACTAGTGTCCATTTAGCCGGTGATGCCATCCAACCATCTCATCCTCTCTCCCCTGCTTCTCCTCCTGCCCTCACTCTCTCCCAACATCAGGGCCTTTTCCAGTGAGTCAGCTCTTCGCATCAGGTGGCCAAAGTATTGGAGTTTCAGCTTCAGCATCAGCCTCAGTTCTTCCAATGTATGTTCAGGGTTAATTCCCTTTAGGATTGACTGGTTTGATCTCCTTGCTGTCCAAGGGACTCTTAAGAGTCTTCTCTAGCACTATAGTTCAAAAGCATCAATTCTTAAGTGCTCAGCTTTCTTTATGGTCCAACTTTCACATCTGTACATGACTACTGGAAAAACCATAGCTTTGACTATACAGACTTTTGTTGGCAGAGTGACATCTCTGCATTTTAATACAATGTCTAGTTTTGTCATGGTTTTTCTTTCAAGAAGCAAGCATGTTTTAATTTCATTTCTGCAGTCTGCTGTGTGCAGTGATTTTGGAGCCCAGGAAAATAAAATCTGCAACTGTTTCCATTTTTTCCTCATCTGTCTGCCATGAAGTGATGGGACCAGATCTTAGTTTTTTGGATGCTGAATTTTAAGCCAGATTTTTCACTCTCCTGTTTCACCTTCATCAAGTGGCTCTTTAGTGCCTCTTCACTTTCTCTCATTAGAGTGGTATCATCTGTATATCTGAGGTTGTCGATATTTCTCCTGGCAATTTCAATTAAATCTCTAGTAATATGTTAGTTAATAATATTGTCATCTTGTTTTCAAAACATTTTCTTTTTATAAAAATAGAACTGTACTTCCTTCATTGCTTTGTAGTCTAATTTTTTTCACAGAAAATACGAATACCTTTCTACCTCCATAAATATATACTTTTAAAATATTGTAAATTTATTTTTAATTTAATCTATTTTAATTAAATCTACTTTATTTAATTTTAAAGAATCTGATTTATAGGACACATAGAGCTTTTATGAACTTTTGTCACTTTTACTTTATCATGTTTGTAGAATCTCAGACTTTTTAATGTAAATACTTTCGGGGGAAAGAATAGGAGAGTTGTTTAATGTCTACACCTAAGAGAACCAAAGCTAGAAATAAATGAAGTATATGCCAGAGCCCTGTGCTGGGCTGTGCTGAAGAGAGATGGGAAGCCTATTTGGGGAAAGATGAGTGTTATTATTCTTCACTATGTAATAGGTATGCTTGAAAGAACCAGTGCATTCATCAGAAAAAAATCACATTGTTACTTGTGAAGCTTTTTGAAGAAAATGCTGAAGCATGGATTGGCAAGACATTCATCATCTACTGCAGTTTATAATAATAGGTGGAAATAACAAAGCCTTAATTGTGAAGTGATTAGACACCTTATTATTGATTTCAGAACCTGTTAGTTACACCAGTTCTTTAGAATATTCCTTGACACTTTAGATCCATGGTTACTTGTCACTGGTAACACAATTACCTACCAGGGAGATGTAATATGCAGAAATATAGGTGGTACTTGGGGAAGGATATCTGACTCAACTTTCATAAGCTAATTCAGCAATTTGTTTAAATGACTTGTATTTTCCAAAGTGATTATCTCAGCTGGTATTTCAAAATAAATCCAAAGTCTTCTGTTAGTAATAAATCCACAGAAATCCATAAAACCTAAAGTGTTTCATATTATTATTACCAAATGTTTACTGAACTTTCTGCTAATCAAATTCCAGTTATCGAACAGGGCCAAACATTCATCTGTGATTCCTACCTTGACAGGCTTACCATCTAGAGAGTGGGAATAAGGATATTCACAAAAATTATGTGCATAGTTAAACAGTCAAGCAATACAGGTTCCTGTTTCCCACTGTGATGATTTAAAATGACAGTGGTAACAATCTCAAAGATAATTCTTAGGAACCTTTGCAGTTAGTTTTTAGCTTTATGGGGTTAAACTTTTGGGGGTTGATTAAATTCAAGCTGTGATCTTTCATAAAAACTCAATGGAGGGTCCAGATGGCTCAACAATACCTCCTTTTGTGAGAGGAAATAACTTGAAGATTTTTGTCTAATTAAAGTATTTGTGCTGGTGGGACCTGAATGAATTGTTATTCCTTTAAAAGGAGTCTGCATTACAAATAACTTTATAAAATACTAATTATTCAAAAACAGAATTTTAATTTTACTCTTTCAGTTATGTCCGAGGACCAGAGCGGCATGAATGTGACATTTTGAAGCTAGACTCGGATACCATCTTTGGGATTTCAGTCTGAAAATACAATTCTGAAAAATCAACAGAACAAGGTTTTGTGGGACAAAATGCCAATAAGGTCATTGCATTTCTTTCCTACTGTTCCAGTGCCATGCTCACAATTACCTTAACTCTTGTCAAAATATTTTCTACGGTAATAGCCAAAACATAATTAACACCTTTTCTTCATGCTGAAAATATCATTGGTAGCCATAAAACAAATTTGGAGAAAGCTTTTCAGCACTTTAACTCAGCAAATGGCTACTGTGGTTATACTGTGGTTATTGGTTATTGGTATTTGCCTGCTCATAGGAGTAACACCCCATAATACCCTGCTTTCTCTCCTCCCAATAGCTCTAACTATATGGGATATGGAGAAACAGAAAGGTCAAGGGAGTAGGTAGGGGTTGGGTGGGGTGTGGAAACAAGTCGTGAAATTCTGTGGGAAATTAGACATGAAATAACCTTTCTGTGCTTTAGTTATTGTTATTTGCCTCTGTTATTCTCCAACTTTTTCATGTATTTTTCCTGTAATCAGGGTGATATTCTGAGATAGTCTGTTTTCCAAAAGCCTGTCTTAATGTCAGACAGGCAAAAAGTATGGGTTAATTTTGTCATGAATGGAAAGGCCCTTTATGGCGTTTCCTGTATTTTTGGTTCAGGCTACAAAAGCCGAAGTAGTTATAATCAGAGATTTCCAGCAGGGGGTGTACCCACTTCTATAGGGTAAGTTCTTTTGAAACCAAATCACATCAAACATCTGAATATTATATGTAGTGTTACTGCTGATGGTAAAAGCTGGAATGTTGATAACATTTTTTATGGCTGTCATCTCTTTTGATCCTAAGCATGTGAATACTTTGTTAGGATGTGTTAAAGAACTAGAAATTTGTGGATGATATTTAAATTAAAAACCTAAAATGCCCGACTGAAATCTTATTCTGCTAATTTTTTCAAAGTAAATGAAGAACAAAGCTTTGGGTGATTTTAATTATCCAGTGGAGAACAAGTGCTTAAATTTTTTCCTTTTTAGATAAGAAGAGTAGTTGATCCAAGAGAGATTGGTAATATTTACTCTTATCTCTCCAGAGTGTTTCTGTGTGTATGTAAAATGATAAGTTACTTATTTTCTCAAAGTTTTTTTGTTTTGGGTGGGGAGGGTTGGTGTTTAAAGCTGTTTCCCTGAAGGCATGGTTCCTAATCAATTTTAAAATATACCATATTATCCTTGAGTTTTATTTTCTGCTCTTTATAGCCTTTATTTGTATATATCTAAGCATTTATAACCGTAGAAGTTTGACCCCCTTTTTCCATTTTCAGATTTTTATTTATGCAGAAAACTGTACGCTTTCTCTTGCGAGAGGAGCAGATACAAAAATTAAAATGATATAAACTTGTTAGTTATTTGTACTGGTAAGCAGCTCACCAGTGTATTAGTATTAATAAGGAGCAAAGTTGTAAAGTTGACTCCTTAAATCACGATGGATAATATAGAAGGACTAAAGAGTAAAAACAATGTCAGTTATGACAACTATCATTTGAAAACCATGGCTTCCCCCCTTCCCTGTCCCGCTTCATTTTCTTGTGTCTATATTATGAGAAAAAAGAAATTTGAAAAGTCTTTTTTTCTCTCCAGTCTTATGTCCTGATTCTTCGGTATGATGTCCTGGTTTGAAGAAAACAATAATATATAAAGAATGTTAACACCTTTAAAAGCCCTGATTTGACTTTGGTTTGTACTGATACATGCCATGGTTATGAAATTTCTGATTATTTAGGAAATAATTTTTACATTAGGGTGGACACCCTATTATAGTACTTAATACTTCAACATCAAGTATTAAATTATAGCTTTGAATTGGCTTCTCGTACTTTTAGGAACTTTTAATACAAAGGTCAAAAAACGCATTTAAATGCATGGGCTTTCCAACCTGTACAAGTGATGTGTGTATTAAGGCATTAGTACTGCATTTTGATGGGTCCACTCTCTAAAATTTCCTCCTCTCTTTTTCTTCCTTTTTTCTATATTTTCTTTCTTTGCAAGTTTTCTGTAGTGTCCTTTTTCCTTGCCTAGGGTTTATAACTGAAAGAAATAAGTACCTATGTACCTCACTCAACCTATTTGGTACCATTCAGATGCAAGGGAGTGGCTGGAGGAAGTAATTGTAGTCATGCCTTTTTAAAATTAGGGAGCAAGAAACAGAGAAATTAAACATCTCTTCTGCTTCTGTCTATTAAGTTTACCTTAGAGAAATACGGAGTAGAAGGGCAGGGGTATGGAAGAAAGGAACAGGACTTCTGCTGAAATTCTGTGGCAGATTTACAGACAAATATTTTCTAACTGATTTTTACCAAAAGGCAGTTTTGTTTTTCTTTACTGACAGACCCTAAACATACTTCTGGTTGGAAGCAGCTGCATCATTGTAACACTAAAAAGCAACCTTGGCTAACTAAAGTACCTTATGTAACATAAGAAATAAAGAATACTTTAAATTTAAAAGACTTTTTTATATGTTTACTGATGATGAACCGTTTTCAATGCAGGAAATAAATCTACTCCCAAAAAGAAATTGGCCCCCACATTACTTCTTTCTTTTAAACGTAACAAATTGGGGTAGATTTATGTTTTTGCTCATTCATTCTTTCATCTGCCGGCAGCTATTTTAAGAACTATGTGTAAGACAGATTCTGATGACCTTGGGAAAGTCACAAGACCTCAGTTTCTTCAGTGATGAAAGAAAAGACATTTTTCCACCGCCCTTTAACCACGACTCAATGCCAGTGCTCAGATAAGAAATACGCCAAAAGCCCAGGGTACCTCCAAACTTGTGAGATTTCTACGTCTCCAAAAATATTGACTATATTTGAGACAGTATAATAAGAGCCAGGTGACCGATGGTTCCTAAAGGTTTGCTCAGTAGTAGTGTGAGCAGGGGTCTTCTGGGCCACCCCGAATTCAATCCGCCCCATGTCTTGGCATCTCGCTCAATTTCCTTAAGAATGGATTAAACCGAGGGCCTGCCTCCGTCCCTGTGCGGTGTCGACGGAGAAACGGAATCTTCTTGCTCCCATGGAGTTTTGCTTTCTGGGTGAGTACGGCACCAGGTCCCGGGCGGGTGCCGTCTAGTTGGCCAGCGATCCCAGGCAGGAAACTGGCTGCACACGCGGGAGCATGTCCCCGGGAACGAGCTTGGTGCATATATTTTCCTCTCTTGAATTCTTTAATACTCAGACAGCGTAGGCTGATTTATCGAGAATCATTCAGTGCCCATGCGATGTTTTGTAACGGCTAACACAATATCAGGTCCCTTTGCAGTATTGTGGTTTGCTCCCAGTTACGGCCAGAAACCGGAACAGAAGGAAAGGGAGAAAGCAGGGAAGGTTCGGAGACGACAGTGCTCAGAGCTGCATGGTCGGCAGCTTCTAAAGCGTGGAGGATGGGACGGAGGAGGAGCAGAATACGGAGAAAGGGGAAAGCAGAGGAAAAATATTCACGCCAATGGGTAAAAGGGAAAAGGTGAGAAGGAATGGAGTAGGAGAGGGAACCAATGGATGGGAGAGGCGGAGGAAGAAGGGGGAGGGGCAGAAGCCAATGGGGGAGCCGGGACGCGAGCGAGAACGCGGCCCCGCGCGCTCGCTCCCTCCCTCCGGCTCCGGCGCTCGCGCCTTCCCAGGCTCCCGGGAGACGAGGGCAGGGGCGGGGCCCAGCCGGGCGCGCGGCGCGGGAGGCGTCGCGAGGTGAGGGCGGCGGGGGCGGGGGATTGTGGGGAGGACGGTGCGGGTGCGCGCGCGCGCGCCCCGTCGAGGTTGCGCCGCCGCTCCGCCCCCGGCCGGGTGTGTGGCAGCGCGCGCGCGCGCGTGTGCGTTCCGGCGGTGCGCGCCGGGAGAGATGCTGAGGTAAAGTTCGGGAGAGAGGGAGAGATCCGTCAGCGCGAGGGAGCCCGAGTGGCCGCCATTACTGAGCCCGGCGCGGCGGCGGGCGCCGGGGAAGGGGGGAGGGACGGGGCCGCCGCTGGTGGCTGGGAGGGAGGGAGGGTGGGTTACCCGGCCACGGGAGCCGTAGGGCTTGAGGTTTCGGGGCGTGTGTGTTGGGGCGGGCTGGGGGAGGTGGCTGAAGGGACGCGGCGCTCGGTGAGCGCGCCAGGGAAGAGAGGCGAGCAGAGAGTGGAGGAGGAGGCGGCGGCGGGAGCGCTCCCCAGGAATGTCGCTGCCGCCGCCACCACCGGGGCCGCTGCCGTTGAGGAGGAGACGGAGGAGACCGACGGTGTTAGGTAGGACCTTGCGACTCCCCGCTCCTCTGGGCCTGCCCGTTAGCCCCCTCCCCGCCGGGAACCCTCCCGCCGCCCACTGCCCCGCTCGGTCGCCGCCGCCGGTTGTAACCAGTTCAAGGGGCTGGGGCCCCGCCGCCGCGGAGGGGAGCCCGGCGCCGCGCTCTGTCCTCGCAGGCCGGGGCGGGGAGCGGCTGCCGTGGGGGGGAGACGGGCGGCGTGAAGGGCAGAGAGGCCGGGGGAGGGGGCGCTTTCCCCACAGGTGATGGGGCAGGGGTCGGCGGAGGCCTGGTGGTGGCCAGAGTCCGCTCCAGCCCGCCGCCCTCACTTGCCCTGGTCTCGGATGGTGCGTGGGGGAGGAAGGTGGCGGTGTCTATTAGCCAGGCGGCTGCTGTTAACGAGTTCCACCTGGAAGGGGAGAGGTAGGGTGGGCGCATATTCGCGGAGACGCAGTCTTCATTGCAAACTTGAGCGCCTTTCTGGGGGATCGGCCCTTTCACTTTTTCCCCCTAGCTTCCCCCGGACCCTGGGTTCTGTTCACCAATTTCTTGTCTGCTCCTAAAGCTCGGGGTAGGATGTGAGAAGTTGCACTGCGCAACCAAAACACAGAGCCCTAAGGGTTGGCTGCGGCCGGGTTGAGGCTTTGAAATTGAGTTTTCGCTAGAATAACCTCTAGATTCTCCCTGTTTCCACTGAAGAAAAGTATCGGGGTGGGGGTGGGGAACTGCGCGGGAGCGCGCGCGCACTTATCCACACATAAATACACTCACTCCCTCTCACCCTCCCTCTCCAGCGTTATTAGAAATGCAAGTGAGGTGGAGGCTCAGGGTGTAGCTGAGGCTGAAAGGTGCTCGGACGTCTAGGCAAACTATCAGGACTTTTAGTAAAATTCCGAGAAAGTTGTAAGGAAGATGGTTATGCTTTTACAATATGATAGAAATCCAGTTTGGGCCCACGTTTAATATATGGAATTCGAATGTTTTAAGTATAGACCAAAAGAGGCATACAGATGGTGTGTACGCGCGTTTTTAAGTTTAAATTTCCATCGGTAATTTGCTTTTGCATTTGTAATTGGTAGGAAACGGCATCATTTTCTTTTAAAGTGTTCAGGTATGAAACAGTGAAATGCGTCGCTATGTTTACTGATCTTATGCAGTCTTCTACAGGTGTTGGGAGGGCGGGGTTTGCCGACTCCACTTAAATTCCAAAACCAGTATTCAGTTTGAATATATTAATAAGTGTTTATTTCCATTGATGTTCTCATTCATTTCAGGGACTATTTCTCTAAATCTGCACTTAAGATGGTTCTTTTAACAAAAATTTGATCTGGATTCAACGCTTCAGAAAAGTATTTGGTTGAGGAAAATATGTTAATAAAATGTGTTTGGAAGTACTGTCAATTCCGGTTTATTTTTAATGTGATGAAACTATTTTTTCGTATTCTTAAATAGACGTACTGACCATACCGGTAACCTACTAGGGAGTTTTCAGATTAAGGTTTCGCTTCCATTTTAAATTGCTTTTTCATTTTTGGCTCTTTCATCTGTTCTTTGAAATTGACCCACGTTTCTTGTATCTATAGTCCATCAGAGGAAGACACTGGTAAATGCAGATTACCAAAAACTTGCATAGGCCTTGGAGCATGTGATTAAACATACATGACTGAAAATCTGGGTATATCTGTGCATTTAACTTTCAAGAAATAGCACTACTGATCTAATTGACTTAAAGCAGAAATTAGAGCAGTTCAGTTGACTAGATAACAATCGATTTTGTTGTCATGTGTAGGCTACATTTTTTTTAACCCACTTCAGCATTTTACCATTCTTTGTACATTAATTATAAGAGCATTGGGGAATGGGGTGTGTTACACTTGGATATCCAAGAAAGAATTGTCACAGAATTCTGGTATCTTTATCAGTTTTTTAGCACTCCTCCCCCACATTTAAATTACTTTAGCACTTTAGAAATTGTATTGCAAGTAAGGTCTTAATTCTGTCACATAGTACTTATCCTAAATGTTTTGAAACCAGGACCCCACCCCTCTCTTTTTCTGTTTGAAAGGCTGATTTAATCTGTACACTTAACTCTTGGAGAAAATTATTTCGACCTTGAAAGTTCAGATTTTTTAAGGAATAAAATATTGTATCTGCATTCTTTTTTTGGAATTAAAGTTGTGGTACAGATTAGAATAATATTTTGTAACTCACTTTTACATTGAGGAAAAAGTCATTTCTCAGGAAAACTGTACTAAACTTTTACTTTTTCATCATTAATGGTACTTATCACAGGTGTTGCTTTTAGTATTCAGTTCTTAAACATGAAATGGCATAATCGGGATTTTCTTAGTAGCTGCAGAATGTTTTGTCACAATTAAGTTTCCATAAATATTATTTTTGAAATTTGTTTGGACTGATTTTTTCTTTGCATACCCAGAAAGTATGCAGATAATATAGTTGACTCAAGAAGTGTTGTATGGTGTTCCATTTTAGTAACATTTGTGTTTCTAAAGGATGTTTGTAAAATACATTTGGGGTACACCATGGGAGTTTGGTTTTGCAAAGAACTGTGAAGAAAGTTTGTAAAGTGTTCCATTATTTGGTGACTTGAGTAATCAAGCTCCTATTTGTTTAAGTGAAGGTTGTTGATAATTTTCTCAAACTAGGAAAACAAAGAAAAATACTAGTTCACTGCTTAGAATTTTAGGTATGAACTTTAATTGGTTTTCAAATTCTGTTCCTTGGATCCCTTATGGATTTTTGCTGGATGCCTTGAGACTTCCTCTGATATCTCACCCTTAGAAACCAGGGCAGCTTTTATTTTTGTCTATTAAAAGTATTCTTCCTAAATACAAGGATTCCTTTGAAAAAAGAAATCATCTGTATTAAAATTTGTTTGAAAGCGTCCAGTTTGTATTCATTAATTCAGATTAACTTCATTCGGCACTTATGTGCCTGGCCTTAGGGGTACCAAGATAAGTTAGAAATAATGTAGCTCAAGCTATAGTTGAAGCAGTAGTAACTTTACGGTAATAAATATTGATGGTTACAAGTACTAAGAAATATGGAAAAGAGAACCACTGTTTCTATCAGCCTCTTTGGGAAACCTTTACAGAAGAAGCATTTGAATTTGAATGTTTTGACTGCAAGTAGAACTTTGAAAGTAAGAGAGACAAAAAGTTTTTGTTTTGTTTTCTCTGTATTTTGGAGATTGTCCACAATTCCTTAGATTTGCAGTCAGATAAAATAGGTTGTTAATATTTGGTCATGTCTGTATTTTACTCCTTAAAACTATTGGGGAAAAGTTATGCATAACTGTAATTTTTGGATTAAAATAATGACTAGTATGTTTCCATTTGGTTAGATTTTCAAGCTTTTCATCACGAAGAGTAAATGGAAAAATGAATTTTCATTTTGCTAGCTTCATGTTAGATTTAGTTTTTTTATTATCCCTGACCAATATTTTATTGTGCACCTAGGCATTAGAGTGATACAGGAAATGTTGCTCTCTTAACAGAGCTTACAGCTTTGGTGTGGAGCTTTGGTGCTTGACAATTTAGGAATAAATGCCAGTTAACACAGTAGAGGAGCCGTATACAAAGTAGAACATATTGATTTAAAAATCGGTGTAAAGAAATTTAGATAAAGGAGATATCGTTTTGAAGTTGCAGGATTGGGATAAGTGAGAAAAAAAAGACATTAAGTTAATGACATTGTGGACCCACAGCATAACTCCTTGTGTGGATAAATTAACTGGGGCTGGGGGTGGGGTGGGGGAGGAATATAAGGTAAAAATGTGCAAACTCAGTTTGTACATTGTAAGGCAAATTGAAGGATTTGGGGGAAAATATTAACACAAGATTAATAGAAGGAATAATGGGGAAATAAATTATCTCTGCATTCCTATCTTTGTTAACTATATTTGGCATTGTCAAACAGCCTTGGAAAACTGATTCTTTGCCTTCTAATAGGGTATACAGTTTGTTCATTTTCTTCCTATTCAGTATTGTGATCCAGCATTTTATATTTCTTTCTATACTTGCCTTTTTAGAACCAAGATAATATCTCTCTTTATTTTCTTCTTTATTTTTGTTTTGGTTGACTGTTAAAGGGAAGGACAGACAAAGATCCAGATTTCTACTTTACTGTCTAAGTTTATAACTCTTGGAGTGCTTGTTACAAAGGGTATCACATCAAATGGTCTCTTAAATTATTTTCTCAAGTTTGTGATCTTGAAGTTGATATTACTAATCTTGACTTTACCTCATTTCATTTCTGTGTTTTCACTTGTGTTGGTAATACTATCACCTGAAACTCAAGTGTTAGCACCATCTGTTGCTGAGACTGATTAGTTTTTCTTTAAGAAACTTGACTCATTTGTCTTTTATTTCCTTTATCTAGTAGCCAGTCACCAAAGTCTTTGTCTTGAATGGCTCTTTTCAGTTCTGTGATAGTTCAGGTGCTTTCGAGCCTCTAGTGTTTGCCCATCTCTTAGGCACTGTGCCCCTCCAAATCCAATTTTGTATTTCACTTCTAATTTAGAATGGTTTCTTATTGCTCACTACAAGGTCTAACTCCTATTTGCCCTTGAAGACCTTCCATAGACATATCTTCAGAAATAGGTAAGTTTCTACTTTCTAACAGGGCAACTGTATTCAGCCACTCCACACTAATCACATACCAGGAAGGACTTTTTAAAATCCAAAGCCAGTGTCTTTTTCAGAGTTTACTCAAATCCTTAAATCTATTGCAGGAGTCTGCAGACTATAGTCTGTGAGCACAGTCCAGTCTGCTGCTTGTTTTTGTTTAATTGCTTTTTACATTTTGAAATGGTTGGGGAAACAATTTTGAATAATATTTTGTAATATGTGAAAATTACATGGAATTCTGATTTCATTGTCTATAATGATCATTTGTGTAAATATTATCTGTGGCTTGTAGTATTTATTGTTTGACCTTTCACAGAAAAAGTTTTCAAAGCCCTGACCTATTCTAATTTGTACTGATCTTTCATTTCTTTGAGTTCTCATTACATTTATCAGTCTTTTAGTGTATCACATTGCCTATGTCTCCCCATCTGTAGTACTTGTTAAAGAGTGGGCAGTGATTTTCAGCCTTTTTAAAAAAAATCCATACCTCCTTTTTAGTCTATACCCTTTTTTGAGATTTTTATTTGACCACTTAATGTTCCTAGAAGTAAAAAATTGTAGTTTGTTTTCCCTTCTGTGTAGCATCACAATAATGAATGGCAAATTATGCCCTTCCCCTCATGTCTCCATTCTCCAAAGTGAGAAAAAAGAACTTGGACCCTGGAAGGGAGTATATTCATAGCTCCCTGGCTTAGTCAGACCACCCTCCCTGACCACCCTATCTAAACTTCTGCCATAAAGCTAAGCAAATAGTAGCTAAGTACAGTATATATTTAATGGGTTGTTTACATAGGTAGATGTAAATGAGGTGACCCATGAGTCTTCTGTTTTCACCGCAGAGTAAAGAAATGGACTAGGAAGGGCTGAGAATAACTTTGATACCATATTCTCAGAGACATGTTGTTAGAGGAAAATGTGGCTTAAAAATAGGATTGGCAGTAAATCTGTTTGGGAATAGTTTACACCATTATGTTCTACAGTGAAACTTTTTCAAACAATAAATACTTGAAATATCAAAAGATAAAAATGGGTAAAAAGCAGAATTACCTTTGCTGAGTAGAGTTTGGAGAGATCCCAGACTGCTGCATACTGAGACCCTTCTGAAGTACCCTTCAGGCTTAATGTTTATAAACCCATTATTTCTATTAATGAGCAGACTAAAGGTCTTGGAGGGAGAACTGGACTTTTTATATTAGAATATTCTGCAATGCTGTACCTTATGGATCCATAATAAATAGTATGTGATTTTTGTTAATTGTGACTCTGAATGTGACTTCAAGATTTTCCAGGATCTGAGTTTGAAGATTGATTCATCTAGTCATCAAATACTTGATCTTCCATGTATGTCAGGCGCTGATCTGAGTGCTGGAAATGTGGTTAAAAAATAAAAAATCTCCATCCTAACGCTTTATCCTGGATCCTACCAAGATACGCTTCCACGAAAGCTAATTTATGGGAATATGACTTTAGCATTCCTTTCAACCTTAAGGTTGTATGCTTTCACCTTAAAGAAAATACGGAATATGATTGACTCTCCTATAGGCATTAACGTTGTTTACTTAACTCTCTTTTATATGTTAAAATGGCTTTCTCATTTTCTCTTCTAATTTTTATAGCGTAAGTTTGTATTGAGATATACTTAAGAAAAGTATATTATGAAATAGGCAATATTATGCCGCATTCATCTTTTAGTATACAGTTGATATTTTTACTCTAAAACTTTTCTAGGTAAGTTTATCTAAGATTGTGGAATATATGATCATCTTTGGGCTTGAATCTGTCTTCTGTCTTGAATATTTGTTTACTTAAGGGATATTTTCTTTATTTGACCTAAAAAAAGATGGAGCAGGGCTTCCCTGGTGACTCAGTGGTAAAGAATCCTCTCTGGTCTGGGAAGATCCCACATGGTGCAGAGCAGCGAAGCCTGGGTGCCACTACTGTTAAACCTGTGTTCTAGAGCCCAGGAGCTGTGACTACTGAAACTTTGTGTGCCTTAGAGCCTGTGCTCCGCAACAAAGGAAACCGCTGTAACAAGAAGCCTGCACACAAAAATTGGAGGATTGCCCCTACTCTCTGTGACTAGAGAAAAACCTGTGAAGCATCAAAGACTCAGCGTAGCCAAAATAAATACATTTTTTTAATTAGAAAAAAAGAATGTAATTACAAAGCTGCTTCTGTGTAATTAGGCCTTTGAAATGTACTTTTCTGTAGTAAATGTTTGTGATTTAAAAAATGTTAGTGTCAAAAATAAAAATTAGGTGATTATTCTGACTGAATACAGGCATACTTTGTTTTATTGTGCTTTGCAGATCCTGAGGGTTTGCACATTGAAAGTTTTTGGCAACCTTGTGTAGACCAAGTGTATAGATGCCATTTTTCCAACAGTGTTATTTTTTGATTAAGATATGTACATACAGACATAATGGAAGCACAGTTAATAAACTACAGTATAGTGTAAACTTTCATATGCATTGAGAAACCAAAAAATTTGTGTGACTCACTTTATTGTGTATTTGCTTTTTTGTGGTGTCTGCAACCAAACATGCAGTATCTCCAAGGTATACCTGTACATTATGATAGACCATAGTTTTTATTCTGATAGCTTAAATTTTGACAAAATTTTGGGAACCTTGAATATATGTATATTTCCTCCATAAATAGCTTTATGATATCTTTTAGGTTAATAAATTGTAGCACTTATTTAGTAGGCCTAACATGCTTTACTTTTTATTTTTTTTTAACCAGGGAATTAAGAACATTTGATTGTAGTATTTATTAGGCTTCGTACATTTATTGAATAGCTACTATGTGGGAAGGACTATTTGGGGCTCTTGGAATATGATGATGGAATGAACAGATTTGTGCATTTGTACATCTTTTTTAAACCTAGAATGGGGAGGGGAGAGGGATAGAGTTAATGACAAATAATAAAGTTGTAAATTAGGATAAGCAAAGGGGAATTTGGAGATTGATAGGGAAAGTAAGGGCAAAAGTAGGAACATGTTTAGCTTGTTCAGGATTCTTCACTATGACTGGAATAGAATGAGGAATGAGGAGAATAAAATGGGAATAGGTCAGAGAATAAGATATGGTTAGAGAAGGTAGATCTTGTAGTAAGCCATTGAAAAAACTTCACTTTTACTTTCTTTGGAGCCACAGGAGAGTTTTAACCTCAAGAAAGGGAGGGTCTGATGTATGTTCTAAAAGAAATAGTCTTGCTGCTCTGTGAACAGACTGAGGAAGAGGAGCAGGAGTGGAAGCAGAGAAATTAGTTGAGAAGCCTTTGGAGTAATGAAGAGCCAGAGATGAGAATGGAATGAGATCAGACTTACAGCAATAAAGGTAGTGAAAAGCAGTGATTTCTGAATGTGTTTTGAAGATGAGGCCAGCTGGAATTTCCTGACAGCATGTAGTAACTTGGAAGTGTAAAATATTTTTTTAAATAAACTTTTTATTAATTCATGAGTGCAAGAGGTTTGTGAAAAGTTACAAAATTTAGTTTAAATCCAGAATTACTAAGAATCTTTCAGTTGGCTAGATTCCTTATAGAACTTTAAAAAAGAATTTTTTTATTTTTGCAGAAAGCCACCTCATGTTATTAAAACTCCATTAAAAGGATCGTGTTGTGTTTGAATGACTTAAAACATTTCAAAACTTAGTTGTAGAGATAGCTTCATGTCAGCACAGGTGTCCAACTTTAAGATTATACATTGTCATTAATTTCTGTACAGATACTTATTCTAAACATTTCCTTGAAAGTTTATAGGATAATCTTAAAGGCAGGAGGAGAAATTACATTGCAGGTTATTACAAGTAGCACTAATGCTTAAGAAGGGCTTCCCTAGTGGCTCAGTGGTAAAGAACCTGCCTGCCGGTGCTAGAGACATGGTTGAATCCCTGGGTCAGGAAGATCTCCTGGAGAAGGAAGGAAATGGCAACCCACTGCAGTATTCTTGCCTGGGAAATCCCATGGACAGAGGAGCTTGGTAAGCTACAGTGCATGGGGTTGCAAAAGAGTTGGACATGACTTAGTAAACAACAGTGACAATGCTTAAGAAGGTAAAGGTTGGTCATCAAGAGATTCAGCCCTATAACTTTGAGTAGGTCATTATTGCTTTTTATCTTGGTTTCTCTATATTTTTTTTTACAAAGATTAAGTTATGTCAAAAATAGAAAAGCTATGTCTAGATCGACATAGTCAAGGATTAACCACTAAAAAATACTTGAAAGGGGTTTTCAAATTGAATCTAACAGCCTGCCTATAGACATTGGCCATTAGCTTATTAGTGGGAAATTTTAAAAAGGCATTCTTTTTTTCTCAGTACAGAAGAAAAACTACCTTGGTTAGTTAATGGAGTGCAATTTTGACTTGAATAGTGAGGGCCAGTAGATTAATTACATAAACTATCCAAGTGTCTGAAAGTAAATTTCCTTATAAACTTGTACAGAAAGTATAGCTTTCTTCCTTGAGGTAGTTATACCATACTCACTCACATGACAAAATCTTTTCTAGGACAAGATGACAGTAGTTTTCTAGTCTAGGGTTTCTCAAACTGTTTTAAAATCTGAAAATACTTTTAAACTAAAGCTTCTGAGTTAAGTAAACCTGTAAGTCAGATAAAGAAGGCACTGCTCTGGTGAAAAGTTGGAGATAGCAACTATTTATTTGTCCAGCATTCTTTCCTACGTCTAGATAAGTGAATTTTCTCACCAGATAATCACTATATGGTGACTCATGACAAAAACTCTGGATCTGACTTCAAAAGGCCAGCAGGTAGCCTGTCTGAGAACATTGTTAGTAGAAGGAACATGGATGTTCTTCACTGTGTCTTAGTGGTAGTTTACTGTGAATTTGGTCTCTAAACCACACATGTCACACAAAGCTACCTTGTTTTTAATTTGAACTTTAATATTTGTAAGTCAGAGACTGCCACTAATTAGGATGTGTCAAAGCCTTAGTACTGAAAATTTGTCAATACAATAGAGTTTTATTTCTCAGTTAAATAAAAAGCCTAGTTTTCAGTGATTGATAAAAGGATGATGACTTCATGCTTCCATTCACCTTACGTTTAAGGGCTTTTTCTTTCTGAAACTTTAAAAATTCATTTTGTGGTAGTGTTTTTATTTTGACTTTTATGCTGGATAACTTTAGATAGAAAAGTATCTCAGTCTTCTGAGGTTTATGCTTTAGGAGAGCATGAATGATTCTTTTAATGTGTTTGGATAAGTATTTGTAAAAAATATTAACCAAGATATAACCATTATGATAAGGATTAGATTTGTAGTTGAAAATTTTCCACAATACTCAGGTCCATATAACATACTGTTACTTCTCTATTGAAAATTTTGTGTTTCCAGTTTTAAACTGGAAAGCAGGGAACAGTCTTTCACTGCTTTGAATTGCTCTTAATTTTCAGAATAGATGTTTGTCCACCAGAGTTAATCAAGAGCTCTGCGTAGTTCTGGTGTTTGTAGAATTCAATGTAAAAATTCCCCAAAGTAATCGCTGGTTATGTTTTCTTTTGGTGTACATTTAAAAGGATATCGTCTGCAATTTTTCACCTGTCTAGTAAGAAAGAAAGATAGACTTTGTATTCTGCTGTTTGCAGGTTGTTTTTTTTTAACTATTTGTTATGGAATCACTATGCTATTTTCAGAAACTAATTTCCCTTTTTATTGCTCTTTATAACTTTTTTATCCAGTTAGTTCAGTGTTTTCAGAAATATCCATTAAGTAGCCCAATTGTTGTTTTCTGTAGTTTAAGTAAAGAATGTTAAACTTGATGTTCAGTGCAAATATTCAGTTTGATCACATTAAATTTTAAAATTTTTTTTACTTGATAAAAGAGAGTTAATAGGATTGAGTGGGACTGCCCTAATTTCTTACACTGCTAGTTATTGTATGTACTGCTCTCAGATAAATACTGGTAAATCACCAGCCTGAACACGTCATTTTTTTTTTTTATAAATCTTCAACAGCTTCCTTGATTCCAACAATCAAATCTTAAAAACAGAACTTAATATTTATTAAGCATTTTTTCTTTGCATTTAACATTAACAAAGAAAAACTTAGTTCTTAAATCTGTTTAGATAGGCAGCTCCATTTTATACATGGGGGAACCATGTCTCAAAAGATTTAGGGTTTTACTGTTGTAAACTCATAAATGTTAGGAATTTAATTTGAAGTCATTTCCATTTATTCATGGTTTTCTACTACTGATTTTGGTGCTTCAATATTATATTACAAAAGTGAACCTAATATTTTGCTTGAGTGTTTGGTGGCTGATACATTTAAAATTAGTATTTCATTGAGGTTGCTAGGATAAACTTAGAGAATACAAGAATAAGTCTTGAGATTTTATTTTAAAATATTATTGTATTAGAAATATTAGTCAGAATTTTAAATTGCAAGAATAATTTCTTTTTACCATTAGTATAGCAGATGTGGACTATAATCTTAATAGATATTTACTTGCAATTTTGAGGGTAGTGGAGAAACCACATATTTGGGGCAAACAGTGGTTATTTTCTGACCTTTTATTTGTTTTTCCCTCATGGTCTTTATGATCTTTTATTTTGTCTGGATTGAAGATATTTTTCATATATGTTGATGTACATGACTGGATATTTTCCTTGTGAAATTTGGTATGGTAGAAATTATGTAATGCTTTTAGTTAAACATCAAAAGAATGTGAAGAGTCTCCAAATAAAACCATTATAAGAGACTAATTCATTGTTTCCACACAGATAACCTGAATTAAATTGCATGCAAGTCTTATAGGTTATTTGTTGTTGTTTTTATATCAAATAATTCTAAAAGATTGTCTCAGATATATAATCTTTAAACTCTTGAGCTTTGTGCTACTCAAAATATGATCTGTGAGCTTTTTGTAAATACTCTGAGAGGAAATAAATGCAGGAATCAAGAACATTTAGAAACAGTTTGGCAGTAATTTTTTTGTGTCTTGAATCTAATAAGAAATTGGGACATACATTTTTTTAAAAGATTTCATTCAGATTAAAAATTTCATTGTGTTTTTAAAAATTGACTTGTGTGTATGAAATAAAAATTGGTCCTTAGTTTGAGAAGTGTTGATCCAGTTAATCACTGTAATGATTTGTATTAACTGTTCATTTTTTTTCCATTTTCTTGTTTATGTATATGAATATATTTAATTGGTTTTTTATATAATATTTGATAGATTGCATAAGACTTTTAAAAATTCTAAGATCTTGCTAAATTCACATGAAATTCCATTTTAGGGAATAAGGTTTGAGGAACCATGTAATAGAAAGCAGATAGTTTTTTAAGTTGTGGAGAGTTGTTAAGGCAACTAGTTTGTTTTAGTTATTATCAAACATAGCCTCCAGACAGAGAAGACAGGAAAATTGAGGGAAGGGAAGAACTAGAAACAAAATGCATATTTGGTTAATAGGGTTTCATTTTAAAGTTTGTAAAATCACATTAAAATTTGTATTTAGTTTTTTTAGTTGTTAGATTTGCCTTAAATTTTGAGGTCATCTTGCACTTTTAACAGTAAATCATAAACTGTCTTTGGTGATTTCTTAAAATACTGTGACATCGTTAACTTGTCTGGTACTTTATTATGAACATCTTTAATGTGTATATAGTTCAGCATGTATAATTCATGACTAAGATTTGTCCTTTTTCTCTTTCTAGGAAGATGATCCATATGATCTTGAAGACCTTTCTGCACAGAAATGAGGGAAATACAAAGAACCAAATGTAGTTCTGAAATGTGGGATCTGTATTTTGAGATGATTTTATTTTCAAAATGAGAAGTATATCTGGTTATCTTTATGAATGTAGAGACATGACAAGAGAGTTATGATGGCAAAAAACAAAGAGCCTCGCCCCCCGTCCTATACCATCAGTGTAGTTGGACTCTCTGGGACTGAAAAAGACAAAGGTAACTGTGGAGTTGGAAAGTCTTGTTTGTGCAATAGATTTGTACGCTCAAAAGCTGATGAATATTATCCAGAACATACTTCTGTGCTTAGCACCATTGACTTTGGAGGACGAGTAGTAAACAATGATCATTTTTTGTACTGGGGTGACATAACGCAAAGTGGTGAAGATGGAGTAGAGTGCAAAATTCATGTCATCGAACAAACTGAGTTCATTGATGACCAGACTTTCTTGCCTCATCGGAGTACGAATTTGCAACCATATATAAAGCGTGCAGCTGCCTCTAAATTGCAGTCAGCAGAAAAACTAATGTACATTTGCACTGATCAACTAGGCTTGGAGCAAGACTTCGAACAGAAGCAAATGCCTGAAGGGAAGCTCAATGTAGATGGATTTTTATTGTGCATTGACGTAAGTCAGGGATGCAATAGGAAGTTTGATGATCAACTTAAATTTGTGAATAACCTTTTTGTCCAGCTATCAAAATCAAAAAAACCTGTAATAATAGCAGCAACTAAATGTGATGAATGTGTGGATCATTATCTTAGAGAAGTTCAGGCATTTGCTTCAAACAAAAAGAACCTTCTTGTAGTGGAAACATCAGCACGATTTAACGTCAACATTGAGACATGTTTCACTGCACTGGTACAAATGTTGGATAAAACTCGTGGCAAGCCTAAAATTATTCCCTATCTGGATGCTTATAAAACACAGAGACAACTTGTTGTCACAGCAACAGATAAGTTTGAGAAACTTGTACAGACTGTGAGAGATTATCATGCAACTTGGAAAACTGTTAGTAACAAGTTGAAAAATCATCCTGATTATGAAGAATACATCAACTTAGAGGGAACAAGAAAGGCTAGAAATACATTCTCAAAACACATAGAACAGCTTAAACAGGAACATATAAGAAAAAGGAGAGAAGAATATATAAATACTTTACCGAGAGCTTTTAACACTCTTTTGCCAAATCTGGAAGAGATTGAACATTTGAATTGGTCAGAAGCTTTGAAGTTAATGGAAAAGAGAGCAGATTTTCAGTTATGTTTTGTGGTGCTAGAAAAAACACCTTGGGATGAAACTGACCATATAGATAAAATTAATGATAGACGGATCCCGTTTGACCTCCTGAGCACTTTAGAAGCTGAAAAAGTCTATCAGAACCATGTACAGCATCTAATATCAGAGAAGAGGAGGGTAGAAATGAAGGAAAAATTCAAGAAGACTTTGGAAAAAATTCAGTTTATTTCACCTGGGCAACCGTGGGAGGAAGTTATGTGCTTTGTAATGGAGGATGAAGCCTTCAAATACATCACTGAGGCCGATAGCAAAGAGGTGTATGGTAGGCATCAGCGAGAAATAGTTGAAAAAGCCAAAGAAGAGTTTCAGGAAATGCTTTTTGAACATTCTGAACTTTTTTATGATTTAGATCTTAATGCAACACCTAGTTCAGATAAAATGAGTGAAATTCATACAGTTTTGAGTGAAGAACCTAGATATAAAGCTTTACAGAAACTTGCACCGGATAGGGAGTCTCTTCTACTTAAGCATATAGGATTTGTTTATCATCCCACTAAAGAAACGTGTCTTAGTGGCCAAAACTGTACAGACATTAAAGTAGAGCAGTTACTTGCCAGTAGTCTTTTGCAGTTGGATCATGGTCGCTTACGGTTGTATCATGATAGCACCAATATAGATAAAGTTAACCTTTTCATTTTAGGGAAAGATGGCCTTGCCCAAGAGCTAGCAAATGAGATAAGGACACAATCCACTGACGATGAGTATGCCTTAGATGGAAAAATTTATGAACTTGATCTTCGGCCTGTTGATGCCAAGTCGCCTTACTTTTTAAGTCAGTTGTGGACTGCTGCCTTTAAACCACATGGGTGCTTTTGTGTATTTAATTCCATTGAGTCACTGAATTTTATTGGGGAATTCATTGGAAAAATAAGAACTGAAGCTTCTCAGATCAGAAAAGATAAGTATATGGCCAACCTTCCATTTACATTAATTCTGGCTAATCAGAGAGATTCTATTAGTAAGAATCTACCAATTCTCAGGCATCAAGGGCAACAGTTGGCAAACAAGTTACAATGTCCTTTTGTAGACGTACCTGGTGGTACATATCCTCGTAAATTTAATGAAACCCAAATAAAGCAAGCTCTAAGAGGAGTATTAGAATCTGTTAAACATAATTTAGATGTGGTGAGCCCAGTTCCCACCAATAAGGATGTATCAGAAGCTGACTTGAGAATTGTCATGTGTGCCATGTGTGGTGATCCATTTAGTGTGGATCTTATTCTTTCACCCTTCCTTGATTCTCATTCTTGTAGTGCTGCCCAAGCTGGACAGAATAATTCCCTAATGCTTGATAAAATCATTGGTGAAAAAAGGAGGCGAATACAGATCACAATATTATCATACCATTCCTCAATTGGAGTAAGGAAAGATGAACTGGTTCATGGTTATATACTAGTGTATTCTGCCAAACGGAAAGCATCAATGGGAATGCTTCGAGCATTTCTGTCAGAGGTTCAAGACACCATCCCTGTACAACTGGTGGCAGTTACTGATAGCCAAGCAGACTTTTTTGAAAATGAGGCCATCAAGGAGTTAATGACTGAAGGAGAACACATTGCAACTGAGATCTCTGCTAAATTTACAGCATTGTATTCTTTATCTCAGTATCATCGGCAAACTGAGGTCTTTACACTGTTTTTCAGTGATGTTCTAGAGAAAAAAAATATGATAGAAAATTCCTATTTATCTGATAGTACAAGGGAATCAACCCATCAGAGTGAAGATGTTTTCCTGCCATCTCCCAGAGACTGTTTTCCCTACAACAACTACCCCGATTCAGATGATGATACAGAAGCACCACCTCCTTATAGTCCAATTGGGGATGATGTACAGCTGCTTCCAACACCTAGTGACCGATCCAGATATAGATTAGATTTGGAAGGAAATGAATACCCTATTCACAGCACCCCGAATTGTCATGACCATGAACGCAACCATAAAGTGCCTCCACCTATTAAACCTAAACCAGTTGCACCGAAGACAAACGTGAAGAAATTGGATCCAAACCTTTTAAAAACAATTGAAGCTGGTATTGGTAAAAATCCAAGAAAACAGACTTCTCGGGTGCCTTTGGCACATCCCGAAGATATGGATCCTTCAGATAACTATTCAGAACCCATGGACACAATTTTCAAACAGAAGGGCTATTCTGATGAGATATACGTTGTCCCAGATGACAGTCAGAATCGCGTTATTAAAATTAGAAACTCATTTGTAAATAACACCCAAGGAGATGAAGAAAATGGATTTTCTGATAGAACCTCGAAAAGTCATGGAGAAAGGAGGCCTTCAAAATACAAATATAAATCTAAAACCCTGTTTAGTAAAGCCAAGTCATATTACAGAAGAACACATTCAGATGCAAGTGATGATGAGGCTTTCACTACTTCTAAAACGAAAAGAAAAGGAAGACATCGTGGAAGTGAGGAAGATCCACTTCTTTCTCCTGTTGAAACTTGGAAAGGTGGTATCGATAATCCTGCAATCACTTCAGATCAAGAGTTAGATGATAAGAAAATGAAGAAGAAAACCCACAAAGTGAAAGAAGACAAAAAAGTAAGTTTAATTTATGGTTCATAATGTTTCTAAAGATGTTTGTTTTGACTTTTAAAAAATTATTTTTTTAAGATAATGGATTTGACGTCAGTGAGAAGTTAGGCTGTTGTTATTTAGTAAGTGTAATTGGCAGCTCTTTTTAATTTTCTGAGTATTTTGTGAGGATTGATTATTTTTTGTTACTTCATTTGATTTACTTGTGCTTTAACTTATTTATTTCGCAGAGTCAGACATGACTGGGCAACTGAACAGCAAAAAGCTTATTTGGGGTGGGAGTTTGATTTTGTATTCTTCAGCATAAAAATTCTAGGTGAATATGTAGATTCTTTCTACAGAAACTTAGATATAAAATGCTTTTGTTCATTTTCTCTGTTTGTAAGCATCCTATTTGTCTGTTTTTCCCTTTAGACTTAGCAGTTTTGCAGCTTGATTTGTTGACATAAATACGTTAATTTGATATATTGGCATATTTGATATATTGTTTTCTTGCGCTTTGCTTTTTGCGCTTCCCAAATACTGCATTTTTTACAAATTAAAGGTTTGTGACAACCCTGCAATGATCAAGGCTTTATAGCACCATTTTTCCAGTAGCATTTTCTTACTTCTTACTTGCTTTTGTGTTACATTTTGGTAATTCTCAAAATATTCTAAATGTTAAAATTATTATAGTATTTGTTACAGTGGTCAGTGATTTTTGATGTTACTATTGCAGAAAGATTACAACTCACTGAAGGCTCAAATAATGATTAACACATTTTAGCTACATTTTAAAATTGATGTACATACATTGTTTTTTTTTAAGGCATAATACTGTTGTACACTTAATAGACTGCCATATAGTGTACATGTAATTTTTATATGCACTGGGAAACCAGAGAATTTGTGTGATTCACTTTATTGTGATATTTGTTTTTAGGCAGTGGTCTGGAACTCAACCTGTATTATCTCCAAGACATGCCTATATAACATTGCTTTAAATTTTAGATTCATTGTGTTACAATACTTGAACTTAAAGAGAATTGGAAAACCTGATATTTTGGAAGCTTTTAGATCTATAAGTGATTTTTTAATCCTTCAGTGTTTAACCTTAAACATAAATGTCACTTAAATGTTTGAACCTCTGTTCTTAAAAAGATAAACATAGGTTACAGTGCAGCTTTATATAGTTTCATGCTGCAGTTATACTTTAGGGCTTTGTATTATATGTGTACAGTGAAGTGCCTTGGATGTCTCCAGGGCTAACTATTTATATCATAGTTATCCATGGTATTTTTCCTTTAAGCATTACAGAAAAGCTGGAGCATTTTAGTGCAGCTTTTGTTTGCCTGGAAATTGTTTTCATTGTGTAAGCTGGACTTGAGTAAGTTGTCTTCTGTTTCAGTTTAGTGAGCATTCACTAAAAACCTGCTGAATGCTTAAGTCTGTACAAAAAGCTGCTGAAGGATATAAAAGAATTGAAGATGCGCATCCCTAAAAAAGCTTAAATGTTAGTTTGAAAGACAGTACCCTGTTTTTGGAACAGTGGTAGAAGAGTAATACTAGAGCACTGTAGGGAAGCATAGTGTAATAGTTAAGAGCACATGATCTAAAGCCAGACTGCTAGGATTTGAATCAGCTTACTAGCTGTGTAACTTCTGTATACTCCTTTCAAGGAAGATGGAAGTAAACATATTTCCCTATGAGAAATACGTTCATAGTTATTTAAAATAGTGCTTGCTGCTGCTAAGTCACTTCAGTCGTGTCCGACTCTGTGTGACCCCATAGACGGCAGCCCACCAGGCTCCAGGCAGGAACACGGAATGGGTTGCCATTTCCTTCTCCAGTGCATGAAAGTAAAAAGTGAAAGGGAAGTCACTCAGTTGTGTCCGACTCTTCGCGACCCCATGAACTGCAGCCTACCAGGCTTCTCGGTCCATGGGATTTTCCAGGCAAGAGTACTAGAGTGGGGTGCCATTGCCTTCTCTGAAATAGTGCTTGGCATGTGGTAAATTGATTAAATAAAAAAGTATATACATTATTTTGTGATAATACTGTCAGATACATATATTAAGTGAACACAAGATGAAAGATCACCATAGGGGTATAGAGTTAGGGTCACAAAACTTCATGAAAAAGGTAAATCACCAGGTTTGAGTATTTTGATTGGTTTTTAGGAAGAAGAAAAGATACTTTAAGAGGGGGAAGTCATTTGTACAGAGGTGTAAGATTGTGTCTAGGCAAGTTAAGATACAATAGGAAACTGTCCCAGTTGAAGGTATTGTGCAATATCATTGCCTTTATAGGGAGTTGGTGATGGGCAGGGAGGCCTGGTGTGCTGCAGTCCTCGGGGTCACAAAGAGTTGGATACAACTGAGCAACTGAACTGAAACTTATGAGTCTGCTAAACTGAAGAGCTAGTTCAAATCCAAAAGCAGTTAGTTAAGCAGGGCCTAAGCAGTAAGAAAATTGTTTTATACTTGAGATTCCAGATAGGAGGAAATTGACATCAGGTAGTCTAGCTAGGAGGCTGATGTACATATTCAGTTTTGAAGTGATGAGTACAGAGACCAAATGAGAAATCAACAAAACTAAAAAGTTTTACTATATGAAAAGACTAGAAACATAGACAAAAATCTGGCAAGATCAGGTAAAAAGAGAAGGTGTAAACCCTGAGAGTGAAAAGGGGAATATAATTACAGATAGATCAGATTAATAAGTGGAGCAAGCAATGGTACCCCACTGCAGTACTCTTGCCTGGAAAATCCCATGTTCAGAGGAGCCTGGTGGGCTGCAGTCCATGGGGTCGCTAAGAGTTGGGCACGATTGAGTGACTTCACTTTCACTTTTCACTTTCATGCATTGGAGAAGGAAATGGCAACTCACTCTGGTGTTGTTGCCTGGAGAATCCCAGGGACGGGGGAGCCTGGTGGGCTGCCATCTATGGGGTCACACAGAGTCAGACACAACTGAAGTGACTTAGCAGCAGCAGCAGATTAGTAAGATAGTAGAAAATACTGTCAACAATTTAGATCAATAAATTTGGAAGTTAAGCAAAGTTGAAGTCCATGACAAGAAAGCTTAGAATAATCCTGTAACTGTTAAATAAGTTGAAGTAGTAGTTACATCTTAGCACAAAAATACCAGGCCCAGGTAATTCTACAGGAGACTTTTTAAGGAACAGGTCATTCCAATGTTCTACAAATCCAGAAAATAGAGTAAGAGAATTCATTCATTCTCTGTGAAGTTATCTATTCTTAGTCCCAGAGCCAGTCAATGATAATATAAGAAAGGAAAATTATAGTCCCGTTTTACTTATGAGTGCACATGCAAAAATTTTAAACTGCAAGTCTATAGACCGTTAACTTCAACTTTGAAATCCATAACCTCTGAAAATAAAAAATTTTTGTAGAAATTTGGCAGCATGATCTGATTTACCCTGTTCTTGGGAAAATCCTACTTGAACTGGTGTGTGAGGCTACATATAATCATTGTTCGTCTTATTTTTAAAAAATCCATGTAATTCACTGCAGGTATATTCATGTATTTGAACACAGGGTACTGACCCACAGTTTGTTGGGATTGTTAGATGTATTTAAGCACACAAAAAAAGTCAACAATATATAGAAACTACTTGATAAAATTTTTTTCATTAGCTTCCTACTAATTTAGTGGAAAGCTACTAAATAAATTATGAACAGATGAGAGCTTACTTGAGAGTAGGTATCTATAAATACGCAAACAAGTGAAATCACTTTAAATAACATCCTCATGAAGGAAATGAATTCCCTTTTCACCCAGAAACAAGATAGAATGTTTATAATATCACCACTTCCAGTCAATATTATACAGAGATCCTAGTTAAAGCAAAAAGATAAGGAAAAAATAATAAAAGCATGAGTATTGGAAAGAAACAAAATTTTCATTAGTGGCTAATGATATGATTGGCCTATGTAAAAGCCAAATAGGATCCACAGATAAATTATAAATAAAAGAGCAGAGTTAGTTCCATATATCATCAGTAATCAAGTCAGTTGCATCTCTATACATCAGCAATAAATAACTAGAAAAAATAATTAGAGAAGACACCATTTACAAAAGCATAGCAGATTATCTACTGCCTGGGAGTAATTGTAACATAATGTGCAAACCTCTGTGTTGAAAAGCATAAAACATTATTTTAAGTCATTAAAAAGTATCTAAATAAACGGGGAGCTGTTGCCTTCCTGTCCCTGAATGTGGCTTGTCATAAAGAAGTTATTGTTCTTCAGGCTCTACATCTCTAGATTGTGTTGTTTCACTCAAAGTGTCAAAAGATTTTTCAAGAAATTTTACACAGATTCTAATACAAATATGGAAGAGTAAATAGTAAATATAAATATTGAGCAGCTAGGACACTTCTGAAGAAGAAAGGCAGAGGTGGAGTGGTGATATATGTGCTTATTCTGTCAAATTGTGTAGAACTTTAGTATTTAACACAGTGTGGTATAGAGACAGTCACATTGACCAGTAAAATAGAAAGCTCCCAAATATACAGACCTCTAACTCAGAACTGTCCTTCCGAGTTACCTAAGGCTGTTGAACACTTGAAATGTGGCTAATCTGAATTAGGATAAACTGGTTTACAGGGTAAGTAAAGGCTTCCCTGAGACTTGTCATTTTTTAGATCTGATAGATGAATAGAACTTAACTAGGGGAGTGGTTGGGTGGATGGAAGAATATTTAATTCTGAATGAATAGAACATGTGCATGTTCTTAACGGAGGTCACTGTGACTAGTCAGTGATCGAAAACCGTTGTTGACAAACTTTCTGTAACGAGCTAAATAATAAATATATGAGACTTTGAAGGTGTAGTACATCCTATATCATAACTGCTCAGTTTTACTGTTGCAGTGCAAAAGCAGCCATGGACAGTACGTAAATGAGTATGGCTATTTTCAAAAAACAGGCAACAGGGTAAACTGGTCCACTAGGCCATAGTTGGCTGATACCTGATCTATGGGAGAGAATGGTACAAGGAGAGATTTGAGAGTGGGGACTGGACTCGGACCTTTTTAGTACTGATGGACTTTTTGTTATTGAGCCTAAGAGTAAATTGAAATGAACAGAGTTAGTGAATCTGGAATCACTTGGTTTCAGTGTGTAGTATGGGTTGAGTGATACGGAAGACCAGTAGGCATTTACAGTAGCCTAAGTGAATCATGATGAAAGATTTGAATAGTTGGAGTCGGGAAGGAGAATGGTGGCAACAGATAGAATGGGGTGGATTTGGTGAATATATTGCATATATGAGGGAAGGGTAAAGACGATGAATGAGAGAGGAAAGATACCACCTTGGTTTCTAGCTTGTGCAGCTTAATCAGTGACAATGCTGTTCCTTACATGAAGTGAAGTGAAGTCGCTCAGTTGTGTCCGACTCTTGCGACCCCATGGACTGTAGCCTACCAGGCTCCTCTGTCCATGGGATTTTCCAGGCAGTAGTACTGGAGTGGATTGCCATTTCCTTCTCCAGGGGATCTTCCTGACCCAGGGATTGAACCCAGGTCTCCCGCATCCTAGACAGACAGTTAACCGTCTGAGCCACCAGGGAAGTTCCTTACATAGAGCATTGGAAATTTGCCAGGTTTGGAGTTGAGGGGTAGAAGTTAGAGTTCAGGTGGAGGTGTCAAGTAGGCATTTAGATATGCAGATCTTCAGAGAAGAGGTCTGAGTTGGAGATGCATATTTAGGAGACAGTGAAGCAGACATGGCAGTAGATGAAATGACATAGGGAGAGTGAATACAGTTGTCTAACACAGCCTTGAAGAGCTACCAACGTTGAATGGCCAGGTAGCAGAGATGATCCTTAAAGGTAGGGAGAGTAAACATAGATCACATACCCTTTCTTAGCTGATGGCCTCACCTGTAAATTAAAAATTACAATATTTTCCTTGTAATAGTGATAGAAATTGGAACTATGTGTTTCAAATGCTTGACATGTAGCAGTGCTCAATGAATGCTATTATAATGTGCTTCATGCCTGAAATATCCCAGTATACTCCCATCTGTATTTTAGAATAGTCCTCTGTCCCATTTGCTGGATTACTTTCCTGACTCATTTTTAAATTAAATACTCCTAAGTTTTGCACTTAGGTGAATTCTGTGATTTCTGATCCTAAGTTTATGCACTTTTCTTTCATTTTCTCGCTAAGAGAAAAGTTCATTCTCTTAACCTTTGTTCTTTGATTCCAGCATGGGAGCTATAGTCTAGGAATACTTTCTTAGGTTCCTTGACATCTGGAAAATCATAACATTTGGGTATTAGCGGCATTTAAAAGTGGCTCAAAGACCTGATTGTCCTAATGTGGGCTTTAATTGTCATTTCTGCCAATCAGAGATGGCTTTATGCTCAATTATCTTTTGTTCTGTACCCCAAAAGGAGTTTAGTATTAGTTGTGGGAACAAGAGCTGCAAGATATTTCTTGATTTGGAAAGATCTGTAAGGATTATTTTCTTAAATCATGGCCCATTACACATATATATCTGTGTAAAGGAAATTTTCTAAAACAATACCTACTTTATAAGTTATTTTGATTTTCTAGCCTATTATAGTGAAAAAATAGGTGCTGGTTGTGATCTATTAAATGGATTTTGTAACTTACGAGCGCTTGTAAAACAGTGCTTAAGAGAATGAACTAAGTGAGAAATTTTGAATTATATTGATAAAATTGCCAGTTTTTCACACGTGCATGCAGTGAACTGAGGTACTTGTCTTTTCTTCAGTATCCATTTTGGTGCTATCCTCTTGATTCAAATAGTAAATAGTAGAATACTTGGTGAATTTTGTGGTGCATTAGAATAAGCTGGTATTCTAATGATTTTTCATTTTTAGCCTTTTTAAAAGTTGTTTTCCTGTCGTTTCCAGGTTGTGAATCTTTTCATTCACTTATTTTTATTAGTAACTACCAACTGGTATTTTACTTTCAGATGTTCCTTCCAATCTATATTATTATTATTTTTTTCTATTTTATTGCTGTTTTCTTACTAAAACCCCTCTATCAGTATCTTAGAAGATTCTGCTGCTTTAGTTGTTATACTAGGGCTTAGAGCCTGTTAAGGAAATAATACCAAAGTAGGTATGTTTTCTTCAAAAAAAAAAAAAAAAAAATGGAAGGGTTATCTATATATTGAGTCAGAAGATGTTAATTTGTTATTAGTAAGTAGTGAATTGATACCAAGCTATTACCATGGTAGATCCTTTAGAATAGTAAATCTTAAGTTTAGAATTATTAGACTCCTGACTTCTAGAACCTCAGTCTTTATTAAGTAAAATGCCCAGTTTGAAAATACTGTCAAGCCAAACAGTGGTAACAAGAATTTTCTCTTGATCTAGAAATTGTTCATCCCAGATACAAAAGTAATGAAATATGTGAAAATATGTCTGTGTTGAACTGCTGTTTGTCTATATCAGAATGTATAAGTTATAGGGTAAGTTCTGTTGTTTTTTTTTTAATGTGTATCACTTTTTTTAGTGTAATCTTCTGACGGTTGCTTAAGTGACTGTTGGTGTTCACATCTGAGAGAAACTAGAGTCCTGAAAGAATTATATTTAAGGCTAACTGAAACTTGGATGCTTGAAAAACTTACTATAGAGAGAGGAGTTCTTAGAGGTCAGATACAGATAATGTAGTTTGTACCTGTTTAATGAACAGGGTCATTTAACCAAGTCTTGAAGTGCTTGACAGTTTCAGATTTTCTATTTTTTACCTTTTTTTTTTTTTTAATCTAAAGATTTCTGGGCAGTTGATATAGGGTGCCCATTGTATCTATTATTACCTTGCAGACACTTCCTTAAGGGAGAGAATAAGGGTCACTTTTGTAAAGGAAGTGTGTTCAGAAGAATGAGAAAGCTGGTTTCCCAGATTCCTCAGTCAGCATCTTTTCCAGTTTCATTGCTGTGAGTTGGGTCCTGTCTCCATTCCTAACCAGTGAAGTCTGGCCAGGAGAGTAGAATTATGCTGCTGAATGTTGACCTGAGCTTTTAGAGCTCTTGGTGAGGTTGGTTTCCCCCAAATTAGGATAATTTCTAAGGGATGAAAACCAGTGTCTGCTGCAGGCTGGATTTATGTCTTGTTCATAGTTAATCTCCATGTCCTCGCACAATGTGTTGTACTATGATCAATTGAAGTCAGTATGAGTATCTGACTTTTTTTTGTAGTGGTAATAAAACAACCATTTATATATATATTTTAATAATTGCATTTATTTGACTCAAGGAAATTGTTTTTTTATCCAGTAAGCCTCTTACTGAATGCTTGCTATGACAGAGGAACGCTGTCCAAAGTTATGACTTGGTTGTGGGCTCTGCTGTCAAGAATTCAGTCTAGTAAATTTGGTTTTGTTGAATATTAAGCATTTTTTATATAATTCATCAAGGTTAGTAAAACTTCTGGTATCTCTCATTTGGAAAGCATTTACTTAGGTGTCTTTAGTAAAAGCTTCTATTGCTTTCATACTGGCTAATTGGCTAAATATGTTCTGCTCTGATTGATTAGTTCTAAAGTGTTTCAGAAATTTCTCATGAAGTTAAAATTGGTTCTTTAGTAGCATTTCTGGTGCTGGTGACATCAATTAATGGTATGACATGTGTGAATATATGAGTATTATTTCTGCCCGTATTTTACTGTTTGCTGTTTCTTTGGATTTGGTTTTTGCTGTGGGTTTGACCAAGATCTATTACTCTTCAAATTCAGAATGAAATGTAATTCAGAATGGTTAGTGTTTAAAGTATATTTTGATTGACATGCTCTAATAAGACTTACTTTAAATGATTCTGTCAGTGGTATGCTTGTTTTTTACTAATTTAAGAGCAAATGTTAATGTCTTCAGTGTGTTTCTATTCAAACTTTGTGTTTTTTTCTTGGCTTTCATAGTAGTATGTTGAATGTTTAGCAAAACCTGGCATAGCACAAATTATTGAAATTACTCTTAGTTCTATAGCATTATAATTTTTAGAATATGTTTAGTTAATGAAACTGGAGCCTATGATATGAAGTGAAGTAAGTCAAAAAGAATAACACTAATACAGTATATGAACATATATATGGAATTTAGAAAGATGATAACGATGACCCTATATGCAAGACAGCAAAAGAGATGTAGATGTAAAGAACAGACTTTTGAACTCTGTGAGAGAAGGTGAGGGTGGGATGATTTGAGAGAATAGCACTGAAACATGTATATTACGATTTGTGAAACAGATGACCAGTGCAAGTCCGATGCATGAAGCAGGGCACTCAAAGCTGGTGCTCTGGGACAACCCAGAGGGATGGGGTGGGGGAGATTCAGGATGGGGGGGACACATGTACACCCATGGCTTGATTACTGTTGATGTATGGTAAAACCACCACAATATTGTAATTAGTCTCCAATTAAAATAAAGAAATTAATTTAAAAGATAAAAAAGGAGGCACTTAACTCCTATTACACAGAATGTGTGTTCTTACTATAATTTTATATCAGTAGGCAGTTGTTACTCTCCCAAGACTTACGAGTCTAAAGGGTTATCAATTTTATGTGCTCCAAAGTTTTATGTACTGCAAATTGTCCCGCTCAGCCCTAGAAGAGTTATTTCTACAGTAGATATCGTTTTATTGTTTTTAGCTCTTAACTTTTTCTTATCATTATAGTCGGTGTGTTGAAAGAGCCATCAATAGGACTTAATCTGTGACTATGTAAAGAGACGTCTCAGGGGAAGGACAGCTGCTTTTTAAAAGTAGTAATTTCTGATGTTTGTAGTTCTTAGAACAAAATATCAAGGGTATGACAAAAGTGGTCTTGAGAAAGTAACTTTGTCCAAATAAAAGGTACATTTTGCATATGCATGTGTGATTGTTTTGAGCTTTCTGGAAATTGTTCTTAGCCTTTGAAAATCTAAGGAAGGGTTTGGGGAAAAGGAAAAATGCACATTTGCAAAACTTTAGTAGCATTTTAAAGGTTTCTTATGTAGTTACTAAAACTGGACTCTAGAACCTTTGTTGATATAAGAGAACACACTTGAATTTTTCTTCATTTTTTACTGATGTTCTGATTGTTGGATTGGCAAATCACTAGAGTACCAGAAAGAACATAACAGATGACATGAAAAGCAAAGGGAGTAGTGGTTTTAAGAATAAAATGCTGGGTATAATATAAAACTTATTTTCCTTTTAATACACTTGAAAATAAATATTTAGGGAAGCTGGGAAGAAATCTACTCATCCTTTACTGGAATAGATTTTGCTAGGTTCCTCTCCTGGTGGGGGTGTTCAGTCGCTGAGTTGTGTTCAGCTTCCTCATCCTTCACTATCTCCTGGAGTTTGCTCAGATTCATGTCCATTGAGTTGATGATGTGACTCCAAATTTTTTTTTTTTTGTAATAAAGTTGTTAATGGCATTAATAAAATGCCTGCCAGGTAGATAATATATGTGGAAATGCTTTATAGGAAGATGTCATTTTAGAGATTAATCAATGTGAGAACCATTTTGTCTGATTAGTATATACAAGAACCCAGACCAAATTTTATTTGCCGTCAGTTATTTTCTCTTCCCTCTTGAGAGAGTATTCACAATATCTCTCACTTGTAAAGTATTCAGAGTCTCAGCACCTAACATTTCTTATAGAACTGGTTTTTTTCTAAAGTATTAAGTAGATCTTCACAGAATACTGCTGCTGCTGCTGCTAAGCCACTTCAGTCGTGTCTGACTGTGCGACCCCATAGACAGCAGCCCACCAGGCTCTGCTGTCCCTGGGATTCTCCAGGCAAGAACACTGGAGTGGGTTGCCATTTCCTTCTCCAATGCATGAAAGTGAAAAGTGAAAGTGAAGTCGCTCAATCATGTCCGACTCTTAGCGACCCCATGGACTGCAGCCCACCAGACTCCTCTGTCGGTGAGATTTTCCAGGCAAGAATACCCACTAAAGTCTTCTTTCTTATATTGGTGTGTTACGCTATGGGCTTCCCTAGTAGCTCAGCTGGTAAAGAATCTGTCTGCAATGTGGGAGACCCAGTTGGATTCCTGGGTCAGGAAGATCCCCTGGAGAAGGGATAGGCTCCCCACTCCAGTATTCTTGGGCTTCCCTGGTGGCTCAGCTGGTAAGAAATCCACCTGTAATGTGGGAGACCTGGATTTGATCCCTGGGTTAGGAAGATACTCTGGAGAAGGAAACAGCTACCCACTCCAGTATTCTTGTCTGAAGGATCCCATGGACAAAGGAGCCTGGTGGGCTACAGTCTATGGGGTCGCAAAGAATTGGACACGACTGAGCGATTAGGCACACACACACATGCTATGGTGTAGTATTCTTCCAGCATGATCACTTTATAGTAGTTTTACTGCTTTGTAGTTCGGTAAGTTTTATTTTTATTATTACATTGTAAGCTTTTTGAGGGCTGTTACGATTATCATTCATCTTTGTGTACCCTATAGTAGTGATTCTCAGTCCTGAATTTAAAAAAAACTCAGACTTCTCAGGGCTATATTTATAGCCATCTCCCAAGTTTGAATTCTCAGTCCTTGTTATTAGCCTAGCACAATGGTTCTCAACCAGGGTCAGTTTTGACCTGCAGTGAGCATCTGGCAGTGCCTGAAGACATTTTTGGCTGTCAGAACTAGGGTGGGGGTTTGCTCCTGATAGCTGTTGGGTAAAGGCCAGGGATGCTGCTAAACACCCTGCAATTCAAAATGTCAATAATACTGAAGTTGAGAAACTCTGTCTAGCTGAATGGGTCTTTAAGGAAATTCCTGTGCGTTCTAGAAGTTGATCATACGAGGCATGTTTGTACCTGCTCATTAGGAGAGGCAGGTTTTTCCTCACAGGTCATAGATATTACTTCCCTATCCTCACCATGATTGGTTAAGAATGTATTTCCATGAAGGAGGTACTCTGGGTCTAAGCTACATGCTATTGCTATTTATTTTAGTTGGCTGATCTTTATTCTGCCATAAAACATGCTTCCATTTCATTGTCACGGTCTTAGTTGAGGTTATCATAACTTCCTACTTGGATTATTGCAGTGACCTTTTTAAGAAAAATTTAATTTGATTCATTGTAGATGGACATACCATTGTAAGAAATAATGCAGAAAGATTCCATGTACCCTTTGTCCAGTTTCCCACAAAGGTAACATCTTACAAAACTGGTACAATATCACAAACAGGATATTGACATTAACCCACGGGTCTTTCAAGTCTGCCAGGTTTGCTTGTACTCGTGTGTGTGTGTATATATTCTGTGAAGTTTTTCACGTGTGTAGCTTTGTGTGCCCTGTCCTGCACAGTACCTAGCATGATGTTATGTACATGGTAAATGCTCAGTTCTTACATACTGTTGAAGATACATTACCTTATTCCAAATGAATTTGCATAGAGTTGGCTGTTAATTCTTCTTGTAGTTTTATGATAGGAATCACTATTTTGTATGAATCTTGATTTAATTAGGTTCAAATACTTAAGTTTAGGTACACCTATATATAATGACTCCCATAGGAAAAAAAAATTAGGTATAATGAAACTATTTGCAAAACTGGTAAATAAACCAATAGTCCTTTTATGTTAACAGAAACATTATATAGTGAATGCTTTTTCAGTCTCCTGTTTATCATTTTGTTTGCTTCTTTTAGTGTTGACTGAGCACCCAGGTGCCAGATACTGTGCTAAGGTATAGGTAATAAAAAGGAAAATTACCCTTTAATAAAAAGGAAATACTCTAGGACAATTTCTAGAGTATTTTGGAAGTCCTACCAATAGGGCTTCTTATGCATTCACTGTAGAGAGTAAGGGAAAGTCAAGGTTGGTTATTAATTTATGGTATAAGCAATGGTATAAACAATGGGTAGGTTTAGATTTGCTGGGATAGTGAAGAAGACTAAGCTAAGGGTGAAAAGTTTCAGATCAGAGAGAATCAGGACATCTGTTTTGTGCCTTTTATATTATGTTAAAATATCTGTGTTGACATCCCAGTGGAAGTATAAAGGTTAGATGTATGAATCTGATACTCAGAGGAAAAGTTTTCAAGATAGAAGAACATTGAAAGCCATGAGTTTAGATAAATTCACATAAGGACAGAGAATGGATGGAGAAGGGAGAACTTAGAACTGACACTGGATAAACCAGAAAGAGTTATAGTAGATGAAACTGAAAAAGGAATTCTTGGGGAGAAAAGAGGAAAAACTAGTAAAGAGTTGTGACATGGGAGCCAAGAGAGCAAGTGTTTAAGGAAGAAGTGATCAGTAAAGTTGCTGAGAGCTCAAGAGGAATGAAAAGTTTCTTTTTGATTTGATGGTGTAGAGGTATCTGATTTTAACAAGCATTTCAGTGGAACGAGAGAGAAAGCCAGATGGAAGTAGGTTGAAGAGTGAATGGGATGTGGAAAAGTAGAGATTGTAAATGTAGATGACGTCTTCAAGAAGTTTTTCTGTGAAGAGGAGTGAGAATTGGGACAGTAGAGCTCAATATGGGATCAAAGGAGGGTTTTGTTTTTGTGTTTGTTTTTTAAAATGAGAGGTAGTATATTTGTATATTCATAAGAATGACCCAGGAGAGGGATAGATGGATGAAATGTGAATTGAGGACATGAGGAAGAGAGAGGGTAGGTAGTGCTTGTAGTTACCTGAGTTCTTTAATTGCCCAACTTCTCAATTGTTTAGCATTTGGTGTGATACATTGAGAATCTGTGTGGGACAGAGTATGTAAGAAGGAGAGAAAACTCAAATTGGAAGCTACTGGGGAAAATTTTGATTTCTTATCTCTTTCCTTTTTGAAAACAGGATTACAATTTATGTATTGTAGACAGTTTTTTTTCCATAGGCATAATTTTTAAAATCTTTTATTTTTTTTTTTTTCCTGGTTACACAAGTAATCTTTATCTTCTCAGAAAGCATTTTCTTTACAAAAGGAACTGTACAGCTTAGAGTGAAAATTCTGTGTAACCTCACCCCAACCTTTTCTTTCTTTCCTTTTTTACCATCCTCTAAACTTAGAGGATTGTCAGTACTTTAGTATTTGTTTTTTAATTTTTTCTATAATATTAACATAAATGATTTACTTTGGAATGAAATTATACTATTTATCCGGTTCCTAAACTTTAACATATATTAATATATATAAATCTGTTGAAATCAACCTTTTTAATTCATCTTTGTTATCCATAATTTTGGTATACTTGATCTGACAAGAACTAGAGATCATTTAAAATTTTCTGTTTCCTTAGAGGTACATATTTCTGCTGTAGTTTGTTGTTGCTACTTGATGGGTTGAATTCTGGATAATTGTCATGTGAGTCTCTTTTGTGTGGTTCACAGCTTTTTGCTTTGAAGACAGCAGCAGAGTTAACATTGCTCTTGTAAAAACAAAAAATCATTCTTTTTTCCATCATTTTGTTTTCAACTTTTAGGAGTGTCAGTTAAAATGACATGTGGTTAGTCGCGTTTAGTATTTTTTTTTTTACCAAGTCTGAGAGTCTTTTATAACTTACCTGATCTTATTCCATTTAGATATTAAAATTTTTTTTTTAATCTTCATTTTTGGCTGTGCTAGGTCTTGTTGCTGCGTGGGCTTTTCTCAGTTTGCAGGTGGTGGGGCTACTCTCTAGTTGCAGAGCTTGGGTTTCTCATTGCATTTGCTTCTCTTGTTGCTGAGCTTGGGCTCTAGGGCACGAGGCCTTCGATAGTTGGCGGCAGTAGTTGTGGTTCCTGGGCTCTATAGAGAACAGACTCAGTAGTTGTGGCGCACGGGCTTAGTTGCTGCGAATCATGTGGGATATTCCCGGTCCAGGGATCGAACCTGTGTCTCCTGCATTGGCAGACGGATTCTTTACCACTGAGTTACCAGGGAAACCCTCATTTACATTTATTTTTATGTTTCAGTTTGCTTTTTTCTTATTTTCTATTTTTATTTTTCATCAGCAAAAAAATGAAGAGAAAGGAGCTATTAGTTTATTTGAGGCTTCTTTTTAAGTTTATATTGAATCCCAACTTCAGTTTATCATCCTTAATCCTTCATAGTGTATTGTGATACCCTGTTGCATATTAACATAATTACTTTATCTTTTACTCCCCACCACCTTTTTTAGGATAGGTTGAAGCTTTTGGTTCTGGCCTACTAGTTGTTTAATTTTTACTTTCTGTACATTGACTCACAAAATTACAGATAATATTCTGTTTAGTAGCTGTACCGCTGTAGCTCAGAATTAGTTTTAAGTGTTTATTTTTATGTTTTTCAAAGCACACATTTTCCAAATGTAAGTTCTTTAATACTGATAATGTTTCATTGTGGTTTAATTGAAGTATAGTTGATTTTGAATGTTTCATTAGTTTCACATGTACAGCAAAGTGATTCAGATATTATGTATGTGTGTGTATATATATATATTTCATTTTCTTATATCTTGTAGCTTATTACAAAGTACTGAGAATAGTTCCCTATGCTATGCAGTAGGTCCCTGTTGGTTATCTATTTTATATATACTAATATATATATATAAATCCTAAACTCCTAATTTATCCCTGTGTCCCCTGCTCTCCACCCAATGATGTTTCATTATGTGATTAGGATTTGTAAGAAGGCAGTTTGAGAGTGCTGTCATTTAAATATTAATTATTACATATTTGAGAACTTTATAGTTCCTTTTAGAGTTGCTTATTACCCATATTTGGATGACACGCTAAGTAAAGGATCCTTAAAAAATCTTTTCCTCATGAACATTCCTATAGAAGAGTTTTCTGACTTTTTAGGTTTTCATGAGACCTTTGAGGCTAGCCTGATATTTTTTCACCATTGTTGGTCATTGGTTTCTTTTACCTAAATGCTTTTTAAGATTTCTGAAGCTTACCAGTTCTGCAGCATATCTGTAACTTGATGGTTTATTCCTATTTTTTGTTTATCTTTCTTGGTGCATGATGAGATTATTCTGTCTGCAAGTTAAATTCATTATTTCAGAAGAGACCTTGACTTGTACCTTGACTTTGTACCTTTCTCTTCTTTACGAACAGTATTCCATATCATTAAAGTATATTAGTGAACAGAGCAGATAAAAATCCCTGCCCTTGTGTGGATCTTAAATTGTAGCAGGCATACACCAAAATGATGATGATACATGAGAAAATCATATAGTTTTGTGGATAGGAAAAGCAGTGTTAGAGGGATTGGAAGTTCTGGGCAGGAGATAAACCATAGATTACAAATTTTAATAGTCAGTTTTTAATAGTCAATGTAGGCCTCATTGAGAAGGTAAAGGGAACAGACGTTCCAGAAGTCCTAAACGTAGGAGCATGCGTTGCATGCTGAAAAAGCAAGTAAGCCTTGTAGTTGGAGGAACGGGACTAAAATGAAGGAGAAGGTAGAGGAAAATAAGGTCAGAATAAAAAGAGGCAGAGTTCAGGCATGCAAAATTGTATATGCCCTTAAAGGCCTTTATTTGTGGAGTCATTACCCTGGTTGCTTTATTGAGAATAGTTTGTAGGGAATGATGGTAGAAGCAGGGAGGATTGATTAGGCAGTCAACACAATAAGATGGTTAAGATGTGGGTAATTGCTGTATCATACATTTGAAAGAAGGATGTGAGAAAACAAGAGGTATCAAAGATGACTCCAAGATTTTAGTCTGGCAACTGAAAGGATGGAATTGTCAGCAACTGAGATGTATATAGAAGGCTAAAGATGGAGCGCATTTTAAGGAAATAAATCATTAGGAGTTCAGTTTTGCACATGTTAGGAAATGTCTCAGATATGCAAGTGAAAATGTCGGGTAGAATGTTCCAAATGAGTCTAGAGATCAGGAGAAAGAGCTGAGCTAAAGGTATTGATTTGGGTTATCAGCATATGGGTGACATTACCAAGAGGGTGATTATAGATATTGAGGGAAAAAAAGACAGACTGAGGCCTGGGGTGTTGCCAGTATTACAAGGTTGCCAAGAGGGACCAGCAAAGAAGACTAATAAGGGGAGAACAAGTGAGATAACAAAGGTAGTCTCCTGAAGTCTGTTCAAGAGAATAACTGTTGAAAGGTTAAGAGGAGAGCTGAAAACTGACTGTTGCAGAACAATCATTTATAATATTAATAAGAGCAGATTTAGTGAAGTGATGAAAGTGATTAATTTCAAGTGAAGTCACAGTCGCTCAGGTGTGTCCGACTCTGCAACCCCATAGAATGTAGCCTGCCAGAGTCCTTTGTCCATAGAATTCTCCAGGCCAGAATACTGAAGTGGGTAGCTGTTCCCTTCTCCAGGGGATCTTCTCAACCCAGGGTCTCCCACATTGCAGGCAGATTCTTTATCATCTGAGCAAAAGATTAATTTCAGTACATATAAAAGGGAATGGAAAGAGAGGAATTGGAAACAACTAGTATAGGTGATTTATGTGGAGTTTATTGTTGTTGCTCAGTTGTGTCTGACGTTTTGTGACCCCATGGACTGCAGCACACCAGGCTTCCCTGTCCTTCACCATCTCCCAAAGTTTGCTCAAACTGATGTGCATTGAGTTGATGAGGCCATCCAATCGTCTCATCCTCTGTTATCCCTTCTCCTTCTCCCCTCAATATTTCCCAGCATCAGGGTCTTTTCCAATGAGTTTGTTCTACGAAAAGGAATTCTCATTCTGGAGCAGTTGCTCGCAGGGAGAGGAAGATTAAGACTTCTTTAAAGTGGTTTTTGGTGTGTGTCAGAGAAATGATATAGTAGAAAAGGGGACTCTGATGATCTTTTCCACTTTATTCTGATATTTTCAATCATTGAGTGTTTTACCAAAGAGGGTGTTCATTTCTTTACTGGGTTTTTTCTTCACTTTCTTTACATCTTACCTCTGGTCTTTCATCTTTTATTTCAAGAATCCCAGCTTAAAGACAATAGAGAAGTCCAACATTTCTTGTTTCCTAGATTTATTCTTTGTAAACTACCTCAACTGTTTCTTGGTACCAGAGTTTTCTTCAGTTGGTTGATTACCTGTGAATTGAGATATTGTGTTTTTTTCAGTGTTATTGATTATAGTATTTACTTCAGGATATTGCTTAGTTTTTTTCCTTTGTTGTGTTGCTGATACTGCTGAAGGGGAAGAGCCAATTCTGTAGAGAGCTATTTATATACCTTTTTATTTACTTACTCTAATGATAGTTTTTAATATCTGCTAGACAATTAGTAACATTGTTTATATCGTTTGTGAAATGGAATGTTTGTTTTACTAGATATGCTTTTGCAGACATGAGATTTACCAGAAAAAAAGACCATGGGTATTTGTATTTAAGCAGAAATTGAGATTTATATGTAATAATGAATCAGAAGTTTAATTGTCATAAATCAGATTTGTTTTCTTACTAACACAATTATTTAATTGGGGGCTGCCACTTCTGACTAATGATTGGTCAAAAGCTATAGATGTAAATGACCAAATAACCATATGCCCCATCTTTTTTCTTGCATTTCAGAAAACCTTGATGGCAATAGAAGTTGTCATCATCTAGCCTTAGACAGTTTAATTTATGAAATAGATTTTATATTATATAAATTATTTTAAATTGGCATAAATTTAAAGCTATAGATTAGCAACTCTTAACTAAGGGTTGTATGTTAGAATTATGTAGTTTTTCAAAATTCACATTTTTAAAGAACTCTCTGAAGTGATTTTTATGCCTAAGAACTGTCACTTTATAGAGCTTCCCTGGTGGCTCAATGGTGAAGATTTCGCATGACAATGCAGGAGACATGGGTTCGATCCCTGGTCTAGAAACATCCTACATTCTCTGGAGCAACTAATCGTATGCACTACAACTACTGAACCCATGTGCCACAACTGCTGAAGCCTAGAGCTTCAGTACCTAGAGCCTGTACTCTGCAACAAGAGACGTCTTTGCAGTGAGAATTCCTTGCACCACAACTGGAGAGTAGTCCATGCTTGCAGCAACTAGAGAAAAAGACCAAATGCAGCCTAAATAAATAAAGAAGAACTGTCACTTACAGAAAAAAGTTAGACATTTTTCTTCATCATGAAAGCTAATATATGAGTGTCCAATTCAAAACTACTTTCCTACACAGAGTTTTATTTTGTAGCGGTATAAATTAGAAAAATTGGTAAAGTCTTGTAAGTTTTTACGCATTTTTTCCCCCACAGTGTGTGTAACCTGTAACTTGACTGTCAAGCGGTTAGATGTTAGTAAATTATCCCTTTAGAGTTTGCCAGAAATTCCATGCTATAAGCCACCTAGCCTTTCATTCCCTCAAATTAGTGGTGTTGAATCTGCAGAATTGAGTAACTTGCCCTTGTACCTTTATGGACCTTGGGAGATACCCCTCAGCATAACCCGGAGAAATCTAACCCTAATTCTAGTTAAGTGTTCGGAATTTAGATTGTTTCCTAAAGGGTAGTATGAAAAGCAAATTTCTTAAGAGTTGATTGGAGCAGTTAGGACTAGCTAGCTTACTTTTCTTACAACTTTTTCCTTTAGTTGACATTGCAGATTAAGATCTTTTATTTCTATTGCTGCTACCAAAGGCTGGGCATTGCTGTTATCATTAATCTGCTTAAGTATAGTCCTTTTTCACCACTTGTATTATCATTCTAAACAAAAACACCCATCATTGCCTTAGTTTTTACTTTTCTAATCAAATGGTGCTTCTAGTAGTTTGCAGACTAGAAAGCATCTTAATGCTCCTCCTAAGAAGGACGACAACCCAGCCGCTGTATCCCTACCTCAGCTCATTTCTGCTTTCTTGCACTTTGTTTTGTTTTGGTGGTGGTGGTTAGTGGAAGGATTCTTTACGGAGTAGGAAGAATCTGCACTACTTGACTTGATGGGCCAGGTCTTGAGCCAGGTCAAGTACTCCAGTGCTTTGATGGTGACATTCCAAACACCTAGTTATACTGTGTGCAATCTGTATCACCAGAGTGATGGTATATGAAAATTTAAAAGTTGGATTTCATGAACTCTGGATGTTGCTAGGTAGAGCAGCCTCAAATTGAAATGAAAGAAGGGGCTTAATTGACTGTGTTAGTTGCTCAGTTGTGTCTGACTCTTTACAACCCCATGGACCTTAGTCCACCAGGCTCCTCTGTCTGTGAAGTTCTCCAGCAAGAATATTGGAGTGGGTTGCTGTTTTTCCCTCCAAGGGATGTTCCCGATCCAGGGATCAAACCCGGGTCTCCTGCATTGTAGTTGGATTCTTTACCATCTGAGCCACCAGGGAAATTGCATAACTCAGAACTTGAAAGAATATTGAAAGGTCAATCCATCGAAAGGAGAGATTCCGCTGGGAAGAATCGGAAATTAAAATGAGGGCTGTTGCTTTAAGCATTGAAACCTCAGCCTGTGCTCCCTTTCTGCCCCACCTCCCCCCCCCCCACATTTTTCTGATTAGAAATAGCATGTTTTTATCTGATTTGTAAGTCAGTTACAATACTTATGACAGATATAAATACACCCTACTTAAGAAAGACTGACTCAGAATCTCCTTAAGGGTTGAATTTCAGGCAGTATTTCCTTCGTTTTTGAAATGTTCACTCCCTGGTTAAGAAGCTATTTTCTCCCAATGCAAGATTGAAGTTAAACTTTGAAAATTGTTATGTAACTTTTTACTGTTGTGAACGTTTTGTTCATTGCTAATAAAAATTACCTTTTTGGGTGCCTAGTAAAATGTTTTTAATAGAACTAAATTAACATCTCATTTCCCACTGGGATGTTACCTTCTTTTATAAAAAAATATCTTAATGTTTAAGAAATATTCAGTAGATGCTATGGAAGAAAATGGGGAAATAAGACGTAAATGATGAAACTAGACACTCATAGAGTTGCATAGCTTCATTATATAATCAATAATTAAAGCTATGTTATGCTTACTAATGTAGCTATGCACAAAAATCTCACTTGGAACTTCCAAAAACCAAATAACAAACGCAGCAATTAACATACCACACTTGAACTGTGAATTGTGCGATGCTTACTCCTTTCAATGGCATTGAAAAATGATCTTTTCTAATTTTCCTGCCTATCCAGTTTTCTGTTATTTTCCAAAGAGAACAGTTTCTTTTGTTCAGCCATTTTTTGTCTGTTCACTTTTGTCTCTTTCTCTTGGTCAAGTTGCTGTTTATAGCAGAATTTGTTTATTGAATCTCATATTGATGGACATTTAGGTTGGATGTACATTTAGGTTGGATGTAACATTTTAGATAACTGCTTTTGATACAAATTGTGTATTTATATTGCTTGATACTAATGTTATTTTAAAGGGAATTAATTAAAATACTTTTAACTTAAATATGTTTTCTTATAGCAGAAAAAGAAAACTAAGAACTTCAATCCACCAACACGTAGAAATTGGGAAAGTAATTACTTTGGGATGCCCCTCCAGGATCTGGTTACAGCTGAGAAGCCTATACCACTGTTTGTTGAAAAATGTGTGGAATTTATTGAAGATACAGGTAGGATAGAAGTTATCATTTCAAGAGGTTTGATTTGAAATTTTACTTTAGCTACACCAATAGTTTGTCGGATGTTCCTGATTCAAACTAAATTTGAAAAAAGTATGTCATTCTCATTAGGATTAATTATCTTGCATATTTTAGACATAACCATCAGATATTTGAAAGCAGTTTTTTTGTTAGCCAGTCATGCTTTTATTAGACTTCTCTTTATTAAATGGCAAAGTCAGATCCTAGAGTGTTAAATTAATTCTGGAATTCAAAATAACTCAGTTATTAAATTATGCTACTATTTAATCATAGGTATGATTTAAGGTAGTTTGAATGTTTTCAAAATGTTTAAGTCTGATACTATTTTTTAACTCATTTTACACATGAATTTTTCCTTTTAAAATTCATAGCAGTATTTATGAATACACAGAATTAGCTTGTTTGTGATGTTATTATTTATTCAGGAGCACTAGCTTCATATGGTTTATATGATTTGAGTTGTATTTGTAAGGCGTGTGTAGATATCCTCACTGTTTTAAAAACAAGCCTGCTCTTACGTCTGTTTCATCCAATCAATCTGTTACTGAGGGTTGGACTAGTCACAGTTGAGGAATATAAGCAGAATATTATGTTTATGTGCATTTAAAATGAATACAAGTTAACCATGAAACTGTAGTGATCTGAATAGACTACAAAATTTAATGGTTTGAAAGCATGAGCTAATTTCATTACAGCTCTATTTATTCTTAATGACCTTTTGATAAGCATTTTTTTTTAATGAAAAGTTAGGTGAATGTCGTATCTAGAAAGTTCATTTTTACTTCAGTGTAAATGGTGAGATTATATTAATTGATTTTTAAATATTAAACTAACCTGAGATTCCTGGGATAAATACAGCTTGGTCTATGTGTTATTGCTGGACCCAGTTTGCTAAAAGTAAGGATTTCTGCATTCTAAGAATTAACAATTCATAGTTTTCTAGCAGTACCTTATATCTGGTTTTGGTATCAGGGTTAAAGCTGGCGTCACAGACTGAGTCTGTTTTCTGGAAAAGATTGTATAGAATGGTAATAGTTCTTTATTAAATTTTGGTAGAATTCACCAGTGAAACTATCTGGACCTGGAATTTTGTGAGGAGGCTTTTAACTATAGATTAAATTTCTTTAATGGATATAGGACTGTACAGATTTTCAGTTTATTCAGTAAGCATTGACTGTGTCTTTCAGGGAGTTTGTCCTTTTCATTCAAGTTGCTATAAGGTGGTTTATAAAATTCTGTATCATACTTTTGATGCCTCTTTTGTTTTTGGCATTACTAATTTCTTTTTTTCCCTCTTGTTAGAAGTTTGTCCATTTTATTGATCTTTTCAAAGAACCAGCTTTTGATTTTTTTGATTCTTTTTTCTCTTTTGTCCATTTCTAAATTCAGTGACTTCTACTTCTTCTTTACTTCTTTTTGCTTTCATTTGATTTTTTATAGGTTTCTTAAAGTATAAACTTAGATTAATGATTTTATCCAGTCTTCTATACTGTTTAGCATTTAAAATCTTCCTATAAACATTATTTTAGCTGTACACCACGATTTTAATGCTGTTTCCATTTTCATTCAGTTCAAGATACTTTGTAATTTTCCTTTTGACTTTTTAACACATTAATTAAGTTTTATTTCAAATGTTTTCCAGATAACTTTGTTATTCATTTATAGTTTAATTTTGTTGCAGTTGATAACAGTTTGACTTCAGTGTAACTTTATTGAGACGGCTATTTATAGCCCAGAATGTGGTCTGTTTTGAAGAATGTTCCTTGGGACCTTGAGCAAAATGTTTATTAAGCTATTGGATGAAGGATTCATCCAATGTCAGGTCAAGTTCTTTGAGAATATTGGTCAAGTCTTATCTGTCCTTACTGATTTTCTTGTTGACTTGTTTTTTTAATTGAGTACTGTTAAAATCTTTAATCATGATTGATACTTGTCTGTTTCTCCTTTGAATTGTGTTAGTTTTTGCTTCATGTGTTTTGAAATTTGTTTAGTTTCACGTATATTTAGGATTATGTCTTTTTTATGAAATAGTATCTTTATGATGCATTCTCCTTGTTTTGAAGCCTACTTAATGTAAAATTAATGTAGCAAACTTCATTTTCTTTTTTTCTATGTGGTATATCTTTTTTTAATCCTTTTAATTGTATCTTTTTATTTAATGGAGTTTCTCATGGACTGAGTCTGACAATCCACTCTTCTAAGTGGAGTATTTATTAGATCATTGGCTTTTCATGTAATTATCAATCTAATTGGTTTTAAATCTTTTGTCTTGTTTTTATTTATTTTTTGTCTCGTGTAAACATTATTCCTTTTCTTTTTTTTGCTTTCTTTTGGATTAGCTGAAAACTTTTTACTCTTATTTTAACACCAGCATCCAGTTACAATGTTTATCTGTTAGGGTTATTTTAAGTGGTACTCTTGAATTTTAAATATATATCTTTAATCACAATTTCTCTTTAGACAACATTATACCAGCATAATGTGTAGCTTGAGAACCTTGGAACAGTACATTTAACCCTCCTGTCCCTTGTTCTATTGTACACTTAAAATTTACAATATGTTTTAAGTATCATAGTATATGTTCATAATTTTTACTTTAAACACGTAATTATCCTTATTTTTGAAAGATTTTCTTAAGTTATAATCCTCTTAGAAAACAGCTTTATAAAAATATAATTCGCATACTCTACAATCTACCCATTTAAATTGTACAGTCCAGTGGTATATTTGTATGTTCACAGAGTTGTGCAAGCATCAGCACATTCAATTTTAGAGCGTTTTCATCACTTCCAAAGTAAACCCCATCCATTAAGCAGTCAGTTCCCCATTCTCCATACTCATCATCCCTTAACTTTCTGACTCTATAGATTTACCTATTCTGGTCTTTTGTGACTGTCGTCTTTGCTTTAACATAGTGTTTTATAGCATCCATGTTAGCATCTCTCAGTACTTCATTTTTTAAAATAATTTTTATTTATTTTTGGCTGTGCTGGGTCTTTGTTGCTGTGTGGACTCCTCTATAGATGTAGGGCATGGGCTTCTCATTGCAGTGGCTTGTCTTGTTGTCGAGCACTGGCTCTGGGGCACGCAGGCTTTAGTAGTTGCAGACGTGGTCTTAGTAGTTGCAGCTCCCAGGCGCTAGAGCACAGGCTCCGTGGTTGTGGCGCATGGGCTAACTCAGCCGCATGTGGAGTTTTCCCAGATCAAGCCCTGAATTCATTTCTCCTGCATTGGCAGACAGACTCTACCACTGAGCCACCAAGGAATCCCCATTCATTTTTATTGTTGAATTTTCCTGTGGTCATGTATGGATGTCAGAGTTGGACTGTGAAGAAGGCTGAGCACTGAAGAATTGATGCTTTTGAACTGTGGTGTTGGAGAAGACTCTTGAGAGTCCCTTGGACTGCAAGGGGATCCAACCAGTCCATTCTGAAGGAGATCAGCCCTGGGATTTCTTTGGAAGGAATGATGCTAAAGCTGAAGCTCCAGTACTTTGGCCACCTCATGCAAAGAGTTGAGTCATTGGAAAAGACTGATGCTGGGAGGGATTGGGGGCAGGAGGAGAAGGGGACAACAGGATGAGATGGCTGGATGGCATCACTGACTCTATGGACGTGGGTCTGAGTGAACTCCAGGAGTTGGTGATGAACAGGGAGGCCTGGCGTGCTGCAATTCATGGGCTCGCAAAGAGTCAGACACGACTGAGGGACTGAACTGAACTGAATGTTCCATTGATGGGAATTTGTGTTGATTGCCACTTTTTGACAACTCCGAATATTGCTGCAGTGAACACTTATGTACCAGTTTTTTGTGTGGACACGTTTTTCACTTCTTTTGAGTATACATACCTAGGAACAGAATTTCTAGATCATAGGGTACGTATGTGTTAATTGCTCAGTCATGTCAGACTCTGCGACCCTGTGGACTGTAGCCCATGAGGCTCCTCTATCCATGGAATTCTCCAGGCAAGAATACTGGAGTGGGTTGCCATTTTCTTCTCCAGGGCATCTTCCTGACCCAGGGATCTAACCAGGGTCTCCTGCATTGCAGGCAGATTCTTTACCATATGAGCCACTAAGGAAACCCCTATGTTTAACCCTTTGAGGAATTTACCAGACTGTCTTGCAAAAAGTGACTGTACCATTTACATTCCCACCAGCAATATTCAAGAGTTCTAGTTTCTCCACATCTTTGCTAACATGAATTTTCTGATTTTTTGATTATAGCCATATTAGTGGGTGTGAAAGTCTCATGTGGTTTTGATTTGCATTTCCCTGATGGCAAATGATGTTGAACATATTTTCAGTTGTTTATTGGCCATTTGTATATCTTTGGAAAAATATCTATTCATATACTTTGCCATTTTTAAGTTGAATTGTTTATCTTAGTGTTGAGTTTAGTTCTTTATATACTCTAGATACAGTTCAGTTCAGTTGCTCAGTTGTGTCCGACTCTTTGTGACCCCATGAATTGCAGGACGCCAGGCCTCCCTGTCCATCACCAACTCTCGGAGTCCACCCAAACCCCTGTCCATTGAGTTGGTGATGCCATCCAACCATCTCATCCTCTGTTGTCCCCTTCTCTTCCTGCCCTCAATCTTTCCCAGCATCAGGGTCTTTTCAAATGAGTCAGCTCTTCACATGAGGTGGCCAAAGGATTGGAGTTTCAGCTTCAAAATCAGTCCTTCCAGTGACTACCCAGGACTGATCTCCTTTAGGATGGTCCGGTTGGATCTCCTGGCAGTCTAAGGGACTGTTAAGAGTCTTCTCCAGCACCGCAGTTCCAAAGCATCAATTCTTCAGTGCTCAGCTTTCTTCACAGTCCAACTCTCCCATCCATACATGCCCACTGGAAAAACCATAGCCTTGACTAGATGGACCTTTGTTGGCAAGGTAATTCTCTGCTTTTTAATATGCTGTCTAGGTTGGTCATAACTTCCCTTCCAAGGAGTAAACATCTTTTAATTTCATGGCTGTGATCACCATCTGCAGTGAACAAGTTGCTTTCAAATATGATTTGCAGTTTTTTCCCCCAAATTCCTTGTTGGTATCATTTGAAGCACAAAATGTAAATTTTTATGAAATCTAATTTTTTTTCGGTCACTGTGTGCATGGTATCATATCTAAGAAAGCTTTTCCGAAGCCAAGACTACAAAAATGTATTCCTGTATATTCTTCTAAGAGCTTTTTTGATTTTACCTGTTACATTTAGGTCTGTGATTCATTTTGAGTTAATTTTTGTGTATGGTACAAGGAGGCATCCCAGCTTGATTCATTTGCTTGTACATATCCATTGTCCAAGCACCATTTATTGAATTACCTTGGCATTCTTTTTGAAAATCACTTGGCTGTAAATGTGAGTAGTTCTTCCACTTATATTCCATTGATCTATATGCCTATTCATTTTTGTCAGTACCACTTCGATTTCAATATTTTATCTCTGGGGTAATTTTTTTGAAACCAGGAAGTATAGTCCTCCAACTTTGCTCTTTTGACTTCTAGGCTGTTAGATTCTTTTCTTTTCAGTTTTTTTAAAGATTGCTCCTCGTCTTCTGCATTACCAAAAAATCTGTTTTTCTTACCAGTATTCCTCTGTATATGATGTGTTACCCTCTCTCCTTCAAGTCCCAATTGCTTTTGAGATTATTCTCTCTGTTTTTTGCTGAATTTTTTTTATTAGCATATTAGGGGGGTTTTTTGGTGTGGGTGTGTATTCTTTGGGATTTTCTATGTATGTAAGGTCATATCCATTGTGAATAGGGATAGCTTTAATTCTTCTTTTGAAATTTGGCTGTCTTTTTGTTTCTGTGTCTTGCTCTGACTTGAACTTCCAGTGTAGTATTGAATAGCTGTGGTGAAAGCAGGCATTGTTGGTATTCCTTACTTTAGAGGAAAGCTTTCTTTCTTTCACCATTATCATGTTAGCTCTGAATTTTTCATAAATATTCTTTATCATGTTACAGAAGTTTCCTTCTGTATTAGTTTCCTGGAGTTGCCAGAATGAACTCCCACAAACTGGGTAACTTAAAACAATAGAAATGTATTTGCTGACAGCCTAAAGGTTGGAAATCTGAAATCAAGATGTCAGTTGGGTCATGCTCCCTTAGGGACTCTGGGTAGAATCCTTTCTTGCTTCTTTCTGGCTTCTGGTGGTGTCTATCAATCCTTGATATTCCTTGGCTTACAATAATGTTGCTCCATTCTGTCTTTGGAGTTCTGGGTGTATCTGCCTTCTTAGAAGGATGCTAGTTGTTGGGTTAAGGACTCACCCTCATCTTACCTGACCTCATCTTATCCTAGCTGATTGTAGTGGTCTTGTTTGGAAGTAAGGTCCCTTTCTAAGGCATTGGGGGTTATGACTTCAGCATATCTCTTGGTTAGATTAAGTCAATCCATAAAACATTATATTCCTAGTTTGTAGAGTATTTTTTATTGTGAAAGGGTATTGGATATTGTGAAATGATTTTTCTGTTTCAATTGATATAATCATGTAGGATTTTTTCTTTCATTCTATTAATGTGAGTTGCATTATCTTTTTGTTATGTTGAACCACGTTTGCATTCCTGTGATAAATCCCACTGCCTCATGGTATATAATCTTTTTAATGCTGTTGTATTCAGTTTGCTGTGTGGGTGCTCAGTTGTGTCTGACTCTTAGCCCACCAGGCTTCTCTGTCCAAGGAGTCTCCAGGCAAGAATACTGAAGCAGGTTGCCATTCCTTAATGTAGGGGATCTTCCCAACCCAGGGATCAAACTCTCATCTTTTGCATCTTGTGCATTTGCAGGCGGTTTCTTTACTACTATGCCATCTGAAAAGCCCTTCAGTTTGCTAGTGTTGTGCAGAAGTTTTTTGCATCTGTATTCCTAAAGAATATTGATACATACCTTTCGTTTCTTTTGAAGTCTTTGGCTTTAGTATTGGGGTAATACTGACCTCATAGAATGAGCTAGGAAGTGTTTCTTTATCTTTTTATTCTTTAGAATATTTTAATGCTAGTTTTCTCTGTTATTAAAGAGCTATCTTCAGGAACTTTTGAAGCATTTCTATGTTAGAGATTTTCTAAAATTGTTTCTAGATTTTAGTCTTTCAGTTTTCCATTTTGTTGCCAGTGTATCTTCTGCTGCTTGTAATTTTATTTTGCATTTCCAGTGTACAATTTCTAATTTGTTGTGAGTCAGGAAAACATATAGCAGAGTTGGTCAAAGTTGTGTTTTGGTTAGGTTGAATAGAATCTGTGGGAAAACAGGAGGTATTCCTCCTATCAAGAAAACAGTATACTTTAGTGCAGGGGTTTGTAACATCTTTTTGGCTATTTATAATCCTTTTTATTTGCGTTTTTTCAGTTATGATAGGTTAGGGGATGAGATAACCAAGTTCCAGATAAATGAGGAATTTCTCTCACTATCCTAAAATTTATATTTGCATGTAGATGTAGTTAATCTGAAATGCCCTCATTATTACAAATTACAAAGAAAAGATTACCTCTAAAGCTTAGAGGTTATTTTTCTACTCAGATTATGTTAAAAGCATGAGTGTCTCAGTGAGGTTCTTTAAATATTGGTCTGAAAATTACGTTGTTCCAATATACCAATGATAAATAATTGAGGTGAAATGAGTAGAAATGAATCTGTTTTATTGCTAAAATAAAGGTCACTGTAATTTTGTTTTTATTTATACTTCATCATTCCCATTTGCCTTTTTGAAGAACTCCTACTCATTTCGTAATCTAAATAACACTTTTTTCACTGAATGTCATTGCCTTTTCTCTTCTGTGCTTCCTTGTCCTATGTATATCTCAGTCCATTTTTATATTCACTCCTTTGCATATCTCATCAACCCTCACCATGTTATTCTCTTGGCAAACCTCAACTTTGGTTAAACTAACTCTCTGCCTACTCTGCAGTTGGACGAGAAAAGTAGATCATGGCTGTAGAAAAACATAAACCATGCATTTCATGTTAAATATGTGACCACAAATCTGAAGTAATTATTCCATGTTTTCTTTATTTCTTCACATTTTGAAAATTTTTTGAACCTTCAGAAATGTTACGAGGATAATATTATGAAGCATCCATACAATTTCCATCTAGATATACCAGTTTTGGGGGAGGAGGTTGCCACATTTCTCCCCAACCTTTTTTTTTTTTTTTGGCTAAACCATTTGAAAGTTACAAATATCATGTACTTCATTCTTGAATCTTTTAGCATATATCTCCTAAGAACAAGAACATTTTCTCCACATAACCACAATATAAATATCACCTTTGGGAAATTCTTAAGTTTTTTTTTCCCAGAATGTTCCTAAATTTTGTCTGATTCCTGATCAGATTCAAGTTAAACATTTTTGGCTGGAATTCTACATAGGGCTGAGTTATCTTTCTTTGATGCATCACACAAGAAACATATGATGCTATTTCCTAAAGGAGTTTAGAGGTTGCTTTTGAAATTCTAGACTTAATAACCTTAACAGTGTCAGATAATGCTTTAAGTTGTGATCATTGACATCTGACTTTAATGATTCAAGAGTGACTTGTTTATTCTTGATCTAGCCAAGAATTATAAATTAGCCCTTAAAGCATTTCATTAGATAATTTTAGTATGCCTGTGTCTAGCAGAAATTCCTTAAGGATTTCTAGTGTATTAATAAATTGCCTTTTTTGTTTTCTGGCTTTGAAACGTATTTTTTATCTGTTAGCAAGAACATTTTCTTCTTGAAGTAGCTGGTCATTGGGGTACAGCTAATCCATCCTTTTTGTTTTTTTTGAACACCACAGCCATTAGACCATAATCTCTAAGAGATTAAGGACCCGTAGCTCCTAAAACAGGGGGCACATGTGATTAAATCTTTATTTAATAAATGTTTAAAAAATGAACCCTAGTTTCTTTTAATAACCCTACATGTGTGTCCTTGTGCCAATAGTAACACAAAAGTGATATCTTTTTAAGTCTTTATTTTCCAAAGTAGAATTAGCATTTATTATTTTTTCCTACAACACGTGCATGACCATTGCAAAAGATAGTGTGACTTCTTATAATTTAAATTTATATCAGTTCAGTTCAGTCGCTCAGTCTTGTCCAACTCTTTGCGACCCCATGAACTGCAGCACGCCAGGCCTCCCTGTCCATCACCAACTCCCGGAGTCCACCCAAACCCATGTCCATCGAGTTGGTGATGCCATCCAACCTTCTCATCCTCTGTCGTCCCCTTCTCCTCCTGCCCTCAATCTTTCCCAGTATCAGGGTCTTTTCAAATGAGTCAGCTCTTCACGTGAGGTGGCCAAAGGATTGGAGTTTCAGCTTAAAAATCAGTCCTTCCAGTGAACACCCAGGACTGATCTTCTTTAGGATGGACTGGTTGGATCTCCTTGCAGTCCAAGGGACTCTCAAGAGTCTTCTCCAACACCACAGTTCAAAAGCATCAGTTCTTCTGCACTCAGCTTTCTTTATAGTCCAACTGTCAAATCCATACATGACCACTGGAAAAACCATAGCCTTGACTAGATGGACCTTTGTTGGCAAAGTAATGTCTCTGCTTTTGAATATGCTGTCTAGGTTGGTCATAACTTTTCTTCCAAGGAGTAAGCGTCTTTTAATTTCATGGCTGCAGTCACCATCTGCAGTGATTTTGGAGCTCAGACAAAGTCTGACACTGTTTCCACTGTTTCCCCATCTATTTCCCATGAAGTGATGGGACCAGATGCCATGATCTTAGTTTTCTGAATGTTGAGTTTTAAGCCAACTCTTTCACTCTCCTCTTTTACTTTCATCAAGAGGCTCTTTAGTTCCTCTTCACTCTCTGCCATAAGGGTGGTGTCATCTGCATATCTGAGGTTATTGATATTTCTCCCAGCAATCTTGATTCCAGCTTGTACTTCCTCCAGCCCAGCGTTTCTCATGATGTACTCTGCATATAAGTTAAATAAGCAGGGTGACAATATACAGCCTTGACATTCTCCTTTCCTGATTTGGAACCCGTCTGTTGTTCCATGTCCAGTTCTAACTGTTGTTTCCTGACCTGCATACAGGTTTCTCAAGAGGCAGGTCAGGTGGTCTGATATGCCCGTCTCTTTCAGAATTTTCCACAGTTTTTTGTGATCCACACAGTCAAAGGCTTTGGCATAGTCAATAAAGCAGAAATAGATGTTTTCTGGAACTCTCTTGCTTTTTCGATAATCCAGCGGATGTTGGCAATTTGCTCTCTGGTTCCTCTGCCTTTTTTAAAACCAGCTTGAACATCTGGAAGTTCACAGTTCATGTGTTGCTAAATCCTGGCTTGGAGAATTTTAAGCGTTACTTTACTAGCGTATGAGATGAGTGCAGTTGTGCGGTAGTTTGAGCATTCTTTGGCATTGCCTTTCTTTGGGACTGGAATGAAAACTGACCTTTTCCAGTCCTGTGGCCACTGCTGAGTTTCCCAGATTTGCTGGCATATTGAGTGCAGCACTTTCACAGCATCATCTTTTAGGATTTGAAAGAGCTCAACTGGAATTCCATCACCTCCACTAGCTTTGTTCATAGTAATGCTTTCTAAGGCCCACTTGACTTCACATTCCAGGTAATTGTTATTGTACTGAGCTGTTACATCATTAAAAATCCAGGCTTTACCTTGTGATAATAGTATTTGATGAAGGTAATACACAATGTGCAAAATGCTCTGGTTAATGCAGGAAAAGAAAGGCTGTTCTTAGGAAAAAGCTATGTCAGATACTTTGTTATTATGTTAGATGGAAACATGGAATTGTCATTTTTGTGACTGACAATCAGAAAAATTGTGATCACACCTATAGCTCTTTTGTTTTTTTTAATGGTGAAATTCCTGCAGGAAAATTAATGTTTGCAAGTCTGACAAAACACACTGGCCCTTCCTCTTTTTATCCCCGGGGAGAAATAATTAGTACTGTATTCAGACATTCAATATGGCAGTTATCCTTTTGTTTACATATTTGCTTATATTTTTATTTTCTAGGAAAAATGTCTGGAAATGAAATTATTATCCAACCTCAGTGATAGAAAGCATGCAGAGAGAGGAAACCATCTACCATGAAACAAATGGGGTGGCATGTCAAAAAATATTTCCTTTATGTATCAAATGAGACAAAGTAATGACTCTGGCTTGCCGAATGTCTTACCTTTAGCAAGTCAATCCACTTTTCAAAGCTTGTCTCCTTATCATTAACATAAGGCCTCTTGTCAGTTATTTTGAAAATGAAATGAAATATGTAATATTTACTTTATGAATTTTTAAGCATTTTATGTAAAGAAAGTAGCAAAATGAAAGGTTGAAGTACTGTTGTTGGTTTTTCTCAGATAGTAAAGATATAGTGGCTAGAAAGTAGTGATGTGTTTTAATACAGTGAATTCCAGGTGCAGTAATATCCCCCCCCCCCCATATTTAAAATTTACTATTTTTGATTGAGGGGGAAAAATACTGCCGTTAGCCTTATTAATTGTTGTAGTATTCTTGTCCCTGAAATGTCACTTATCATTGCTAAAAAACTTACTCCATTGATTTTACTTCCATCCTCATAACATTTTGATATCTGTTTCTATATGTTTATATCTTTAAAAAAATTTTTTTTAGATTTATAGCAGAATCAAGAGAGAGATTTCCCACATACCCCCTCTCACACATGAAACTCTCCCCAGCCCCCATCACCAACATCACTCCCCCAAATGGTACATTTTTTGCCAAGGATAAACCTGTGCTGACACATGATAATCACCCAGAGTTCATAGTGTACATTAGTATTTACTCTTGGTGTTGTATATTTTATTGGTTTGGACATATGTATAATGACATATCCATCACTACAGTAGCATAAAGAGTGTTTTTACTGCCCTAAAAATCTTCTGTGCTCTGCCTATTCATCTCTCTCTACCTCCCCCACCCCTGGCAGCCACATACCTGTTTATTGTTTTACCTTTTTATTTTACCTTTTCTACAATGTATAGTTACAATAATCCAATATGTGCCCTTTTCAGATTGGCTTCTTTCACTTAGTAATATGCATTTAAGTTTTCTCTGTCTTTTCATGGGTTAATAACTCCATTCTTTCTTGACATTGAATAATATTTCATTGTCTGGATGTACCACCATTTAAGTATCCATTTACCTTCTGAAGAACAGCCTGTATGCTTCCACGTTTGGGCAGTTATGCTATAAACATAGCTATAGCTACAAAATAAATGCTGTAAACACTGGTGTGCAGATTTTTGTGTAGACATTTTTCATTTCCTATGAGTAAATTAACAAAGAGCATTATTGCTGGATGGTATGGTAGGAGTGGGCTTGCTCTGTGGTTCAGCAGTAAAGAACCTACGTACAGTGCAGACGTGGCTTCAGTGCCTGGATTGGGAATATCCCCTGGAGGAGGAAATGGCCACCCACTCCGGTATTCTTGCCTAAAAAATCCTATGGACAGAGGAGCCTGGTGGGCTACAGCCCAATGGGTTGCAAAGTGCTAGACGTAACTGAGTGACTGAGCACACGTGGTGATAGTACCTTTAGGTATCTGTTTTTTGGCCTACCTTGAGGCTTGCAGGATCATAGTTCCCCAAACCAGAGATTGAATCCAGGCTCCTGGCAGTGGAAGCTCAAAGAGTACATTTAGTTTTGTTAAAAAACGTCTTCCAGAGCATCTGTACCATTTTGCATTCCCAGCAGCAGTAAATGAAAATTTCTGTTCTCCACATCTTTGTCAGCAGCTGGTGTTGTCATTGTTCTGGATTTTTACATTCTAATAGTGATGTCTCATTGTTTTAATTTGAAATTCCCTAGTAACATATGATATGGAGCTTCTTTCTGTATTCATTTGCTATCTATATAGCTTCTTTGATAAGGTATCTATCTATCTATTAAGGTCTTTGGCCCATTTTGCAGTGGAGTTGTCTTCTTATTACTGAGTTTTACGTGTTGTTAGTATATTTTGGATAGCAGTCCTTATCAGATACGTGTTTTGTAAATATATAAACTCTAGAATCAGTTTGTTGATAACCATAAAATAATTTCTTGGAAATCTGATTGGGTTGCTTTGAATCTGTAGATCAAGCTGAGAAGAATTGACACCCAAATGGTATTTGTCTTCCTATCCAAGAACATAGTATATATATCTTTCCATTTACAGTTGATCTTTGAACAGCATGAGTTTGAACTGTGTGTGTACACTTACACTTGGATATTTTTTCATAGTAAATAATATAGTACTAAACACAATCCAGGAGAAGGCAATGGCACCCCACTCCAGTACTCTTGCCTGGAAAATCCTATGGATGGAGGAGCCTGGTAGGCTGCAGTCCGTGGGGTCGCTAAGAGTTGGGCACGACTGAGCGACTTCGCTTTCACTTATCACTTTCATGCACTGGAAAAGGAAATGGCAACCCACTCCAGTGTTCGTGCCTGGAGAATCCCAGAGACGGGAGAGCCTGGTGGGCTGCCGTCTGTGGGGTCACACAGAGTTGGACACGACTGAAGCGACTGAGCAGCAGCAGCAGCAAACACAATCCGTGTTTGGTTGAATCTGTGAGTGTGGAGCAACAGTGGATACAGAGGACCAGCTATAAGTTATACATGGACTAGCTCCTGCATTGCTCAAGGGTCAGTTGTATTTAGTCCTTTGCTTTCACTCATCAGTCTTGTAGTTTTTCTCATAGAGATCTTGTATATATTAGATTTGTACTTAGGTATTTGTGTTTTTCATACTGTTTGTGTTCATGGGGTTCTTGGAGTGGTTTGCCATTACCTCCTCCAGCCAGGGGCTCATCGCTTCTTTACAAATAGCTGAGGAAAAAAGAAGAAAGCACGGGAGAAAGGGAAAGATACACCCAACTGAATGCAGAGTTTCAGAGAATAGCAAGGATAGATAAGAACGCCTTCTTGAATGAACAATGCAAAGAAGACTATAGAATGAGAAAGACTAGAGATCTTTTCAAGAAAATTGTAGATATCAAGGAAACATTTCATACGTAGATGGACATAATAAAGGACACAGACAGTAAGGACCTAGCAGAGGCAGAAGAGATTAAGAAGAGGTGGCAAGAACACACTGAAGAAATATACAGAAAATCTTAATGACCCAGATAACAATGATGGTATGGTCACTCACCTAGAGCCAGACATCCTGGAGTGTGAAGTGCAAGTGGGCTTTAGGAAGCATTACTACAAACAGAGCTAGTGGAGGTGATAGAATTCCAGCTGAGCTATTTAAAATCCTAAAAAAACGATGCTGTTAAAGTGCTACACTCAATATGTTAGCAAATTTGGAAAACTCAGCACTGGCACAAGACTAGAAAAGGTCAGTTTTCATTCCAATCCCAAGGAAGGATAGTGCGAAAAAATTGTCAAGCTACCATACAGTTGGATGCATTTTGCATGCTAGTATGGTTATGCTCAAAATCCTTCAAACTAGGCTTCAAAAGTACATGAACCAAGAACTTCCAGATGTACCTGCTGGGTTTAGAAAAGGCAGAGGAACCAGAGATCAAATTGTCAACATCTGCTGGATCATAGAAAAAGCAAGGGAATTCCAGAAAAACATCTATGTCTGCTTCATTGTCTATGCTAAAGACTAACTGTGTGGATCACAGCAAACTGAAAAATTCTTAAAGAAATGGGAATGCCAGAACACCTTACCTGTTTCCTGAGAAACCTGTATACAGGTCAAGAAGTAACAGTTAGAACTTTATGTGAAACAACTGACTGGTTCAAAACTGGGAAAGGAGTACAACAAGGCTGTATATTGTCACTCTGCTTATTTAACTATATGCAGAGTACATCATGAGAAATGCTGGGCTGGTTGAATTACATGCTGGGATGAAGATTACCGGGAGAAATCAGCAACCTCAAATACGCAGTCATTTCTCTAATGACGGAAAGTGAAGAGCAGCTTCACTCTTGAAGGTAAGAGAGTGAAAAGCTAGCTTAAAACTCAACATTCAAAAAACTAAGATCATGCTATCCAGTCCCATCACTTCATGGCAAATAGATGGGGGAAAAGTGAAAACATTAACAGATTCTGTTTTCTTGAACTCCAAAATCATTATGGACAGCGACTGCAGCCATGAAATTGGGACACTTGCTCCTTCCAAGGAAAGCTATGAAAAACGTAGATAGCGTATTAAAAGGCAAAGACATTAATTGGCCACAAAGGTCCATATAGTCAAAGCTGTGGTTTTTTCAGTAGTCATGTACAGATGGACCATAAAGAAGACTGAGCGCTGAAGAATTAATGCTTTTGAATTGTGGTCCTGGAGACGGTCCCTTGGAGAGCACAGAGATCAAACCAGTCAATCCAAAAGGAAATCAACCCTGAATATTCACTGGAAAGACTGATGCTGAAGCCAAAGCTCCAGTACTTTGGCCAGTTCATGTGAAGAGCTGACTCCCTGGAAAAGACTCTGATGCTAGGGAAAGACTGTGGACAGAAGGAGAAGGGCAACAGAGTATGAGATGGTTGGATGGCATCGCAGACTCAATGGACATGAGTTTGAACAAACTCTGAGAGATAGTGAAAGACAGGGAAGCCTGGCATGCTGTGGTTCATGGGGTTCTTGGTTCACATGCTGTTTAAGCCTGGCTTGAAGGATTTTGAGCTTTACCTTGCTAGTATGTGAAATGAGCACAGTTTGCAATAGTTTGAGCATTCTTTGGGATTGGAATGAAAACTGACCTGTTCCAGTCCTGTGGCCACTGCTGACTTTTTCCAAATTTGCTGGCATGTTCAGTGCAGTGTTTTAATAGCATCATCTTCTAGAATTTGTATGTATTAATATTCTTCATTTTTTAAGTCATCATTCTCCTGGTTTTCTTTGGTTCTTTGTACATGGCTTCCTATAGCTCTTTGTGCATTTTTAAAGGTTAAAGTCTTTGTCTAATAAGTACAGTGACTGGGTTCCCCACAGGCAGTTTCTATTAATATTTTTTCCTAGAATGGACCATACTGGCTTTTCTTACTATGCTTCTTAAATTTTTTGTTGAAAATAAGATATTTAAATATTTTAGCACAGTGAAACATAGGCAAGCCCTTGTGCTCTTTCTTCTAGGAGTCACCAGACAAGTTAAAATTTACAACTGTAGTTCTTTGCAAACAAGATCTGTGTTCCCGCCTCTGACACTTGCAGTCTAAACCCCCAGTGCAGACTGCCTTCCTCATGGTCGTTGCCAGTCTAGGGTATGGGGAGTAGTAACTGGGCATTTTAAAGCTGCTTTCTTCTCCAAAACTTCTGGTGGTGGTTGTAATTTTTTAAGTAGGTTCCAGGGTTCTGCAGAAGTTGATTCTGATAAATTCTGGCTGCTCCTTAGTTGCTTTTGACTTCCCTGCTGGCTCAGACGGTACAGCATCTGCCTACGATGCGGGAGACCCAAGTTCGATCCCTGGGTCAGGAAGATCCCCTGGAGAAGGAAATGGCAGTCCACTCCAGTACTCCTGCCTGGAAAATCCCATGGATGGAGGATCCTGGTAGGCTATGGTCCATGGGGTCACAAAGAGTCAGACATGACTGAGCGACTTCACTTTCACTTTTAGTTGCTTTTATTGGGGAACCAAGCTCCAAAATTCGTTTCTTCATCTCTTTTGCTGATGCCACCTCCCATGGAAACAATATAATTCACGAATTATCTACACAGCTTGCTTCTCCTTTACTGTTTGTCATGTGTTTTGTGACTTTAGTGAAACTCAATCTATTATCAACTCAGATAGAACTTAGATCTTTTTAGAACTTCAGATATCGTGAGTTCTGTGCAATGTAAGGGTTAGTTATCTTTCTAATGGAAGAAAAAAAGGTGAAAGTACTTGGTTAAAACATAGTTTTGGAATATTGGTATAGATTTCTAATGTGCCTGTATTACTTGGAGGCCCAGGATGGATACTTTGGATGATTTAATTCACATCTAGATTATTATGTTGCTGTTGCTGCTGCTTTTTAAAAAAGAAAAAAATACATCACTCAGTTATCAGTGAAAGGAAGGCAAGGTTTTTAGCATGGATGATTACACGTTTCCTTTTTCATGTAGCAAATAAATGCATGTCACTATGTCAGGTTAGTCTATCATTTTTATTATGTCTATTGATTGGTGTTTTACTATACAAATAAACGTTTTCTTTCTCCATCAATTTGAGGTTTCTTTTCCTCATTATTGGATTCAAATTATGCATTTTAGTTAGAAATACCACCAAAGTATTGTTGTATCTAAGTGCATCATATCTGTTGGTATTGTTGTTCAGTTGCTCAGTCGTATCCGACTCTTTATGACCCCATGAACTGTAGCACGCCAGGCTTACCTGTCCTTCATCATCCCTCCCAGAGTTTGCTCAAACTCGTGTCCATTGCGTCCGTAATGCCTTTCAACCATATCATCTGTTGTCCCCTTCTCCTCCTGCCTTCAATCTTTCCTAGCATCAGAGTCTTTTCCAATGTCAGCTCTTTGCATCAGGTGGCCAGAGTGTTAGAGCAGCAGCATCAGTCCTTCCAGTGAATATTCAGGGTTGATTTCCTTTAGGATTGCCTGATTTGATCTCCCTGCTGTCCAAGGGACTCTCAAGAGTCTTCTTCAGCACCACAGTTTGAAGGAATAAATTCTTCAGCACTCAGCCTTTTTCACTGTCCAGCTCTTAACATCCGTATATAACAACTGGAAAAACCACAGCTTTGACTATATGGACTTTTGAGGGCAAAGTAATGCCTCTGCTTTTTAATATGCTGTCCAGGTTTGTCATTGCTTTTCTTCCAAGGAGCAAGTGTCTTTTAATTTCATGGCTGCAGTCACTGTCCACAGTGATTTTGGAGCCCACGAAAATAAAGTCTGTTACTGTTTCCGCTTTTTCCCCATCTATTTGCCATGAAGTGATGGGACTGGGTGCCATGATTTTCGTGTTTTGAGTGTTGAGTTGTTGGGCTAGGATGTTATTTTGTCCCACAGTAAATGATTATTTTGGTTATTTGGTGGTGTCTGCTGTGCTTTATACCCACTCCAGTGTTCTTGCCCGGAGAATCCCAGGGATGGGGGAACCTGATGGACTGCCGTCTGTGGGGTCGCCCAGATTCGGACATGACTGAAGCAACTTAGTAGCAGCAGCTGTGCTTTATTGAAGTTAAAACTTTGGATTTAATAACTTTGACCCATGAAACTTTTGTCAGTGGATTTTTGCTACCTTTGCGTGTTTTTGTGTTTGTGCTCAATCGCTCAGTTGTGTCCAACTCTTTGCAGTCCTATGGACTACAGGCTGCCTGGCTCCTCTGTCCGTGGGATTTTCCAAGCAAGAATACTGGAGTGGGCTGCCATTTCCTTCTCCAGGGGATCTTCCCTTACCTTTATGTTCATGAATTTCTCAATGTTGATGTGTTTCCTGCAGTGTGAGGTACATTTTTTTTCCCCTTTCACATCTTTGTATGTAAAGATGTTTGTGAAATTTAAAAAACAAAATATTAACAAAATAATTTAACCTGATGAAAATTAGAAGGGATTAATATATTGTCCCATACAAGCACCTTTGATATTGCTCTGGAACTAAGTTTGACAGAATCCGCTATTGTATTCTTTTTTTTCCTCCTTGTGATCAGAAGAGTGCAATGCCTTATGAAATTGAGTCCCTTTTAGAAGTTTCCCATTGAACATAGGGATAGGTTTGGGGCTGATAATACAAATCTTGGTTCTTCTGTCGTCCCACAAATCACTGCAGCTCATCTTTTGTGTGTGTGTGTCTAATTCCTTTATGTTCTTTAGAGTGGATAATTTCTGTTGTTTGTCTTCAAGATCACTTGCTCATTTCTCTGTCATCATTTGTCTGTTGTTGATTGCATTCAGTGAATTTCTTTGTTTCTGTTACTGTATTTCTGGTTCTAAAATTACCATTTTGTTGTTCCTTATATTTCTGTTTCTTTGCTGAAACTTTCTGTTAGGAAGTTTGTTTCAAGTGTATTTATAATTGTTCACCAAAGTGTTTTATGATGCTCTGAAATCCTTATCAGATAATTCCACAACTGACATCTTTGTATTGGTGTCAGTTAATTGTCTTTTCTCATTCAGGTTGAGATTTTCTTGATTCTTGAAATGGTGAATGATTTTCATTTTATTATGGTTTTTTTCTAGATTTTGAATAGTATGCTGTGAAACTTTGAGTCTTATTTAAATGTATTTTTAACAGGCCTCCTCTGACACTGTACTAGCCGGGGAGGAAGGCTGCCTCATTACTACAAAGTGAGGCTAGAAGATTGGACTCCCCACCCTGCTTGATCTCCACCAGCCTCTGTTGACCACTGTGGTAGAGAGGGGAGGGTACTTCTTACCTCAACGTGGTAGTTAAAAACTTCAGACTTCAATCAGCCCTCACTGGCATCTTGAAAGGGGAAGGACACCTTTGTTACTGCTGGCTAAAGTAGAATTCTACTTGGCTGCCATTGTTGTGAATGAGGAGGAGTAGGTTCCACGGTGTTTGGCTGGAGTAGGGCAGTAATTAAAAAATGATTTTGCTTGCTAGTCTACACCTTTCCCAATCCTTTCACCAAAGAGAGCAGCTTTTCTTGTTGGTTTTCTAAGTGGTGGTTTGTTGTTGTTTTTATTTTTTTGCCTGTGTTTATCAGTGTTTCTTGGTTGCAGGCTTCTCTGTTGCCTGGTCTAGGATATATAAGGCAAAAAGAAAACCCAGAGAACTCAGTCATGGTGTTTGTCAGAGTTGCTGTTAGTTCTCCACCTTTCAGTGTCTTTTGAATTTTTTCAATATATCACAGTCTGGAAATTAGATGTATTTAGTAAAAGAAATAGGAAGAATGTTTCTTCTCATTTTTTGCATGGAACTGAGTAGCCTAACTGGTTTAAAATTAGTCCATTGTGAACTTAACTTTAAATGAAATGTTCAAAATTATTTTATTCCTAAAAATATTTACCACCATATTTTATAAGTCATCAAGTTTACATAAGGTTAAGTATATTCTCTGTTGTACCTATATATGCATGTACAAAAGTCTCTTTCTTGATTTTAGGATTATGTACTGAAGGACTCTACCGTGTTAGTGGGAACAAAACTGATCAAGACAATATTCAAAAGCAGTTTGATCAAGGTAAAAAGATAATTATATAAGACAAAATCATCATTTTGTTAGTTTCCTTATTGAAATTTCATATGCAAACCTCCTTAAGATTATATATTATGGGAGAAAGTTTTGAAGTAGTATTAGGAGTATTTAATCAAACAGATGCCAGAGTCAAGAAACAGAGCTGTAAATCCATTACCAGAATTGGAAAAGCAGTAAATTGAGTTATGATGCATCGTCATCTTTGTGTATACAGATTTACCTTTAAGTGCAATTTGAAAGTGTTTTTTTCCTTTCATGATACTGTGCCAACTGACTAATTAGGGATTTTTTAAAAAGCTGAATTTCCTACTCAAATTAACTCTATATGAGATCAAAGATTTAATTGAAAAAAATGAAAACTGTCTGTACTAGGGAGAAAAATGAGTGAATATTTTTATAATCTCGGAGTAGGGAAAGGCCTACACTTCACATGAAACCTAGTAAGCATGAACAAGATGATAAACTGGACTGCCTAAAAATGTAAAAACTTCTATATGGAACAGTGGATAAAACAAACTCAGAAGAAAAACTGCAAATCTAGGGGGGCTATGGAATTTATTTGCTAGATTAAGCAGTTCATTTCAGAAGAACAACATACATATGAAAATATGCTCAGCCTCTGTCAGTTATAAATAAATAAAAATTTAAACAAAAAGGTTATATTTATTATGAGAATGGAAAAGATTATTGGTAGGGCATAGGCAAACAGGTATGTTGTATATTATTGGTTGTGGGTGCTTTAGATAGCTTTTGCTGGAGAAATTCCATTTGTAAATATTTATGTTACAAGTCTTAGTGTAAGCCTACCAAGAAACTTACTGCAATGTTGTTTATATTTTGTTTTAAAGGTGGGGAGTCTACTCATGTTTACAAGCAGAATACTAGATAACCAAATAGAATAATGAAGATTATATATGTTGAAATGGTAAAATTGTTGAGTGTTGGAGAAAGGGGTTGTATGTGCTTTGTTTTGAAAGAGTATTGTTAGTGTTTCACTTTTAAAAAGTATTTTCTCACAAGAACTGTGTAGACTTTATCAAATCCTTACAATTTTACTTCTAAGTAATAAAGGAAGAATAGTCAGTACCAGGGCCTCTTGATTTAGACTTTCTGGTTTTGTTTTCTAGTTCTACCACTTAACTGTGATAAGTTGATTCAGTTGTGTCCAACTATTCTCGACCCTTTGGTCTATAGCCCGCCAGGCTCCTCTGTCCATGAGATTTCCCAGGCAAGAATACTGGAGTGGGTTGCTGTGCCCTCCTTCAGATCTTTCCAACCCAAGGATCAAATCCACATTTCTTGCATCTCCTGCATTGGCAGGCGGGTTCTTTACCACTGGCGCCACCTGGGAAGTCACTTACTGTCTTTGTGACCCCGGGAAGTTAATCTTTCTAAACAGCAACTTTTTCATAATCTAGAATGGGAGTGATAAAAATAACTGAAGAATAATGAGATAATGCATATGATGAATTTTCTGTGCCAGACACTATGTTAAATGTTCACTGGGTAGCTTATATTTCAAGGAATGTAGCCTGCCTAAGGAAGTAAGCATTAGTAAATACAAGTTTTTAATCATAACGTCTTTATACTTTTTTTTTAATGAAATAAATCTAAATCTTCTAATAGAATATTATGTAAATTTTATGTCTGGGAGAATGTTTTATAGTTGTTAAAATTGTTTATGTGTAGGACAAAATGTAAAGATTGGCGATTCTTGGTTAAGGGTATGTGAGTTCTTTGTATTTTTATTATTGCAGAATTTCTACAAGCTTGAAATAGCAATGAAATGTTTCCTGCTCCCTCAAAAAAATTTTTAAAAGTTGCTGGTGAAATTTTAATAACCTTGGATAATTCCTTAAAAATGAAATTCAATATAAAAAATATGTATGATTCTTTTTCTTTTTTTCAAATGAGCAGAAAAAGGATGAAAGGAAACATGCTAAAGTAGAAACAGTGATTATCTCTTGATTATGGGGGTACTTTTTTCTTTATCATAAGTATTCATTGTATTTATAAAAGGAAAATAAGACTTTAAAATAGCAAATTAACCTTATAATACACCTTTACTGTGTTCTGTTATTGTTTTATTTAAAGTCAGAACTTCACTGATAAGTGTTTAAAGGGTTTTATAAAGTATAAGTTAAAAAGTTGAAGCTTGAATTTATATGTATGATTCCTATCTGTGTCTCTGTTTCCTTATGACCTCTTTTAAAAATAGCTTACATTAAACAAAATGTTTTAAGAGAAGAGAGATGTTAAATAATATTGCCTGTATACTAATAAGCCTAATAGGTTTTTTTTATTATAACAGAAAATGCTCCTTGCTTGGTTTTCTCTTTCATTATCTATAGTTTTATCAGGCAAACTTACATTAAAACAGTGGGGGAGAGATGAATCTGCCTTTAAATAAAGGTGATCAATGAGAAGACTTAAATATCTTTGGCTCTTCAAGTACCACTTAGCTTACTTCTCTTGTAATAAATTTAAATTCATTATAATTTTTTATTTCAATTTTTGTCTTGTAGATCATAATATCAGTCTAGTATCAATGGAAGTAACAGTAAATGCTGTAGCTGGAGCTCTTAAAGCTTTCTTTGCAGACCTACCAGATCCTTTAATTCCATATTCTCTTCATCCAGAGCTACTGGAAGCAGCAAGTAAGTATAAGCCTTTTTTTTTTTTTTTTTTTTTGAGAGGGATATGGTAGTGGGGTTCGTACATTGGTTGCTATGTGTTAAAAGAAGTCATTCAGTAGCAAATAAAAATGCAGCTTCTAGAGCTGTTTGTTAAAGTTCTTTCCGTTTAAATACTTTTAGCTAGCCTCCTAGATAACTAGGTCCTCCTAGAAGTTAGATCATAGTGCTGGAAGTTTGAGGTTTAGGAAAAAGAAGTTAATTCTTCACATGAATGTATCTGTAATGTACTTTAGTAAAATATGTTTTTTTTTTTTAATATAAGTTTTAAGTCAAAGAAATTAACTTTGGCCTCATGTCTTGTCAGATTTTGAGAGAGTTAGGAAAATGAATACCTATTCAGTATTGATTCTTAATTGGCATCCTCATTCATCCAGATGTTTCTACTTAGCAGATACTCATTTGTTATCTGGAAAATGAGGGAAAAAAGGTCTATTTGACTGTCAGGTAGAAAGTAAAGTGAAAGTGAAGTAGCTCAGTCGTGTTCGACTCTTTGTGACCCGTGGACTGTAGCCCACCAAGCTCCTCTGTCCATAGGATTCTCCATGCAAGAATACTGGAGTGGGTTGCCATTTCCTTCTCCAGGGGATCTTCCCGACCCAGGGATCGAACCCAGGTCTCCCACATTGCAGGCAAACGCTTTAACCTCTGCACCACCAGGGAAGCCTTATTGTGTTCTCAATATTTAGTTTCTAAATGTTTCTCTTCAATATGTCCTTCTAATTCCAAGTCTTCAGGCTCTTTAGAGTGCAGTTACTTTCTTACAATTTTGATTGTTAGAGGTCTGTTAATTTTCTTTTAATTAAAATCCACTTCAATATATTGGCACACAATCCAGTTGCCTTATACATAGTCTCATATATAAACTGGAAAATGGTCCATTTGATAGCTTAGATTTTCTTACTTTTTGACTGTAAACAATAGCCTTAGAACTTTCCTAGTTAGGAAATTACTGAGGGCTGATTTAGAAGTAATATGTGGCAAATGAGAAATTTGTTAGTACTTGGTTTTGGGGCTTCCCTGATGGCTCACATGTTAAAGTATCTGCCTGCAGTGTGGGATATCTGGGTTTGATCTCTGGGTCAGGAAGATCCCCTAGAAAAGGAAATGGCTACCCACTCCAGTATTCCTGCCTGGACAATCCCATGAACAGAGGAGCCTGGTGGGCTGCAGTTCATGGGGTCGCAAAGAGTCAGACACAGCTGAGTGACTAATACACAGTAAGTGGTATTTGACTACCTGCCATGAGTTGCTATGCAGATTGGACCCCTCCAGAGGAACCCACTGTTATTTTTTGAAGAAAGAAGTGAATGAGGAAGAGAAGCAATAAGGATGCTCTCTTCTCTCCTGCTATTTACAGCAGAACCGCCTTTCAGTTATCCTGTTTCATAATTTGCACAAGTTTGAAAAGTAACTGACTGCCGTAGTGATTGTGAAAAAAGATGTTTGATAAGCTAAGTGAATTATAAATAAGTATATGATGATGCTTTAAATCAGGTGCTAGCAAACTGATCTGTAGGCCAAAAATTCAGCTTGCCGTCAGTTTTCAGAAGGCTTGCAAGCTAAGAATGTTTTTTTACATTTTTAAATGGTTGAAAATGTTAAAAGAAAAAATTATATGATATGTTAAAATTATATGAAATTCAGATTTTTTTTTAAGTTCTATTGGAACAAAGCCACTCTTGTTGCATATTGTCTATGGCTGCTTTTGTACAACTGCAGAGTTGAATAGTTTCACCCACAAAGCCTAAAATATTTACTCTTTGTACCATGAATATTAAGAGCTTAAGAGATTTATTAGTAATTAGTTGATTCTAAGTCAGTATCTATCTAGTTAGATGTTGCTTTTAAAAATTACTAATACACAATTTTGCCATCCCCAAGTTATTCAGTTATTAGCTTTGTGGAAAGTCTTACTGTAATAAATGATAACCTATTAATTAGCAGATTGTTTACATTTTCTTTGTTTTTGTTTACCTCTCCTAACATATTTCATATACATTCTTGATTGTTTTATACAATAAGCATAGCAAGAAGCTTTATCAATATTTTTTAATGTCTGTGTTTCATACAAATTCCTCACTACTTTTACAGAAATCCTGGATAAAGCAGAACGTCTTCATGCACTGAAAGAAATTGTTAAGAAATTTCATCCTGTTAACTATGATGTATTCAGATATATAATAACACATCTAAACAGGTATTTTTATTTTTTTGTTTTTGCAAGTAAAATGCGCTACAGATTTCAACATGTAACTGTAAATTGGATAATTTTAAGATAGAGACAAACTAAACATACAGTTCAATTTTGAATCTCTAGATCATTTTTTCCTGGATTTGTAAAATAGGTTTTTCATGAACCTTTTTAAAGAAAGATATGTGACCCTTTTAGTATGCATAATGATTTTATAAAAAGTAAGTGTGGTGAGTACTTTTTTTTGGTCATTGCTATTCTTTAACAGTTCTTTTCTGTAGAATCTTAGATTTTAGTTACAAAATGACACTTAGATAATTAACCAAATCAACCTGTTTGAAGTTGGAAAAATTGAGATTTAAAGAGAGAAATCATAGGCTCAGGTGACACATCGTATGATTAGAATCCAAATTTTATTAAGTGGTTTAATTCCCTCTTCTTTTGTACTATTTCTTTTGTATATCTTGCTTGTTTTGTTTAGATAGTCTTCATAGTGAAAGTCTATTAGAAACTTGAATTCATATTACCATCCTTCTTGACTGAAATTATAACATTATCCAATATAAAAAACCTTAAATAATGTAAAGCTTCAAGTTCATGCTTTTCTCTATAAAGAAACTCTTGCCAATATCATTCGTTAAATGAAAGAAAATATTGATATTGTATAATGGGATAAACTGTAAGACTTTGGAGTTATAAATAGTTTTGGTTTTGAAACATTTTTAGTTCTGTGGCCTTGGACAAATTTTTTAACCCTTCCTAAGTCTTCATTTTCTTGACTGTATAAGAGTGAGAAGAGTTAACACCTCACAGAGTTGTTATTGAGACTGAGAGTCCACCCTTCACAGTATTTTCTACTAACATTGTAAAGAACTCATGTTTGGTTTTTTTAAGCTAATAATATCATTGTCCAAAACAAGTACATTTCAGTCTGTACCTCTTAAAAGAGAATATTAAAGTTGTGGTGTTTTCAGTGTAGCATAAAATTATAAACATTTCTAGTAACTTCTCTGAAGTCTCCCTGTCTGAGAAAATACCAGCATACATAACATTGCAGTATAGGTAGTGGAATTTCCTCTTTTGAATATTACCATACAGATGGTTCATGCTTTAACAGATGTGTACAGAGTACTAGAAGAGACGTTGTCTTGTATGGAATGTTGGGATGGTATATGAATGTATTATTTTATAGTTTGATTGAAGTGCTGAAATAAGAATTGAACTTCGTTAAAAAATAATACGGAAAAGGGACAAAGGAAAGAGCATGTTCAAAGAATCATGTGCTGGTCTACCGTCAGTGTTATGTTAGACACTTATTGTGTTTGACTCCAGTGATACAACAGTTAGTGACAACAGGCACATTTGATACATTGAGGAATAGCAAAGAAGCATACGTTGCTTACTACTCAGAGTGTAACCTATTGACTAGCTTTAGTCCTCAAAATATTTTCACAAGGAGGTTGCTTTCATGTGTATCACTAATTTCAGTGTTGATTTCAACTGACATTTATAGGGGCTGGGATGGGGAACAAGTGTCAGTGAAAAAAAACATTGCATGATTGTTTCTCTGAATGGTATGGGGAGCCACTAGAAAGTAGAATAGAGAAATTGTATCATCAGACTTAAATTTTAAAATAAATAGTTATTGACGATAATGGGTTTACCCTTTGTGCCAGGTATTCTTATAAGTGCTATACAGACATCAGTAAATAAAATAATCACACGTTTCATGGAACTTACATTCTAGTATAGGAAATAAATGATAAATGTATAATGGGTGATTGACAGATTGAAAAAATTAATCCATAGAGTTGTTCCTTAAATATATTCTCTTTCACCTTTCATATTCAGTGAGTTACTGTGGCAAATTAGTTTTTTCTCCTGATTATTTTTCCTGTTCATTCCTCTGCCACTGCTTTAGTTTTAATTTCATCATTTCTTATTTAGGGAACTCTAGTTTTTCATTGAGCTCTCTCTGCCAGTTTTTCTTTCTCCTTTGATCACAATGCCAAAGTGATCGTTCTGAAAACTCTCTCTGTAAAGATCACTTACATCCTGAAGAAAAAAATCCAAATTGTTTAACATTAAGTGGCCTGCTGCTGCTGCTAAGTCGATTCAGTCGTGTCCGACTCTGTGCGACCCCAGAGATGGCAGCCCACCAGGCTCCCCCATCCCTGGGATTCTCCAAGCAAGAACACTGGAGTGGGTTGCCATTTCCTTCTCCAGTGCATGAATGTGAAAAGTGAAAGTGAAGTCACTCATCTGTGTCAGACTCTTTGCAACCCCATGGACTGCAGCCCATCAGGCTCCTCCGTCCATGGGATTTTCCAGGCAAGAGTACTGGAGTAGGGTGCTGTTGCTTTCTCCTAGTTCTAACTTATTCTGTTAAATTTCCGTTCTGTTTACACCACGTTATTATTACAGTGCCACTGTATTAATTAAACTGATAGCATTTAACAAAAAGTATCAATTTGTACCTGGCTCCTTATCACATCTTAACATGACTGCCTTCAGTTCAGTTCAGTTCAGTCGCTCAGCTGTGTCCGACTCTGCGACCTCATGAATTGCAGCACGCCAGCCCTCCCTGTCCATCACCATCTCCCGGAGTTCATTCAAACTCAAGTCCATTGAGTCGGTGATGCCATCCAGCCATCTCATCCTCTGTCGTCCCATTTTCCTCCTGCCCCCAAACCCTCCCAGCATCAGAGTCTTTTCCAGTGAGTCAGCTCTTTGCATGAGGTGGCCAAAGTACTGGAGTTTCAGCTTTAGCATCATTCCTTCCAAAGAACACCCAGGACTGATCTCCTTTAGAATGGACTGGTTGGATCTCCTTGCAGTCCAAGGAACTCTCAAGAGTCTTCTCCAACACCACAGTTCAAAAGCATCAATTTGTTCGGCACTCAGCTTTCTTCACAGTCCAACTCTCACATCCATACATGAGCACTGGAAAAACCATACCCTTGACTAGACAGACCTTTGTTGGTAAAGTAATGTCTCTGCTTTTGAATATGCTATCGAGGTTGGTCATAACTTTCCTTCACAGGAGTAAGCGTCTTTTAATTTCATGGCTGCAGTCACCATCTGCAGTGATTTTGGAGCCCAAAAAACTAAAGTCTGACTCTGTTTCCCCATCTGCCTCCCATGAAGTGATGGGACCAGATGCCATATCTTCGTTTTCTGAATGTTGAGCTTTAAGCCAACTTTTTCACTCTCCTCTTTCACTTTCATCAAGAGGATCTTTAGTTCCTCTTCACTTTCTGCCATAAGGGTGGTGTCATCTGCATATCCGAGATTATTGATATTTCTCCCGGCAGTCTTGATTCCAGCTTGTGCTTCTTCCTGCCCAGCATTTCTCATAGGTACTCTGCATAAAAGTTAAATAAGCAGGGTGACAATATACAGCTTTGACGTACTCCTTTTCCCTTTTGGAAGCAATGTGTTGTTCCATGTCCAGTTCTAACTGTTGCTTCCTGACCTGCATACAGATTTCTCAAGTGGCAGGTCAGGTGGTCTGGTATTCCCATCTCTCAGAATTTTCCACAGTTTATTGTGATCCACACAGTCAAAGGCTTTGGCATAGTCAATAAGGCAGAAATAGATGGTTTTTCTGGAACTCTCTTGCTTTTTCCATGATCCAGCAGATGTTGGCAATTTGATCTCTGGTTCCTCTGCCTTTTCTAAAACCAGCTTGAACATCAGGAAGTTCACGGTTCACGTATTGCTGAGGCCTGGGTTGGAGAATTTTGAGCATTACTTTTACTAGCGTGTGAGATGAGTGCAGTTGTGCGGTAGTTGTCTTAGTCTTTCTCAAAATTCAGTCCTCAAACCAGCAGCATCAGCAAAACCTGGGCACTGGTTAGGAATGCAAATTAACAGACCCCATCCAAGACATAATTATCAACCTAGTGTTTTAACAGGCCCTCCAGAAGATTGTGATAGACACTGAGAACCACTGGGAGGTGTTTTTTTTGTTTTTTTTTTTATGTTGATTTACAATGTTATGTTTGTTTCAAATGTTCAGCATAGTGATTGAATTACATACTTTCTCAGATTCTTCTCCATTATAGGTTATTACGGAATATCAAATATAGTTCCTGTACTATGCAGTAGGGCCTTATTGTTTTTTGTATTTTATATGTAGTAATGTGTATCTGTTAATTCCAAAGTCCTCACTTATTCCTCTCCTGCCCTTTCCCTTTTAGTAACCATAGGTTTGCTATGTCTGTGAATCTTGCTTCTGTTTTGAACAAATAAGTTCATTTGTATCATTTTATTTTTTAGATCCCAGAAGTGATACTGTGTGGTATTTTTCTCTTTCTGACTTAACTTTGCTTAGTATGTCTCTAGGTCCACTCATTAACTGCAGATAGCATCATTTCATTTTTTTATTCCATTGTGTACATATATTTACCATATTTTTATCCTTTTATCTTTTGATGGACACTTAAGTTGCTTCCATGCCTTAGCTGTTGTAAATAATGCTGCTGTGAACACTGGGATGGATATATCATTTCAGTTTAGAGTTTTCATCTTTTCTGGATATATGCCCAGGAGTGGGATTGCTGGATCATATGGCAACTCTAATATTTTTAAAAACTCCATACTGTTCTCCATGGTAGCTGCACCAATTTACATTCCACCAACAACAGTTTAGGAGGGTTCACTTTCTGCCACACCCTCTTCATCATTTATTATTTGTAGACTTTTTGATGATGGCCATTCTGAGTAGTGTGTGATGATATCTCAGTATAGTTCTAATTTGCATTTCTCTAATAATTAGTAATGTTGAGCATGTTTTCATGTGCCTATTGGTCATCTGTATATCATGGAGAAATGTCTATTTAGGTTTTCTGCCCATTTTTGATTGGGTTTGTATTTTTTTTGCTACTGAGTTGTATGAACTGTTTGTGTATTTGAAATTAACTCCTTGTCGATCATACTGTTTGCAAGTACTTTCTCCCATTCCATAGGTTGTCTTTTCATTTTGTTTATAGTTTCCTTTGCTATGCGAATGCTTGTAAGCTTGATTGCTAAGTCACTTCAGTTGTGTCCAACTCTGTGCGACCCCAGAGACAGCAGCCCACCAGGCTCCCCCGTCCCTGGGATTCTCCAGGCAAGAACACTGGAGTGGGTTGCCATTTCCTTCTCCAGTGCATGAAAGTGAAGTCCCTCAGTCGTGTCTGACTCTTAGCGACCCCGTGGACTGCAGCCCACCAGGCTCCTCTGTCCATAGGATTTTCCAGGCAAGAGTACTGGAGTGGGGTGCCATTGCCTTCTCCAGTAAGCTTGATTAGGTCCCATTTATTTTTGCTTTCATTTCTATTGCCTTGGGCAGCTGACCTGAGAAAGCGTTGCTGTGACTTATGTCAGAGAATATGGCTTCCCAGGTGGCTCAGTGGTAAAGAATTTGCCTGCCAATGCAGAAGACACAGGTTTGAACCCTGGGTCAGGAAGATCCCCTGGAAAAGGAAATGGCAACCCACTCCAGTATTCTTGCTTGGGAAATCTCATGGGCAGAGGGGCCTGGTAGGCTATAGTCCATGGGGTCACAAAGGAGTCTGATAGAACTTAGCAACTAAATGACAATGTCAGAGAGTGTTTTGCAGATGTTCTTGTCTAGGAGTTTTATGGTGTCATGTCATACATTTAAGTCCTATGCCGTTTTGACTTTTTTTTTTTTTTTTTTTTTTTTGTATAATGTAAGAAAGTGTTCTAACCTCACTGATTAACATGTGGCTGTCCAGCTCTCCTACTTGCTGAAGACAGTCTTTTCTCCATTGTGTATTCTCCTTTGTTGAATATTAATTGTCCATAGATGTGTGGGTTCATTTCTGGGCCCTCTATTCTGTTCCATTGATCCATGTGTCTGTTTTTATGTCAATACCATGCTGTTTGATTACTTTAGCTTTCTAGTATTTGAGAACCACTGTTGTGACTGAAGTACTCTCCTAGTGTTTTACTAATACCCATTACCCTTTGCTCAACTCAAACATTACCTCCCTTTTGTTTGTTTTGACTCAACGATTAGACTTGCCCCAGTTCGTGTCTTTCAGATTTATAGGCATTTTCAGAATCTTTATTTGACTACCACATAGACACACCTGACTGGGCCCCACTATACACTGTATTTTAAGAAAAGGTTGATTTTATTCTGAGTATTCTTACTTAGTCTCTTAACAAAAGATAATGCTTTTTTACCACAGAACACGTTTTTAGTGCATTTATTTTACCTCGGATGAACAATTCCTGTGTTTGGGGATGTGGGTCCTTTGGTTTAAGTTTTAAACTTTTTGATATGCACAGTTAAGTATAAAATTTTCCTGCTACTTTGCATATTGAGCTATTTCTTTATGTGTGAAATGAGAGCGTTGGATAAAATATCTAAAACTTCCTCCCCATTTAATAATTTTGAGTTAAAATTCAAGATTTGATTCTTCTTGATTTTTATGTATGGTGTCAGTAATGCTTGCTCACATATTTAAAAGACTGTAAGTGCAAATTAGTAATATAGGGTCATTTGTAAATTATTTATTGTTACATAAATGTACTTCTGTGAACTGTTGTCATTGAAATTAAATTTGTGATGATGTGCAAGGTAGTTGATGATTATAAAGATTGTTTTTTTAGAATACTAGGAACTTAATTTTTTTTGAAAGTTAAGTCTGCTGGTTGGAAGTAGAATAATTTTTCTGGAAGTAAAAACCATCTTTGCTTCTCATAAGGAATGGATTTTACTGCTGTCTTCTGTTATTAGAATGTAGTTACACATGGAATGCACAAGAAGAAAATGTTTCAAATTTGAAGTTAAGATTTGGAAAAAAAAAAGTAAAGCCAAATCATCTGAAATAATTTCCAACTCATGAATTCTTTAATTGTAATAAGTTTTGACTGGTTTCTAATTGTTCTTTTATATTGTAATTTCAGGGTCAGTCAACATAATAAAGTCAACTTAATGACAGCAGACAACTTATCTATCTGTTTTTGGCCAACTTTGATGAGACCTGATTTTGAAAATCGAGAATTTCTGTCTACCACCAAGATCCATCAATCCGTTGTTGAAACATTCATTCAACAGTGTCAGTTTTTCTTTTACAATGGAGAAATTGTGGAAACTGCAAACACTGTGGCTCCACCGCCTCCTTCAAACCCAGGACAGTTGGTAGAACCAATGGTACCACTTCAGTTACCACCGCCACTGCAGCCTCAGCTGATACAACCACAGTTACAGACGGATCCTCTTGGTATTATATAAGTAAGAAGGATTGCAGACAGCCTGAAATTGGACAAAAGAAAATCTAGACATGCATGTTTCAGGGTTCAGTAGTATACTTCATGTTTCTTACATATAATTCACATTCAAAATGATGAGACATTTCCTCTTTGAACTGTATGGTATTCCTTACTCATTTACATTACAAATCTAAGACCATGTGATAAGCATGACTGAGAGGTTTAATTTTTATAAACAAAAATAGCTATAAAATACAAAGCTGCTGTTGCATGCAACCTTATTGCAATCAGTATATCATTCCTGTGGCATTTTCTGTCACATTATATTGTGAATAAAATTTTTCTATAGAAATTAAATGATTTAAAAACTCACGTATATGAAACATTTAATGCTTTCCAGCCTGCTTTATGGCTGGTTTTGTTATTTGACGTGTTAATTTGAGCAACTTAATTTACTTTTAGTAGTCTGTGTAGGTAACTAAAAAGCCCAGTTAAGTATTTTATTATTTCAGGCTACTTATGCCATGCTTGGGATGTTGTTTGAAGGAAAGAAAAATACATTTAACATATTTCTGCACCTTCATCTTCTGAGTAAACCTGTGGACGATTTGATGGGGGTAAATGAAAATATTTCTTGTACACACATACCAAGGACATGCTTGTGGCTAAAGTGAGTTGATAATGTTGTGCAAAGGATAGTTGTCACCAACTCATTTCTTTATAGTCCATAATGAAACCAACATCTTGTATACTGTTAATTCTGTAAACAGATGCATGTTCAAAAGATCTATTATGGTCTTGTAATCTTAATCTAATATATTTTAGATATTTTAATTTTTTCCCTCTTGGGAAATACATTTAGTATAGTGTAGAAAATACTTCATGACATTTTCATATAAGGTTATATAACTTTTCATACATAAACATGAAATTTGTTGTAGAAAATTCTTTAAACCAAACATTTTAATCTAGGACTTCAATTTAATCTGTCCCTTGAATCTATTTTTATGTGGCCCTTAAAAAAACATATCCAAAAATCCATTGCTGATATAGCAATAAAAATACTTTGGGTACTGACAGCCTCTTTGGAGTATGTATATATAAAGTTGCAAACTTGTATTCATATTCTTTTCTGTGATATGTTGTACTAAAATCCAAAGTGGCTTTTGCACCATTTTGTAAAACAATTATTTTCCTTTGATGTTGGTACCAGATTTGCTGTAAATGACTGCTGCTTTGGAGGTTAAACATTTTGTTAGCAAAGTTATAACCAGAACACTAAATTACGGATAAAATTTTCTGAATTAAGTAGCATAGGTAAATTTTGTTAGGATTTATTCAAAATTTGTTCATTATCAAACCATGCCCTTTTTTTTCCCCAGAAAGGAAAAAAAAAATGTGTTTTTTTGTTGCTAGGTTATATTTTGTGTAGTAAAGAAAAATTTTCTTCAGTCCATGTTGTGATCTTCATACTGCAATTTTAAGGTTGTCTAATGTATACTATAGTAAATAGATGATTTTGGGATTTGAGGCTCCTAAGAGTTTGATTTGCTCCATTTTTTCCTAAAATAAATACTGTCTTTCCCAACTGTTATGTCCTAGGTATTGTACTTCTAATTTTGACTTCAGAATCAAGATGTTGACATGAACCAGGCTGCTGTGGAAGTACATGTATATTATAAATTATCTTATTTGTGTTATACTCTTACATGTTATTATCTTTTCTAAGAAAACAAAGTCCCTATTATTCCTATTGCAAAGCACACAGGAATTAAGAAAGTACAGTAATTTTTAAAAAGAAAAATCTGGTAAATGTAGTATTCTTGTTCTATATTACTTATAACTATTGTCTATATAGCTTTAATTTATAGCTGTCAGTTTAACATCAGCATGTCTGGCAAAGAAAATTAAACTGTAAGAGTTTTATAAACTGTTTCTAGGTTGCTAAAGAATTTATTTTTCTACTATATATGGTATAGACAAAGCTCAAAACTATGTACAGGAAAAAAGCCTGACTATTTCTTTTGGAAGTAGGCTGAAAAGAGAATTTTCAGAACTGTTCATGTCTTCAGTTCATTCGGTCATAACTTTGCTATTGTAATATGTGAATCCCAGTTTATTTAAGCTATTCTCTTTTATACTGTGTTAATTTAACTTTCATGTACATTTAGTGCAACTTTTGTTATTAAAACTAGCATTTACCATTTTCCACACTTACTACCTTACACCTTTCCCAAAATTTATCTCCACTTTTCTATGCATTCTATAATTGATTTGAAAAGTTTCATAGCGGATCATTAAAATTCTACTTTTGGTTCAGTTAACCAATAGGTTACAGTTAATTGATAATTAAAATACAGTTTAAAGCTCAGTCTGTTACACTGAATTGATTGCGTTTGTTTTTGCCAAGGGTTTAGATATGTTTTTTAATGTTAGAAAAGTAATTCTACAAGCAAAATAATATAATGAAACTTTTTTCTGGTAAGTTACTAGAAGGTTTCACTGTTTTAGGGACCTGTCATATATGAAACTTCTTAAAGGATGGAAAGAATATTAGATAGTCTCATAATTATGGGTAAATATTAAGGCATTATATTTTACAGTTTTAAATAAAATTCCATCTACACACATGTTGCCATCGTTTCATTTAAGCTTCAGTGCTTAGTTCAGTATTGTACTTAACACTATCTAGATTAGCAATATAAAGCAGCATAGTGGAACTGTCTAAATTTTCAGTAGATTTATGGGAAATCAAATTCTCTTCAGCAGACACTTATTTAGGATATACAGTTAATTTTAGAACAAAATTCCAGGCAAAATATATTTTCATTTTAAATGGTATTTGTTAGTAGTTTCTCCCTCTAATATTTACAATGTAAATAATGTAGGTACCAGCAATCTAACTTAGCCAAAAAGCAGCTTTTATTTTCCATACTGTATGTAAATAATGTAGACTTTTTTTTTTGAGGTACTAGAATTTAATTTCTTATATCCTTAGATAGTAACAGAAAGGAACAGTTGGATTAAGAATTTAGGCCTTAGCTTACATGGTGATTTTTAGTTTTTTATACGGTAATAATTGTGATGCTATTTGTCAACTGGATATAAATATATATATAATTTTAAAAAGTCAAAAGTGCTTTGTTTCTTTGTTTATAATGTAATTTTTTGTGCTTCACCAACAGGATGCTGCAGTAAATTTAATATCAGTGAAGCTTCTGTGTAAAGAATGCTATGAATAAAACATTAAGAAGCTATGTGATTATAAGTTATAGTTGCCTCTAATTTTACCATTTCATTGGTAAAAATCAACTTTTTTTTCATAAAATGGGAAAATATTTTTTAAATTATGTCAGTATGGTGACATAATTTACTTTGAGAAGTGTGTTATTGAGCTTTTACTGTACCATGAGAGGAGATCCAAAATCTGTTCTGTATGTATACCTACAGATAATAATTTAATTTTAAAATGTTTGGAAAACCAAGGTTGCACAGGTTTCTTAAGACTCAGATGTTACCTAGGTCTGAATTTTTAGCTGTGGCTAGACATTTTGAGCTACTGGAAGTATTGGAAGCCTATTCTAGTTTATACAGAGGTGCTGACATTGAAGAATATAATAATTTTGTTTTTTTCATGGTTCATGAATATTACAAAGTTTATGGGACTGTGTTACTAGATTCTATGGATCTGGTGAGGTCAGTGACCTGAATGATGATTGTATGTGTTTTATCTTAAGTTTAATCCTTTTAACTACCTTAATTCTTAGGCTGAACAATTTCTGATTTACTTCAAAACTTTATATCCAATTTAAAATTTTTTATTGTATCTGAACTCTGGAAGTTCTCAGAAGCCTTTTCAGTTTATCAAATGTCTGAAAATAAAGTTTTCTAAGATTGAATAAGGGAAGGAACTACTCTTCAACATTGACTTCTTATGGTAGGGTCTGTGTTTAGTTGAGAAGACTCTTCAAGCATGAATAACATCTGATATCCAATGTCCAGTCATTAGAAGTGATCCAAGTACCATGATCTCTTAAGGTAGTTAAAGTCTACTGACTAATGAACTTTGGGGATATTCACTACTTAGTTGATCTCATCATCATTCCTATGAGCATGATTCCATTTTTTCCCCCTTACAGTGTTAGTTTTCTCTCTGTGCTGTTGGGATCGAGGAATTGGTAAGATTTTATCTCTGGTGCAGGGCTGGGTGGGAAAGATCCACAGTTCTCATGTTGTTTAAATCTTAAAGTGTTCAATATTAATCTTTTATAAAAATCTTTCAGGATCTTAGCTTGATGTATTAAATTTTAAATCTTGGAATTAATGCATTGTTGGCAGTTCTGGTTTAGTTACTTTTACTCATCGTTGGAAGAGTGCCAAGACCTTCAGTAGAATGGACTTCTGCTGTAAGTAGATGTCAGGGAATTTATAGTTTAGGAACAACCTGATACTTGTTTATTTCCACAGTATGGATTTTCTGTTCAGCTTTCTTTGCCTTGTAAAATTTATTCTGAACTATTTAATAATGGTTCTTGTTCTAATAGCTTGTCTGGTACTTCCCCCTGGTATTAAAACATATATTTTTTCAAATTTCTTTCTATTTTGTATTAAATCTTAATCACAGTATACATGATGTTGGATTAGGAGTTGACATATTTACTAATTGCTTAGTAATTCATCCAAATTAGTTATGTATCAGTATTCACCAGAGCTTCCCAGGTGGCTTAGCAGTAGAGAATCTACCTTCTAATGCAGGATCCCCAGGAGACACGTGTTTGATCCCTCAATGGGGAAAATCCCCTGAAGGAGGAAATGGTAACCCAACTCCAATATTCTTGCCAGGATAATCTCATGGACAGAGAGAGGAGTCTGGCAGGCTACAGTCCATGGCGTCAGCAAAGAGTCGAACATGGCTGAGTACCAGATTATTTTTTATGACCTTGAACTCAGTAGTCTGTCCTATTTAATATTTTTAAGTCCCTACCAGTTTTTAATACGTGAACTATGAACTTCCAGATGTTCAAGCTAGTTTTAGAAAAGGCAGAGGAACCAGAGATCAAATTGCCAACATCCGCTGGATCATGGAAAAAGCAAGAGAGTTCCAGAAAAACATCTATTTCTGCTTTATTGACTGCCAGAGCCTTTGACTGTGGATCACAAATTGTGGAAAATTCTGAAAGAGGTGGGAATACCAGACCACCTGACCTGCCTCTTGAGAAACCTGTATGCAGGTCAGGAATCAACAGTTAGAACTGGACATGGAACAACAGACTGTATCCAAATAAGAAAAGGAGTACGTCAAAGCTGTATATTGTCACCCTGCTTATTTAACTTCTATGCAGGGTACATCATGAGAAGTGCTGGGATGGATGAAGCACAAGCTGGAATCAAAGATTGCCGGGAGAAATATCAATAACCTCAGATACGCAGATGACACCACCCTTACAGCAGAAAGTGAAGAACTAAAGAGTCTTGATGAAAGTGAGAGGAGAGAGAAAAAAGTTGGCTAGAAGCTCAACATTCAGAAAACGAAGATCATGGCATCTGGTCCCATCACTTCATGGCAAATAGATGGGGAAACAGTGTCAGACTTTATTTTTGGGGGCTCCAAAATCACTGCCAATGGTGATTGCAGCCATGAAATTAAAAGATGCTTACTCCTTGGAAGGAAAGTTAAGACCAACCTAGACAGCATATTCAAAAGCAGAGACATTACTTTGCCAACAAAGGTCCATCTAGTCAAGGCTATGGTTTTTCCAGTAGTCATGTATGGATGTGAGAATTGGACTATAAAGAAAGCTGAGCGCCGAAGAATTGATGCTTTTGAACTGTGGTGTTGGAGAAGACTTGAGAGTCCCTTGGACTGCAAGGAGATCCAGCCAGTCCATTCTCGGGGAGAACAGTCCTGGGTGTTCATTGGAAGGACTGATGTTGAAGCTGAAACTCCAGTCCTTTGGCCACCTGATGTGAAGAGCTGACTCATTTTAAAAGACCCTGATGCTGGGAAAGATTTGAGGGCAGGAGAAGGGGACGACAGGATGAGATGGTTGGATAGCATCACCGACTCTGAGCATGAGTTTGGGTAAGCTCCGGGAGTTGGTGATGGACAGGGAGGCCTGGTGTGCTGCAGTTCATGGGGTCACAAAGAGTCAGACGTGACTGAGCGACTGAACTGAACCAGTTTTTAAACTATCTTACCAGTTTTAAATTTCAAACTCTTACTTTCTCTTATCTCTAGATTCTTGATATTTCATTTTATCCGCATAAATATCTTTGTAGGTGTTTAACGAAGCCAGCTTCTATTTAATACCTTAAAATGATAAAGTTAGAAGCAGTGTTCTCGGTCCCTACTGTGGTTATTTATTGTATAAAGTGAATTATGTCAAATGTGTAGGTGAAAAGGTTTTCTTAAAACTAGCTATGTGAGAGATCACAGTCTTAGATACTCTTTGAGATTTCTTGAAATTTCCAAATTTTTCATTTTTGTTGGCACTCAAAAGTACAGTTTTAGTTTATATAGAGAAACCATTATTAGCAATGTACTTTTTTAAAAAATACAAACTGTTTCATTCAGTTCTTTACAAAATAACTGGTGTAAGTTACATTAAAATCCACTTAAGGGCTTCCTGGGTAGCTCAGTGGTAAAAAATCTGCCTGCCAATGCAAGAGACACAGATTTAATCCCTGGTCCAGGAAGATCCCACATGCCATGGAGCAACTGAGCCCCTGCAACACAATTATTGAATCTGCTCTAGAGCCTGGGAACTGCAACTACTGAGCCCACACTTCACAGAGCCCATGATCTGCAACGAAAGAAGCCACCAGAATGAGAGGCCCACACCACAACTAGGGAGTAACCCCCACTTGCCGCAGCTGGAGAAAACCTGAGTACACCAGCAAAGACCCAGCATAGCCAATAAGTAATTTAAAAAAATTTTTTTAATCCACTTTAATATGGTATAGATCAGGGTGAGCAAATTTGGTTAAAGGACAGGCAGCAGATGTCTTTAGACTTAAGTCATACAATCTCTGGCACCATTCAACTCTTGTATGGTACAAAAATAACCAGAATAATATAGAATTAAATGAATGTGACTGCATTCTAATAAAACTGTATTTATAAAGAGGCAGCAGACTGGATTTGGTCAACAGAGCTTAGACTGATCCTTGCCTTAGATGGTTAGTAAAATTAATCTTCCAAGTTTTATTCATGTTGAATAATGTATGATAGAGTAACTCAGAATAATGTAGGTCAGAGTAAAATTTTACAAAGGATAATGACTGTTGCCCTCTATTCATACCAATTTCCCACACACACACCCCCCCCCAAACTGAATGATCTCTTTTTTTAGTTGTAAATAAGAAGTAAATGAGAACTGTGTGGAATAGTTTTTTTTGAAAGATCACAGTAGATTAATAAAACATTGCATCTAGAAGTTAGGAATGGTGATAGAATTTTATATATCACAAATGAATTGCTTTCACAGCTTTATTTCTGTTCTTAGTATTTTTGAGGGTAGTAATTTAATATGTAATCATGACCATACAGTGTTTTCATATAGGTTAGTGAAGTGATTAATATCTTTAAAGTGCTAACCAAAAATAAATGTCCATACTGGACATCATCCATTATGTCCATTAAAGTGTGTGACCATCATTTAATGGGTGATCTCTTCAAACTATAGATCTTCTGAAATTTTTTTGGTTGGTTTATGTAAGTGCTATATGAGGGTTATAATGACAAATCCTAATAGATTCGTTAAATTGAAACAAGTTCCTTCAGGTGAAACTAACCTTTCTCAAGTTTTAAGAATGTGCTGGCTTTCGAGTGTTTTTCTATTTATAGCAGTGGTTTCCATATATCAAAATCACTTGTCAGAGCTTCTTAAGCTATCCAAAAGCCATACAACTATACAATCTTAGGTGTGAGAGTAAGAGATTTATTCCCTGTCATGTGCCTTTATACTCCATGTAGAGAGGACAAAAGGGGAGTTCCCAAAGGAAAAATTTTATATGGTAGGAGTTGATCATAGGAAAAACCTGGGCATTCAAATTTAAACTCGTAACTTTATGTCATGTAGGCTTGATAGTAACAGCAGTTTTACAATCACACATTGTATTAAGCTAGTCAAAGCTAAGCTTTTTAATGGTAGAGATCTGGGCATGTTAAGCATTTTAATGCCATTTCCTAGAAAATTAAAGTGTTTACAATTCCTTCTCTCCCATTTTGTGAATAAAGGGTTCAGTCAGAGAAAGGGAGAAACTGATAATAAAGGCAGTAGGACAAGGATTTGGGGAGAAAGGACAGTAATTTACGTCAGTCGCTCACTCGTGTCCAACTCTTTGCTATGCTATGGACTGCAGCCTACCAGGCTTCCCTGTCCATCAACAACTCCTTGATCTTACTCAAACTCATGTCCATCTCATTACTGTTGGTTAGTCATAGCTTTTCTTCCAAGGAGCAAGCGTCTTTTAATTTCATGGCTGCAGTCACCATCTGCAGTGATTTTGGAGCCCCCAAAAAATAGTCTCACTGTTTCCATTATTTCCCCATCTATCTGCCATGAAGTGATGGGATCAGATGCCATGATCTTCGTTTTCTGAATGTTGAGTTTTAAGCCAGCTTTTTAACTTTTTCACTTTCATCAAGAGGCTCTAGTCCTCCTTTGCTTTCTGCCATAGGGTAGTGTTATCTGCGTGTCCGAGGTTGTTGATATTTCTCCCGGCAATCTTGATTCCAGCTTGTGCTTCTTCCAGCACTGCATTTCACATGATGTACTCTACATAGAAGTTAAATAAGCAGGATGACAATATACAGCCTTGATGTACTCCTTTCCCGATTTGGAACCAGACTGTGGTTCCCTGTCCAGTTCTAACTGTTGCTTCTTGACCTGCATACAGATTTCTCAGGAGGCAGGTCGGGTGGTAACATGTGAGATGAGTGTAATTGTGCATTAGTTTGAACATTCTTTGGCATTGCCTTTCTTTGGGATTGGAATGAAAACTGACCTTTTCCAGTCTTGTGTCCACTGCTGAGTTTTCCGAATTTGCTGACATATTGAGTGCAACACTTTCACAACATCATTTGGGATTTGAAATAGCTCAGCTGGAATTCCATCACCTCTTGCTGCTGCTGCTGCTGCTAAGTCGCTTCAGTTGTGTCCGACTCTGTGCGACCCCAGAGATGGCAGCTCACCAGGCTCCCCCGTCCCTGGGATTCTCCAGGCAAGAACACTGGAGCGGGTTGCCATTTCCTTCTCCAATGCATGAAAATGAAAAGTGAAAGTGAAGTCGCTTAGTCGTGTCCAGCTCTTAGACCCCAATATATTAATAAGTACATTAAATTTTAAAAATTGTTCTAAAGTGATACGAGAATCAAACCAGATTTTTAAAATGACAATAAACATTTATAAGGGTCTCACCAAAAGTCTTCAGGATCAGAAATATTAAGAAGTTGATATTATAAACCACTGATATCTATTAAAATGAATTTATAACTTAAAAGTACATAGTGTACCTAGACCTACATGGTTTTGCTGATGAAGTTTGCCAAGTGCTAACACAAATCTTACATAAAATCTTTAGCAGAACTGAAAAATAGTAACATTTAATGAGGTCAACAGAATCTTGATAATTAAATTCAACAAGGACATACGGGACAATCTCATGAATATAAATGAAAAAAATCTTTTCAGCATTTAGCCAAATATTAGGAAGAAATAGAGTTGGTTCAACTTCTAACAATCTGACTAATTTGCATTTATGGAATAAGGAATATGTATGACTATCAAAAGGTAGACATTTTATAAAAATATGCAAATACTAATAGCTGGTATTGTCATACTATTATGAGACAGTATAAGGCAAAAAACATTACTAGAGAGAGATGATATTTAATAATGATAAAAACTTTACTCAGTAAGAGATGGCAATTCTAAATTTGTAGGAACCTAATAGCATAGTATTAAATAAAGCAAAAAAGAAATAACAAAAATTTACAATCCCAAGTATATTAGCACCTCTTCATTACTGAAGCAAATATCCATAAAGGTATCAAAAATTTGAACATGGCAAGCAAACATGACATAATGGACCTATATTAGTCATTGTACCCAATAACTAGATACTTACGTGAAACAAAATTGAACATGCGCTGAACCACAAAGGAAGTCTCACATTCTGAAGGATTTAAGTCACAAAGTTTGTTCTCCAGTTATATTAGAATTGAGATAAAAATCATTAACAAGATAAAATCCTGAAATGTTTGGATAATATATAAAAGTTCGTGAGTGAAAAATAGAAACATTTTAACTAAAAGATACTGAAAATAGCATCAAGTCATGTGGGATGTTAATTGTGAGAGATTGCTAGGGCCATGCTTAGGAGGAGATTCATGGCTTTGAATGTGTAGCTGATAATGCATATATTAGGAAACCTAGATTATCAGCCGGGAAAAAGTAAAAACTAAAGAAGTAGAAAATAGATGCACAGAGTAAAGTCACAACTCATCTTTTTTTTAATCTTTTCCCAAAATGAAGTAGTTAAAAAATTTTTCTATTGAAGTATAATTGGGACTTCCTTAGTGGTCCAGTTGTTAAGAATCTGCCTTTCAATGCAGGGGACATGGGTTCAATCCCTAGTATGGGAACTAAGATCCCATGTTCTTTAGGGCAACTAAGCCTATGAGCCACAATGGGCATAGTACAGCCAAAAAAAGTATAGTTGATGTACAGTGTGTTTCAAGTGTACAGCAAAGTGATTCAGTTGTTTTTATGTGTGTGTGTATATATATATATATATTCAGATTATTTTCTCTTAGATTATTGCTAAATATTGAGTATAGTTCCCTATGCTATACAGTAGGTCCATCCGTGGTGGTGATTTTACATATAGTAATGTGTATGTTTTAATCACAACTCATATGTTTGAAAAGACAAGCAGAATTACATATATTTTTAGGTATGTGATGGGAGAAGACAACATGTGACATTTATGGGTTCCCCAACAGGAGAATCACAGCAGAGATTCTTAGAGCTCTGAAGCAATTCATGCCATCTGCAGCCAAAAATTACATACTTTTCAGAAAGTTCCTGGCATGCTTATGAGCCATGGACAAGACAGCAAGCATGATCATGGATTATCAGTGACCATGTGGCCAGAACTATTTAAGATGAGGAAGGTTCTGTCAAATCTATCAAGGCATCATCAGGTCAGATGGAGCCAGCAGCAGTCTCATAGAAGTGGTACATCTGTGAGTGGACCTCTGCAGGGCTGGAGGACCCAACAAGTTGAATAAGCAAGTCATCCTGATTTCCATCTCATCAACTAGTATTGCCCTAGTGCCTCTTTCTCAGTTCAAAATTATGTCCATATGGTAATCATGGAAGTGCACCACTGCTCAGATCTTTGCCTCTAGGAGTCCAGTCAGCTGACAGTTCTCAGCTGCAACACTGTCAGAATCTACTGCAGCATTTAAACCCAAGACGTACTATCCATGGGCAGCTATAGCCAATGACCAACTACTGGGTGGTGGTGAACAGATACTGGGATCTAGACATTTCTGCATCCATCAAGACCAGCAGGAATGGACTTCTGAGAGGGACATCAGTTTCACTAAAGAGTGTAGTGGTGGCTTCTCTCATCTGCAGACGGGTTGATGATAGGAAAGTGGTCACAGAATTGAGCTAATTAATAGAACAGGAATGACGGCATCCCAAAGTAGGTGGCACGCTAAACTGCAAGAAGTCACAAGGCCAAAATTACAATAATGACCTGCAAGGTTGGAGGGAGTAGTCTCAGAGGCTTGACCAGGGAATTGTGGAGATGGCTAATAGAACATGTCATCTGTAAGGGCAAAAGAGATGGACATTAAGTGAGGATGCTGTTTAACATCTAAGAACAACAACAACAAAATTTTAACCAAGTATGGAGAAACAAGAGGCCAAAGTCAGCCACTCCAAAAAAAAAAAAAGTGAAAATCCTTTACTTAGTTCCCTGACCTGTATTCACATCCAGAACCAACTGACTTAAAAGGTGAATGGGTCTTCTGGAGGAAGACTCCTACAACAACTCAGCAAGTATAATATTTTCTGTCTTTTCCCAAAACGACTGAGGCCATTACTTCTTGATGGTACACTGGAGAAAGGAGAACCTTGGATTTCAAAGAAGTTTAGACACAGAGGCTGAGTTGATATTTGATCCCTAGAGACCCAAAACATCATCCCCACCCGTTTGTTAGAAATTCACTAGTCTGCCCTCTGAAGAAACCAGATGGATCCTGGAGGATGACTGTAGGCTGTCATAAATTCAACCAAAAGGTGATCCTAATAACAGTAGTGTTAGGCATGATATCACTGATGTGCTTGGTTACTCAGTTATTTCCGACTCTTTGCGACCCTATGGACTGCAGTCCACCAGGCTTCTCCGTACATGGGGATTCTCCAGGCAAGAGCCCTGGAGTGGGTTGCCATGCCCTCCTCCAGGGAATCTTTCCAACCCAGGGATCGAACCCAGGTCTCCCACATTGCAAATGGATTCTTTACCATCTGAGCCACCAGGGAAGCCCAATATCACTGATCAGTTAAGTCACTCAGTCGAGTTCGACTCTTTGTGACCCCATGGACTGCAGCCCGCCAGGCTTCCCTGTCCATCACCAACTCCTCGAGCCTACTCAAACTCATGTCTGTCGCATTGGTGATGCAATCCAACCATCTCATTCTCTGTTGTCCCCTTCTCTTCTGCCTTCAATCTTGCCTAGCATCAGGGTCTTTTCCAATGAGTTGGTTCTTCATATCAGGTGGCTAAAGTGCTGGAGTTTCAGCTTCAGCATCAGTCCTTCCAATGAATATTCAGGACTGATTTCCTTTAAAATTGGCTGGTTGGATCTCCTTGCAGTCCATGGGACTCTCAAGAGTCTTTTCCAACACCACAATTCAAAAGCATCAATTCTTCAGTGCTCAGTTTTCTTTACAGTCCAAATCTTACATCCATACATGACCACTGGAAAAAGCATAGCTTTGGCTAGACAGACCTTTTGTTGGTAAAGTAATGTCTCTGCTTTTTAATATGCTGTCTAGGTTGGTCATAGCTTTTCTTCCAAGGAGCAAGTGTCTTAATTTCATGGCTGCAGTCACCATCTGCAGTGATTTTGGAGCCCACCAAAATAAAGTCTGTCACTGTTTCCATTGACTTTGCTAGCGTGTGAGGTGAGTGCAACTGTGGGGTAGTTTGAGCATTCTTTGGCATTGCCTTTCTTTGGGATTGGAATGAAAACTGACCTTCTCCAGTCCTGTGTCCACTGCTGAGTTTTCTAAATTTGCTGGCATATTGAGTGCAACACTTTCACAGCATCATCTTTTAGGATTTGAAATAGCTCACCTGGAATTCCATCACCTCCACTAGCTTTGTTCATAGTGATGCTTCTTAAGGCCCACTTGTCTTCACATTCCAGGATGTCTGGCTCTAGGGGAGTGATCACACCATCATGGTTATCTGGCTCATGAAGATCTTTTTTGTATATCAGTGATAGCATGTATTAATAATATACATATCATTGATTTGGCAAGTATAAGAGTATATTCCAATTAGGAAAGAGAAGGAGAAACAGTTTACTTTCAAGTGAAGCAGACAGTAACATTGATTTACAATTTTACCTCAGAACGATGTCAATTCTCTTAACATCTGTTACATTTTGAAGAACTGAAAGTGTCTGGGCATCCATGATCCATTACATTGATGTCACACTGACTATGTAGGTGGAGTCCTTGATGAGACAGTACACTCCAGAGGGGAGAGAGAAGCCTTTTTCAGATCAGGGAGCTTCAGTGGAATTTTTAGGGTCCCCCTCAGAGTAAGAGAAATTTGCGTTACATGTCTTGCATCCCCTACCACAAATAAGAAAGTACAGCACCTGGTAGGCCTCTTCAGGCTCTGAATGGAACACATTCTATGCCAGAGTTTTTCACCCTTGGCACTACTGGCACTTTGGACCAGATAATTCTTTGTAGGGGGAGCTGTGCTGTGCATTGTAGGATGTTTAGCAGTATCCCTAGCCTCTACCCAAGTTGATCCGAATAGCACTACCCCTACTCTGGTCCTGAAAAACTGGCTCCAAACTTGGCCAAATGTCCCCTGGGGAGCACAATCACCCCTGGTTTGGAACCTTTGTTATATACCTAGGAATTATTCTGTCCCATAAACTAAGTGACAGGGAAAGCTGCCAGATTTCAAGGTGGTCCAGAGAGTGTCCAGAAGAAGGTAAAGCTTTGGTACAAGCAAGTATACAATAGTATCCAGCAGATACTATCTACTCTGGTCTTAGAAGTGTCAATAGTAGAAATGCAGAATTTGTTGAAAATCCTAAAGGGACAGACCCTTGGGGTTCTGGAACGAGATCATGCCATCTAGAATACTTTGTTTTGAAACACAGCTCCTGACACATTCCTGGGCTCTGGTGGAGAAAGGAACACTTGACTGTGGACACCAAGTGCCCACGTTCTGTTGTAGGGATGAAGGTGGGACAGTAGAGATACTGGGTCATCACATGACAGAGGAAGAGGAAACCTTAAAGAACCTCAACATTTCTTCCCTGAGGAAGCTGAGTTCAGAGAGATGACTGCTTTGCCTAAAATCATTAACAGGTTAGTGGCAACCAAGCTAGGTGTCTTCTACTCCAGGTTGGTGAGTATCTCACTTCATAAATTGAAAATGATTGCATTTTGCTGTGGAATATTGTTCCACGGTTCTTGGGTTGTTTAATACTATGGCTGTAGATTAAAGAGAATTTAGTGGACTGGTTTGATGTCTTTCTCTTACAGGATGCATTCTGAGTCCCCCAAAACTTACAAAACAAACTTGAACATTGGGAACTACGTGGTATGTGTGTGTGATATGTGTGTGTTCTTGGGTTTTAGATCAACAAGAGGGAATTTCCTCCCCTACCCTTGCCCTATCATATAGTGGACAACAAAACTTTTGCCCAGGTTACATGGAGCAGCAGCTTTCGATTCTCATTTCGAAACCCGGAATAAAAATTATTTTGACAGGATGATTCATTTGTGTATGTGCACACATATGCACCTACATGTAGAACATAGATATGAAAGTTTCCCAAACAGAACTTGCCCTTGCCATATATTAATGCTTTCAAATATTTTCTGTATTTTTTTAGTGTTGATCATAACCAATTAATTATAGCTGCAATCCTCCCTTGCAGGTGATTTCACTGCCCAGTAATAGGTTAGGTCCCAAAGTTTAAAAAAAAACCAAAAAAACAGCAACAGAAAATCCCATGAATGTTGAGAGTTATAGGCCTACCTAGAAACTAGATTTTAAATATAACTTGATAAGAATAGGTATTCAAAGGTTAATTTGTCAAATATGAACTACTTATTGGAAGTCGTTTGTTTGGATGGAAATACATCTCCCACTAGGAAAACATCTCTTAAAGTATAAAGCAGGTCAGCCCACAAAAAGTTTCTTTCCCTAAATTTATACACAGGAGTAGGATATCAGCTGGGCAGCATCTTGGGGTGGGTGGGTGGTCAGCCACTTCACTGATGCCTTATGCCTTCTACAGCCATTTCAAAAACAGGACATTCTCTTTTATAATACTCACAGGCCGAAAAAAAAAAATTAATCAGCCTCCTTGAACAGTGTGATAACCAAAAATGCAAAATTTCTTGAAATGGAATTTTTTTTTGCCCAAACAATTGGATTATTAAATATGTGATGTTTATAACTTCCAAAGATTCTAGGAGAAGCATTTTCACTGTGTATGAGTTATACCCATTTAAAAACATGTTATCTCCAACACTGAGTAGGAACCAGGGACAAGAACTACACAATAGAGCACCTACAGGCTCTACAGTAAACACTTTCTATTCAAACACGTCCTGTCCTGGGCTTAGTAATTCTATGAACAATATTTTAATTTTGCAGATGAGGAAACTGAAATGTAGATATTTAAAATGTAATTTTTTCAAGATTATACAAGCTTTATGGTGAATTTGTACCCTGATTGTTCTGACTTCAAAGCACATGTTCTTTTTTTTTTTTTTTTTTAAAGGCATTTGAAAATTTTTACCATGAACATTTTGGTTGCACTGGGTCTTCATTGTTGTGTGCGGGCTTTCTCTAGTTTCAGAGCGTGGGACTACTCTCTAGTTGAGGTGTGCAGAATTTCTGTTGCAGTGGCTGCTCTTGTGGAGCACAGGCTCTATGTGCATGGGCTTCGGTAACTGGAGCATGCGGGCTCAGCAGTTGCTGCTCACTGCTCTAGAGCTTGAGGTCAGTAGTTGTGGCGAACGGGCTTAGTTACTCCATGACATGTGGAACTTTCCCAGACCAGGGGTCAAACCCATGTCCCCTGCATTGGCAGACGGATTCTTATCCACTCTACTACCAGGGAAGTCTAAAACCCATGTTCTTGCACAGTCTTATCTGCTTCTTACTAATTTGATAGGTTGACTGGGAAGAAGTGGCTGTTCTTTGATAGATGGTCCTTTGAAGAAGTCCATAGTGCTATGAATTCTTACTGTACCAGGAAGTGGCAAGTAAGCCTGCAAAGCTGAGGATGCTGCAGTTTTGATCAACTTGGAAAAAACTACAAAGTCAATGCTGTATTACCTGAAACTTGAATTTCTGAGATTGAACATGGCAACATAAAGAAAACTAGGGAATTCCCTTGGCAGTCCAGCAGTTAGGACTCTTCGCTTTCATTGCTGTAGGCCTGGAAACTTTGATCCCTGGTCAGGGAACTAAGATCCTGCAAGCCACAGGACATCACTAAATAAATAAATACAAATGAGGTCAGAATTCTGAAAAGATTTTTCAAAAAAAAAAAAAGAATGAAAAGAAAATTAGCAATGGTTTACAATAAAAACTCAAACATAATTTCATACCTTGTATCATCTTCTATGGGGTCTTTGGGGTCGCAGTGAGTTGGACATGACTGAGCTGCTGAACTGACTGACTAATCATCTTCTATTGTTGATAGGGTACTGATGTTTAGGCCTGTCCCACCCCACCTCCAAATGTAATTTGTCTTTCATTATACCATCAGAGGTTTAGCATGAGATGTGAGAGTTCAGATAATCCTTCCTTTTCTGGTCAAGAAGTATCCAAACAATCCTCTAAAAGATCACCCCTTTCTGGTATGAGTCTAACTTTTTTTTTTTAAAGAATTTGCCATTTACACCATCCATAACCATATCAATCTGATTTGAATGAAGTATTTTTGCATGAAATTGTCTCATTCATCAAATCTTTCAAATTATTGTCACAAGTTATATGTGTTTACTTTATTACCTTTTTTATTCCCTCTGTATCTGTAATATCCCTTCCTCTACATTTTAAACAATGCTTCTTTATACCTCTTCTCTTTTTGTATTGATTAGTCTTGCCCAAGTTTGTTAATTTTGTTAGTTTCCCCCACCCCCCACAAAAACAACTTTTGGGCTTATTGGTTCTTTCAAAAATAGGGTCTTTGTTTTTATTTCATTAAATTCCTCTTTTTATCTTATCAATTCCTTATACTTTCTTTGGGTTTATTGAGTTATTTTTATAATTTATCAGGTTGATTGCCTAGATCATTAATTTTGTTTTTTTTTTTTTCATTCTTTTAATGTGCAGTTAAATCTCTAGGTTTTCCTATACATAGTACATTAGCTATATGCTACAAATCTTGATGTAGTATGTGTTTTTATCATTGTTTAGAGATACTACTTTGCCGACTAAGGTCCGTCAAGGCTATGGTTTTTCCGTAGTCATGTATGGATGTGAGAGTTAGACTGTGAAGAAGGCTGAGCACCGAAGAATTGATGTGTTTGAACTGTGGTGTTGGAGAAGACTCTTGAGAGTCCCTTGGACTGCAAGGAGATCCAACCAGTCCATTCTAAAGGAGATCAGCCCTGGGATTTCTTTGGAAGGAATGATGCTAAAGCTGAAACTCCAGTACTTTGGCCACCTCATGAGGAGAGTTGAGTCATTGGAAAAGACTCTGATGCTGGGAGGGATTGAGGGCAGGAGGAAAAGGGGATGACAGAGGATGAGATGGCTGGATGACATCACTGACTCGATGGATGTGAGTCTGAGTGAACTCCGGGAAGTTGGTGATGGACAGGGAGGCCTGGCGTGCTGTGACTCATGGGGTCTCAAAGAATTGGACACGACTGAGCGACTGAACTGAACTGAACTGATTCTGAAATATTTCCTAACTTGTGTATTGTTAGAAGCATTTTTAATATTTTATATACAGAGGGTTTGTAGTTATTTTGTATAGTTTCTAATTTATTTGAATTTTTAGAGATCATAGTCTTTTAAAAAAATTTTTGTTATTTGCTATAAAATATGAATTTTATTTCATCATAATCAAAGTCAACAAATTGCCTGTGATTTTTTTCAACCAAGAGAAAAGATCGATGGAAAACACTTCAGCTGGGAAAGCTCAAAATTGGGATTCTAGCTGGTGCAACTCACACATGGAAGAATTGTAGAAATCATAATCTTTCTGATAATGCTTCTTTGAAATTACTTGAGATTTATGGAGAGTACATCATCAGTTTTCTTTCCATAGGCACTGATTTAGCTACTGTATAGCTAATGTATAACTCAGTCATCATAAAATCAAACCGTGTATCCACTACTCAGATCCAAAACACTGCCAACTCCCAGGACACCCTTGAATGTTCCACACACCCCCACCTATGATAATTGCTTCCTTGTTTTCCTTTTCAAGGTAATTGTTGTTAGTCTTTTTTTTTTTTGTCATCCTCAGTTCAGTTCAATTCAGTTTCTCAGTCATGTCCGACTCTGCGACTCCATGGACACATCATGCCTCCCTGTCCATTATCAACTCCTGGAGTTTACTCAAATTCATGTTCATTGAGTCGGTGATGCCATCCAACCATCTCATCCCCTTCTCCTCCCTCCTTAGATCTTTCCCAGCATCAGGGTCTTTTCAAATGAGTCAGTTCTTCACATCAGGTGGCCAAAGTTTTGGAGTTTCAGCTTCACCATCAATCCTTCCAATGTATATTCAGGACTGATTTCCTTTAGGATGGACTGGTTGGATCTCCTTACTGTCCAAGGGACTCTCAAGAGTCTTCTCCAACACCACAGTTCAAAAGCAACAATTCTTTGGTGCTCAGCTTTCTTTATAGTCCAACTGTCACATCCAAACATGACTACTGGAAAAACCATAGCTTTGACTACATGGACCTTTATCAGCAAAGTAACGTCTCTGCTTTTTAATAAGCTGTCTAGGTTGGTCACAACTTTTCTTCCAAGAGCAAGCATCTTTTAACTTTATGGCTGCAGTCACCATCTGCAGTGATTTTGGAGCCCCCGAAAATCTGTCACTGTTTCCATTGTTTCCCCATCTATTTGCCATGAAGTGATGGGATCGAATGCCATGATCTTAGTTTTCTGAATGTTGAGTTTTAAACCAACTTTTTCACTCTCCTCTTTAACTTTCATCAAGAGACTCTCTAGTTCCTCTTTGCTTTTTGCCATAAGGGTGGTATCATCTGAATATCTGAGGTTGTTGATATTTCTCCCGGCAATCTTGATTCCAGCTTGTGCATCTTCCAGCACTGCATTTCACATGATGTACTCTACATAGAAGTTAAATAAGCAGGATGACAATGTACAGCCTTGATGTACTCCTTTCCCAATTTGGAACCAGTCTGTTTTCCCCTGTCCAGTTCTAACCATTGCTTCTTGACCTGCATACAGATTTCTCAAGAGGTAGGTCAGGTGGTCTGGTATTCCCATCTCTTGAATTTTCCACAGTTTGTTGTGATCCACACAGTCAAAGGCTTTAGCATAGTCAATAAAGCAGAAATAGATGTTTTTCTGGAACTCTCTTGCTTTTTTGATGATCCAGTGGATGTTGGCAATGTGATCTCTGGTTCCTCTGCCTTTTCTAAATCTAGCTTGAACATCTGGAAGTTCATTGTTCAGGTACTGTTGAAGCCTGGCTTGGAGAATTTTGAGCATTACTTTGCTAGCATGAGAGATGAGCGCAATTGTGCAGTAATTTGAGCATTCTTTGGCATTGCCTTTGTTTGGGATTGGAATGAAAACTGACCTTTTCCAGTCCTGTGGCCACTGCTGAGTTTTACAAATTTGCTGGCATATTGAGTGCAGCACTTTCACAGCATCATCTTTTAGGATTTGAAATAGCTCACCTGGAATTCCATCACCTCTACTACTTTGTTCGTAGTGATGCTTCCTAAGGCCCACTTGACTTCGCATTCCAGGATGTCTGGCTCTAGGTGAGTGTGAGTGATCACACCATCATGATTATCTGGGTCATGAAGATCTTTTTTGTACAGTTCTTCTGTATATTCTTGCCACCTCTTCTTAATATCTTTTGCTTCTGTTAGGTCCATACCATTTCTGTCCTTTATCGAGCCCACTTTTGCATGAAATGTTCCTTTGGTATCTCTAATTTTCTTGAAGAGATCTCTAGTCTTTCCCATTCTATTGTTTTCCTCTCTTTCTTCATATTGATCACTAAGGAGGGCTTTCTTATCTCTCCTTGCTCTTCTTTGGAACTCTGCATTCAAGTGGGTATATCTTTCCTTTTCTCCTTTGCCTTTTGCTTCTCTACTTTTCATAGCTGTTTGTAAGGCCTCCTCAGATAACCATTTTGCCATTTTGCATTTCTTTTTCTTGGGGATGGTCTTGATCACTGCCTCCTGTACAATGTCACGAACCTCTGTCTATCAGATCTAATCCCTTGAATCTATTTGTCACTTCCACTGTATAGTCATAAGGGATTTGATTTAGGTCATACCTGAATGGTCTAGTGGTTTTCCCTATTTTCTTCAATATTTGTCTGAATTTGGCAATAAGGAGTTCATGATCTGAGCTACAATCACCCCCTGGTCTTGTTTTTGCTGACTGTATAGAGCTTCTCCATCTTTGGCTGCAAAGAATATAATCAATCTAATTTCAGTATTGACCATCTGGTGATGTCCATGTATAGAGTCTTCTCTTGTGTTGTTGGAAGAGGGTGTTTGTTATGACCAGAGCGTTCTCTTGGCAAAACTCTGTTAGGCTTTGCCCTGCTTCATTCTGTACTGCAAGGCCAAATTTGCCTTTTACTCCAGGTATCTCTTTACTTCCCTTTTTTGCATTCCAGTCCCCTATAATGAAAAGGACATCTTTTTTGGGTGTTAGTTCTAGAAGGTCTTATAAGTCTTCATAGAACCGTTCAACTTCAGCTTCTTCAGCATTATTGGTCAGGACATAGACTTGGATTATCTTGATATTGAATGGTTTGCCTTGGAGATGAACAGAGATCATTCTGTCGTTTATGAGATTGTATCCAAGTACTGCATTTCAGACTCTTTTTTTGACTATGAGGGCTACTCCATTTCTTCTAAGGGATTCTTGCCCACAGTAGTAGATATAATGGTCATGAGTTAAATCACCCATTCCAGTCCATTTTAGTTTACTGATTCCTAAAATGTCATCCTATAAGGCATGATTTCAGATCTTCCATCAGGAATTGCAGTGAGAGCACAGAGTCCTAATTACTGAGCCACCACAAACTTCCCTTCATGCTAATGTTTTCATTTGTTTGCTTCACTTTGTTATTCTTGTGATCAGAATTCTTATGGTATTTTGACTCAAAAGTCTTTGGAATGTCTGAGAGCTCAGAGAGAAAGGGATTGGGAAATTCCTTACTGGATTGTCATTGAGAACTCTCATCTCTCCTGAAAGGGAGACTTGGGCTCATGCTGTGCCTTGAATAGCAGTATCCCCTGGCCACCTGCCCCAGCTCCAGTCTGCATTGTGCAGTGGGTGCTGCACTGGGCACTGTGTATATTTACATCATTTCATCCTCGAAACAGACTTGTGAGATGAGAAAACTGAGGTTCTCTAAGGTCACAGAGCCAAAGGAAAAGATAAAGGAAAGAAAAGTTGCACTTAATTCAAAAATATTCAAAACCATTAATTTATTCACATTTTTCCCATAGTAAAATGTACAAGGCATTTGTACATTTGGCCCCACGTGACTGATTTGAATTTGCCTCTTTAAAGTATTTTTATAATTGCCATTTACTTTATATATGGAGAACTTGAAAAAAAATTTTTTCTTGGATTAAAGCATGTTGAATATATTTAGGGCTCACTAAAATTCTTATGACTGCTTAAAAATGTATCATGCATACATATAGTCAGCTGTACTGTAAATTGCAGCTAATGGATGTTCAGTTGGCAAAAAGTGGAATTGTTTGGCTGATTACTCCTTGGGCTTCTCCTGTTTACTGGAAAACCCATCTAAACATGCATGTCACAAACTACTTTCAAGACAAAAGCAAAGCCTCAGATGAGTGGTGAAAACAGATAGCCCCCCGTCTAACCTGAGAAGACTGTCTGCCTGAAGGGAAAGGCCATCAGTCTAAGAGAATGCTCCAAAAAGACACTTCTAAAAATAAAAGCAACCTGTCTATAGGAAAAAGAAATATCATTACACATTTTGACTGTGGTTTTATTTCATTAAATTGCTGAGTGTATGCTGAGTTACAAGAAGTAAAATTCAATATATAGTTTCCAAGTGCCTTCTCTGTTTAAGGCATTATGTGGTGGGCTCTAGAGGACACAAAAATGAATGATCTGCCATCCTCACTATTGAGGAGGTTATAATCAAAGGAGGGGTAAACAGCAAGAGAACATTTTATAAGCAATGTGTGATAAGACCTATGAGAAAGAAACGGATGTGAAATGAACCAAATAGTTATTTGAGTACCTTTCATAGGTCAGGCATGTTTCATACAGCATCTTACCTTTCAGTCTTACAGTAATGAGGTTGGTACTGTTCCCAATTCAAGGAACTGTGAGAAAGCACAACCAAAAAACTAACCCAGGATCATACAGGCTGAGATTCAAATCCAGATATGTCTCCCCCAAAGTTTGTACTCCTAACAACCCCATTGGTTAAGAGCCGTGTGATAGTTAGAGAAGAGGTCCTTGCTGACCATGAGTCTCAGAATGATTAGAAAGGAGTCGGGAGAATGAACCATTTTAGGGTGACTTCAGCCACCATTATGGATGCCCTTCAGGGATGATTTGGCGTTATTTTCTTAGCCTGGAGTGTAAAGTGGACTTCCCAGGTAGCTCAAATGGTAAAGAATCTGCTTGCAATGTGGGAGACCTGAGTTCGATCCCTGGGTTGGGAAGATGCCCTGGGGAAGGGCATGGCAACTCACTTCAGTATTCTCGCCTGGAGACTCACCATGGACAGAGAAGCTTTGTGGGCTGCAGTCCATGGGGTTGCAAAGAGTCAAACAAGACTGAGCAACTAACTTTGCCTCTGCCATCAGCCTCAAACTCTGATTTTAAAAGATAAAATAAATTGAGTTTTATTGTTCATGTGAGTACAAACACTGTGGATATATTTTCATGAAAAAAAGGGAAAAAAACACTAGCATCATCATATAAATTGTAACTATCCATTTTCACTCTCATTACTATTTATGTGATCATTTTAATTCTTAATTATCTTTTTACTCAGGTAGCTATGTAAACCCAGTTATCCTTCTCTTCGATTGCTTGCCTTCACTTGAATACCTGCCCCATGGTTTCTCAAGACCTATCACCAACGTTGTTATGATTATTTTGCAAGGTGAATGAATATAAATGTATAATTTCATCATGTGTAGACTATGTTGACAATCAGCAACGATTTTTCTTCCATATGAATTGTGTAGCTGAGATGAAATGCTAGAAGATTAACCCAGAATGGACGATTCATCGCTCTCTGGTTATTTTCAGTTCTATAAGTAAGCCACTGAGCAGACCACACTGCCCTTTGGAACAGTGTCTGTTTCTTAGCTGCTGCTGCTAAGTCGCTTCAGTCGTGTCCGACTCTATGTGACCCCAGAGAAGGTAGCCCACCAGGCGCCCCCAACCCTGGGATTCTCCAGGCAAGAACACTGGAGTGGGTTGCCATTTCCTTCTCCAATGCGTGAAAGTGAGAAGTGAAAGTGAAGTCGCCCAGTCCTGTCCGACTCTTAGCGACCCCATGGACTGCAGCCTACCAGGCTCCTCCATCCATGGGATTTTCCAGGCAAGAGTACTGGAGTGGGGTGCCATTGCCTTCTCCCTGTTTCTAAGCAGGTGACATTAAAGATGCTTGTCTCTGAAAATCATTCAGGAATTATTTTCCCTGAAGTGCTAATAGAGTTTGCTAATGGAAAAAAAAAAAAAAAAAACACACCATTTCTCAAAGTGATATAAAGCATCACAGAAATGACAGGAAATTATTTCACCCACGTTTTGGCTTGCACAGGCCTGCTTGACTTTGGGAAAGCTGGTTATATGACAAGGGTTGGTCAGCCATAGTGAAGACCACTACAGTTTTAGCTTTTCATCAGCCGCAAACAAAGCTAAAGGCACTAGTGGCTCAAATCTCTTTTCTGTTTCTCCACTGATGAGAATAAAAATAAACTTTAAGATATCAAAAGCAACAATACTATTGTTTGGGAACAGATTCTTAGACTGGTGAAATCCTTTGGCTCAACTGCATGACTCTAGAATAATTTCAATGAACTAGGTGCTATGACTTTAGAGTCAAACTTTTATTATACCGTACGTGTTGTACGAATGAAAGCTTGGTATGTATTAATAGTATGATTTTCTTGGGTCATTTGAAGCCAATAGGTTTTAAACTCCCAGCCAGTAGTATACCTTCTTGAATATTCAAGCCTTGAGAAGAAAGTGTGAGTTTCCAGGGAAACTGAAGGATGATAGCGGATCTGTTACAGTCCATGTACTCTTAATTTATGTGTGATGATCTGATGAATTGTCAATCTGTCCTTTTAAAAAGAGTGTGTGAGAAAATGTACATAAATGTGTACCAGTGAAACAGGTCTTCATGTTTTTATGTTTTGAAAGTGTGTTTTCTTCATAGAGTGAGAATGAAAGTATATGAGAATTGATCTTTGAAATATAAGGGAGCTAAATGTAATTTGACGTGCAAATATGTGATTCACACATCCTGCTTCATAAATAAGTAAAATGTGGTCAAAGATTTCATTTTATTCATCGCATTTATCACCATCTGAAATTATCTCACTTATTTATTTGAATACTTTAAAAATCTCTCTCTCTCACACTCAGCTAAAACTCCATGGTCACTACTCTACCTCTGGTACCTGCTATGTAATAGATATTTGATAACTACTTTTTTTTTTTAACTTATGTGTCTGCTGGGTATGTGTTGCTGTTTGTGGGCTTTCCTTAGTTGTGGTGATCGGGGGCTACACTTCATTGTGGCGTGTAGACTTCTCAGTGTGGCATGTAGACTTCTCATTGTGGTGTGTAGACTTCTCATTGTGGTTGCTTCTCTTGTTGCTGAACACTGGCTCTAGGTGCATAGGCTTAGTAGTTATGGCTTAAGGGTTTAGTTGCCCAAGACATGTGGAATCTTCCTGGACCAGGGATTGAACCTGTGTCCCCTGCATTGGCAGGCAGATTCCTATCCACTGGGCCACCAGGGAAGTCAGATAACTACTTATTAAATAAAGAAATTACTGTGTGTTGAGGGCTTCCCTAGTGTCTTAGATGGTAAAGAATCTGCCTGCAATGTGGGAGACCTGGGTTCAATCCCTGGGTTGGGAAGATACCTTGGAGGAGGGCATGGCAACATACTCCAGTATTCTTGCCTGGAGAATCCCCATGGACAGAGGAGCCTGGGGGGATTTCATCATGTGCAGACTATGTTGACAATCAGCAAAGATTTTTCTTCCATATGAATTGTGTAGCTGAGATGAAATGCTAGATTAACCCAGAATGGACAGACAATTCATCACTGGGGAGCCCTGGGGGGCTCCTCTGTCCATGGAGTCTCAAAGAGCTGGACATGACTGAGTGACTAAGCACACACACTGTGTGTTGAAACATATTCAGTGCACTACTTTAGAAGTATATGTATCTATTTCTCAACTCAACCTGATGAAACCTCCACAAAGGCTATATCTACCAGCTTTCAGTTCAGTTCAGTTGCTCAGTCATGTCTGACTCTTTGCGACCACATGAATTGCAGCACGCCAGGCCTCCCTGTCCATCACCAACTCCTGGAATTCACTCAAACTCATGTCCATCAAGTCGGTGATGCCATCCAGCCATCTCATCCTCTGTCGTCCCCTTTTCCTCCTGCCCCTAATCCTTCCCAGCATCAAAGTCTTTTCCAATAAGTCAACTCTTCTCATGAGGTGGCCAGAGTACTAGAGTTTCAGCTTTAGCATCGTTCCTTACAAAGAACACCCAAGACTGATCTTTACAATTGACTGGTTGGATCTCCTTGCAGTCCAAGGGACTCTCAAGAGTCTTCTCCAACACCACAGTTCAAAAGCATCAATTCTTCAGTGCTCAGGTTTCTTCACAGTCCAACTCTCACATCCATAAATGACTACTGGAAAAACCATAGCCTTAGTAAATGCCTTTTTACTACATGGGATCAATATATGTTTAGTAAAGAGTATGGACAGAGAATAAAGTTCCAGGAACACTGGTTAAAAACAATGGTGGTTAAAAACCCATCAGCATTGGATTTTAGCAACAGTGAAGAGCTGATTCATTTGAAAAGACTCTGATGCTGGGAAAGATTGAGGGCAGGAGGAGAAGGGGACAACAAAGGATGAGATGGTTGGATGGCATCACCGACTCAATGGACATGGGTTTGGGTGAACTCAGGGAGTTGGTGATGGACAGGGACGCCTGGCGTGACGCGATTCATGGGGTTGCAAAGAGTCGGACATGACTGAGCGACTGAACTGAACTGAAGTATTGTTCTCACTGCTTTCTGCTTTTTTATTACAGTATAATTGATAATGATGAGATGCACACATCTCATGTATAGTTGATATGTTTTGACAAATATATACACCCCTATAAACCACTGACTGAGATATATAGGACTTTACATCATTCCAGAAAGTTTCTCTGTACCATCTTTTAGTCCATTCCCTATTGCTTCTCCCCTGTAAGCAATGGCTGTTCTGAGTTCTGTTCCTATTAGGTTAGCTTTGCTTCTTTTTAAACCTTATATGAAAGAAATAATACAAAGGTACTCTTTTATGTTTGGCTTCTTTTGTACAGTACATCTGTAAAATTCATCCAGGTTGTTATGCATATCAGTGATGCAGTCCTTTTTATTGCTGAGTAGTACTTGGATTGCAAGGAGATCCAACCAGTCCATTCTGAAGGAGATCAGCCCTGGGATTTCTTTGGAAGGAATGATGCTAAAGCTGAAACTCCAGTACTCTGGCCACCTCATGTGAAGAGCTGACTCATTGGAAAAGACTCTGATGCTGGGAGGGATTGAGGGCAGGAGGAGAAGGGGATGACAGAGGATGAGATGGCTGGATGGCATCACTGACTCGATGGACGTGAGTCTGAGTGAACTCTGGGAGTTGGTGATGGACAGGGAGGCCTGGCATGCTGTGACTCATGGGGTCACAAAGAGTCGGACACGACTGAGGGACTGAACTGAACTGAACTGATTCCACTGTATACTACAACTTATCCAGTTTCCTGTTGATGGAAACCATTTGGATTGTTTCCACTGTGGAACTATTTATTATGAGTAAAGCAGTTGCAAACCTTCCTATATGAATCTTTGTGTACATATGTCTTAATTTCTCTGGGCAAATATGTGAAAGCTTGTGTAAGTGTATGTGTAAATGTATGTTTATCATTATAAAAAACTGGCAAGCTGTTCTTTGAAAGTTGTATCATTTTATACTCCCACCAACAATGTATGAGAGTTCTTAGTTGATCCACGTAATTGCCAATATTTGGTACTGTCAATCTTTTATATTTTAGCCATTCTAATAGGTGTGGAATACTATTCATTGTATATTAACTAACAATTCTCTAATGATTAATGGTGTTGAACATCTTTTTATTTGCTTATTAGCTGTTTGAGTATCTTTTTGTGAAATATCCAAGTACCCCAAGTCTATGGGGTCTCAAAGAGTTGGACACGACTGAATGACTGAACTGAACTGATATTCTATGTATTGATTGCCCAAGAATATAAAAATGGTTCTTAAATATTTTCCTGGTTAAAGCTGTATTAGAGTTTCTCTAACGTTAGATAAAATTATAGAATAAGAAGCAGCATTGATTTAGATTCTGAGGATCCTGAGTTTGAATGCTGGCTTTCCCCTAACCCAGTATTGTTTACTCATATGAATTTGTACAAGGCGCATAACTCCTGTTAGCATCAGTTTCCTCAGCTGTAGAATGGGATAATAATTGCAAATATTAAATGCAATCTTATACATCTACCAAGTAGTTGGTGCTTAATAACTATTACTCTCTCCTTTTCTATTTCTAATTCTCGGGTTGTCCTCTCAAGAAAAGAACACATATAAAGATGTACAAACTCTAGAAAGTAGATTTTTCTATATCAACCTATCTGGGATATAGAATCTTTTAGAGTCTTAAAACAGGTTCTCAGGGGTCAGAGTTTTCTACTGGATTTTGAAGAGAGATTATTTATATTTGGATGATTATCCTAAAATATTAAAATAAGCAGAGTCTGAAACTTCTGAATAAGTTATCTTTAGTTTATAGCTAAGCATTGCCATGAAATTTCCATATAAATTTTCATTTACCTTTGAAATTTCAGCGTTCTGAACTAAGGAAACATCAGTGTGTCAGTGCTGTTTGGTTGGCATATCCTACTGTCTATAATAAATGGTAGCAATGACCAGTGTCTGCCACTGTACTCATATTCTGTGAAGGCAAAATTTCTATTTCCCTAGTAATAATATACATATGAATAACATTTTCAATGCTTGTCTTTAGTTTCTTACTTTTTAAAAGAAATCAGTACTTTGGTTTCTCATCAAGAAAATGATATGCCACCGAGTACTATACTATTTTGTAGGGGCTAATGAGAAATGAACAGAGATAAACTGAATAATATAAGTGATGTATTTGCACCAAGAGAAATCCAAATGCTTTCAGGACAGTCTACACAAATAAAGATTAAATGGTTATTTGAATATTCTAAACTAAAAACAGAGTGGAATCATAATAAAGTCTGATTTATGATCAATTTTGAAATGATGTGCATGAGGCAGTTTCTAATTGCCTCTGTGAAATGCTGCGTTCTCAAGCCTCATTCATGGCCAGCATGGTATGGAACCTGTTTGAAAAACCGTGAGGCTTATGATGCCTGTGTCAGACTTGTTTCTCTGTAGAACCTGTCTGCCTTGTTTTGGGGGTGAGAGGGTAATTTTGATTATACAGCCTCTCTGTTAATCCTTTCCTCTCTTGCCAACAATTGTTGAAATATTGTCCAAATGGAGTCCCAAGAAGATGTAAACAAAACACTGTGAGAAAACTAGTTCCTTCTTAGCTTTCAATTGTCTGACTATAATCTCAGGCTGAAACTGGAAAAAAAATGTTAAAAAAATATTTAAGAGTTTAAAACTCACTCCATATAATCTTATCTTGTTCTAAATTTCAGCAAAATTTGATTAGATATATATTTCGTGCTAATTTCAATTATGCTGTTACACCAACTCCATGTTGAAATAAATACTACAGCTTTATGGAGTCATCAGTAAAGATTGCTTACTGCAGTGTTAACTAGGAGGCCTGTTATTCTGAAACTACCCTATTTCATAGAGTCTCAGTGCCCATCTATTGTGTGCTATGGCCTGATTTTAAAAATGCCAAAATATTTTTAAAAATATGTTCCAGTATCTATAATTGGTAGTAAACCAAGATTCAGTTTTTTCAGAACATACTTATGTGAATTGCATTCTCTGCATGAGTCAAAACACAGAAGCAAGTTTAGTACAGAACTAAATCTGAGGCTACATCTTTCCACTATCAAACCCATGAGTGTTTACTTAGTTTCAGCCATACACATTATCTACTGCAATAAATTAATGTTGTTCATTTGAATTATATTGATTTGTAGTTGTGTATTTAATTTGTAAATTTGCTTTGGTTTTAGACTATGTAACAGCTATAAGATTGCCGGGAGAAATATCAGTAACCTCAGATATGCAGATGATACCACCCTTATGGCAGAAAGTGAAGAGGAACTAAAAAGCCTCTTGATGAAAGTGAAAGAGGAGAGTGAAAAAGTTGGCTTAAAGCTCAATGTTCAGAAAACTAAGATCATGGCATCTGGTCTCATCACTTCATGGGAAATAGATGGGGAAACAGTGGAAACAGTGTCAGACTTTATTTTGGGGCTCCAAAATCACTGCATATATTGACTGCAGCCATGAAATTAAAAGACGCTTACTCCTTGGAAGGAAAGTTATGACCAACCTAGATAGCATATTCAAAAGCAGAGACATTACTTTGCCAACAAAGGTCCATCTAGTCAAGTCTATGGTTTTTCCAGTAGTTATGTATGGATGCGAGAGTTGGACTGTGAAGAAAGCTGAGTGCCGAAGAATTGATGCTTTTGAACTGTGGTGTTGGAGAAGACTCTTTGAGAGTCCATTGGACTGCAAGGAGATCCAACCAGTCTATTGTAACGGAGATCAGTCCTGGGTGTTCTTTGTAAGGAATGATGCTAAAGCTGAAGCTCCAGTACTTTGGCCACCTCATGCGAAGAGTTGACTCATTGGGAAAGACTTTGATGCTGGGAGGGATTGGGGGCAGGAGGAAAAGGGGACGACAGAGGATGAGATGGCTGGATGGCATCACCGACTCGATGGACGTGAGTTTGAGTGAACTCTGGGAGTTGGTGATGGACAGGGAGGCCTGGTGTGCAGCAATTCATGGGGTCGCAAAGAGTCGGACACGACTGAGCGACTGAACTGAACTGAACAGCTGCAAGAATGAGTTTATACCCAGTTTTACGTTTACACATATTTAAATAACAATGTAATAAAAGTAATTACAGCAATATAGGGAGCCTAGAGAGAATTTATTTCTTTAAAGGGGGTCATGTGTAAATTACCTGTGAGAAATTCTGTTCTACTCCGTGTCATGACTTGAAAATCACACATTTTTGCTATTTCTATGCATATCTGATAATTTAAAGCCATTATAAAAATTTGATCTTTAGTCAAATTTCACATTTTTTTTCTGTCTGTAGTAAAACTTTTTTCCTCTTTTCAGAATATGAAGGGCTTAAACATGGTCACCTAGAAGTGTAGCCTGACTGAAGTTTACAACTTGTAGAGACATCAAGTTCATGTCATTAGAACTCTGACCAACTCCATATTCCAACTATGAAGTGAAAGTGAAAGTCACTCAGTCGAGTCCGACTCTTTGTGATCCGACGGACAGTCCATGGAATTCTCCAGGCCAGGATACTGGAGTAGGTAGCCTTTCCTTTCTTGAGGGGATTTCCCCAGCCCAGGGATCGAACCCAAGTCTCCCGGGTTGCACGCAGATTCTTTACCAGCTGAACCACAGATTCCTCTTAACATGTATCCTTTAAAAACCTGGCTGACGGTTTCTAAATGGAGTAAGAAAATGAGGGACTTTGATATATTTCTTCAAATCATAAAATTGAACATCAATTTACTATTTCTCAATAGCTCTGAAGTTAGAAATGCTTATTGAAAAAACAGGCCATTCGAAAAAATGCATCAAAGCATATTTTATTTGTAATTGGACAATTTAATTCAACAGACTGGTATTTTTGCCTGATTTGGGGAGAGGTAAGAACAATATAGTTTATTGCTTCTCAAAATCTGTGAACGAAGAGAATTATAACTATAAACATAGAGAAAGATAGGTTCAGCAATAATCCATGTAGGCTTTCTGCTCCTTTCTCTATTTTTGTCTCATTAATACCAGAAATTCTTAAATGGGTTCACCCTATTTTCTTTTCGTACATCATAAAACTGGATATCAATTTTAAAACTCCTCAAAATTACTGATCTTCCACAGATTTTTACTTCAAAATACTGTGTTGTGGAAAGGGTAGAACGACCAAAAGAAGTAAAATCCCACTTATTCTCTAATATGCCATATGCCTTGTTAAGGGTGCCATTTTAACACAACGCAGGCAAGCTTATGCCCTTCACTTTAATTCAACATATGGAGGCTTTCACCTTTGGACCTCAGTTCACAACGTGTCAGGCTGCTACTTGAGCAGTAGTTAAAATCAGGATGTTTAACACTAGCATTCTAGTATGTCTCGCAGGTAGATCTGTCCGGCATGTTTGTATCATAATAGGGTTAGGGTTAGCGTGTGAGAAGTACGCGGAAGCTCAAGAATGATTCTCCAGTTCAGCTCTAATACTTTAATTCTTCTAATCGATCTTTCAGGCCTAACAGCTGTGTTTCAGCGTGTCCTTCAGTGTTCCAGCAGGTTGGAGGCCAGGCTACAAAGTGACCTCGGGGAAAGACACCTGTGAGGGGCGTGGCCATCCGTCCTGGCTGCCCCTCCCATCTCACTGACTCCTGCGCAGAATGGATTCAAGCCGGATCCACCAGAGCTAACGCTAGAGGAGCCCGGGGCATCCTTGAGTGTGGTGCTGACCGTCATTATCTAAGTTGGTTTAGTTGTTGGGAGGAATCTCCCGGAGGGCTGGACCCTAGGCTTATATCAACAAAGCCTCTGGAACTGGCACAAGGCTACTATGTCACGGGTGAAATATTGGTGACACGTTCCACATTTTGCTGGGAGAACCCGAGCTCGATCCAAAATCCTAGGGACCCAGCATCCTACTGGCCCAGCAAAGCAACCAATTCGCAAATTCTTAGACTTGAGGGAGATGCTACTTGTTCCAGGCAGGCCCGTAGGGCTGCCTCAGTCTTCGCAGCTGGGCAGCCCACTCCGCATCGCGGCCGCATCATGGACCGCGCGTGTCCAGCTTACTAGTAGCTCCTCAAGCGAGTCTCGCTTGCCGCTCCCGGCATGCTCCGCGGGGCTTAGGGCCCCAAAGGCTCCATCGTCCGACTTGGAGTCGGTGACAGGGCCCTTACCCAAGATGCTACGGGCACTCATTTGCATGTCCCAGCAAGAGGAGAACTCGACAAGTTTCGCGATCTAGCAGTCAGAATACCAAACATGCGAGCCTTGTGCGTGGATCTGTGAGATCAAATTTCCCTAAAAGTTTCAGAGTCATCGAAAAGATGCACGGTTTGGTCACCGTAACTGTAAAGAGATAAGACCTTGTGGGTTTTATATAAGCGGTGGACGAAAGCTGAAGCGTGCTCGCTTCGGCAGCACATATACTAAAATTGGAACGATACAGAGAAGATTAGCATGGCCCCTGCGCAAGGATGACACGCAAATTCGTGAAGCGTTCCATATTTTGCGCCTATTTCCCACCTCCAGACACTATTTGCCGGATTAACACAAAAGACTGTGAAGTATTGACAGGTAGTTTTGGAGGCAGACCCCGGGTTTGCGCTTTCCGACGTGCATCCCCAAAGAGTGAGGACACCTGGAATTCTTTCCCACCGGATCCTCTGCCCTCCCAGCGTCGATTCCAGCTCGATGACTGCCTGGCATCCCTCCGGCCAACCTGTCTCACTTCTATTAAGTTACCTAGCTAATCTTGATGTCTGCAGTCGAATGCTTGTTTTTACTGGTAAAAATACACTTTGGGTTTTGGGCGCTGAATTTTTATATTTCCCATCACAGAATCCACCCGGTCTAGGTAAAGCGACATTTTGAGTGCCCCTTAGAAGTCAGATAAAAACAGGCATAGAAAACCCGTCTCAGAAAGACTTAGTAACGGGCTTGCTGCTTCTAGCCAGTTTTCAGTGGATCCGGAAGCTCTAGGATCCACCGGCTAACATTGAGTTCACTCTTTGGTAACAGTCCCTGCTTTTGTGTAGCTCACAATCTGAGAAAAGAGTACGAATTCCAGTCAAAAACGACCGAAGTCACAAAGTAGGCCCGAGAAATGTGTACTACTGTTGCTTACTTCCTATAGCAAGGATTCATTAACTTAGCAATAATTCATTTATTTAATAATTTAGAAATGATTTGGTAAGGGTTCATTGAGCATTTCATGTGTCAGGCAGCCTTTAGTGAACCAAGAGCCAGACCCACCTGCCCCTCTGCTTTGTGTTGTCTAGGGAGACAGATCAAAAGGCGATTTCAGAACTTTCAAATTCTGTTAAAGAAATGTAAGATTTCTCATCTCCAAGATAACATAGAAACGACATCAGTTAGTCGCTCAGTCGTGTCCGACTCTGTGACTCCATGGGCTGCAGCACTCCAGGCCTCCCGGAGTTTACTCAAATTCATATTTGCACAAAAATTTACAGATGTAACTCAGCTTCATTCTCATTTCATAGATTGCCTTGAACGAATATTTTTTATAACATATTTTATAGTGAAAAATCACAAATTCAGCATTGCGTGCCCGACGTTGTGCTTGACCCCAAGGAGTTTCCTTTGAGCTTGAGACAGTATCTGGACCGTGGGGAAAAGAGCAAAATATGGAACGCTTCACGAATTTGCGTGTCATCCTTGCGCAGGGGCCATGCTAATCTTCTCTGTATCGTTCCAATTTTAGTATATGTGCTGCCGAAGCGAGCACGATCCAAACTCGCCCCCACAGCATTTATAAGGCACGAATATCTTTCATCCTTTTCAGTTATGGTGACCAAACTAGCGTCTTCCCAGCGAAGGCGAAACGTTTAGGGAAATTTGATTTCGTGCAGCCACTCAAAAAGCTCGCACGTTTGTTGCTCTGACAACTAGATCGCAGTCTATTTCACCTTTAGGTGGGACATGCAAATGAGCGCCCGGAGCATCTTGGGTAAGGGCTCTCCTCGAGGGACCCAGGGCCCCGGGTCCTCCTGGGGGAGTGCTCGGCCCGTGGAGGATGCTGGGAGCGGCGAGCGCGACAACGGCCCTCAGAGCTGCGCGCTGTAGGAGCCCGCGGGCTAGCGGGACACGCGCGCTCCGTGAGGCGGACGCTTTTCGGAGTGGGCCGCCCGCCTCCCTTTAGAGCTCGTAGTTTCCCAGTTACACTTTCTTTGATGAGTTCTTGGGGGAAAAAATGAAAAGTAATCACCCATTATCACACCTCGAAAAGTTCAGGTAATTCCTTAGTATCACCTAATATTCACTCTACGTTCCAATTTCCTTGGTTGTTTGAAAGATTCCTTCCAAAGAAGGTTCTGTCCTCCCACGTTGTGTTTGGTTGCTATGCTTCTTCAGTTCAGTTCAGTTCAGTCGCTCAGTCGTGTCCGACTCTTTGCGACCCCAAGAAGGGAAGCACGCCAGGCCTCCCTGTCCATCACCAACTCCCGGAGGTCACTCAGACTCACGTCAGTCAGTGATGCCATCCAGCCATCTCATCCTCCATCGTCCCCTTCTCCTCCTGCCCCCAATCCCTCCCAGCATCAGAGTCTTTTCCAATGAGTCAACTCTTGTAACAGCCCATCTCCACTCCCTCCTCCCCCACCGCCATTTCTCTTCATGATACTGATTTGTTGGGCGAACCGGATATTTCCACCATGAAACGTAACATTTCTTTCATTTGGCTCGTTTATCACTGATGATGTCGTTTAACTTGTTTCTCCATGTTTTTTGAAAGTTTATAATTAGATATAAAGCTGCAATTAGATCCTGGTATAATTTACTAAGCTTTAGAGGCGCACTGGTAGCACGTATCCTTTCCTATCGCATCTCAACAAAAGGCAGGTAATGTCTGGCTGAATCAGTGAGTTCAGGTGAGGTCACCAGCCCGAACCCTCCATTATCAAGTTTCCCATACACCTTTCACTTAATGGTTTTAGAATACAGTGATGAACGTTGCCCAGGTAGAGGGTCTGGCTGGCTGGCTGGTTCTCGGTTTGTTTTTAACTTTTGGCTCGTGCCCTATAAAGAATGTCAACCTAAGGCTCTTGGTACCCCAAGGAAGAAATTGAGAGAAAAAGGCCAGAATGAGAAATGAAGGAAGAGTATCATTGTCTTTTGAGCCTCCGGATCATTCAGTCATTTCCATAGTTTGGTTACATGAGCTAACAAATTGCCTTTATTTCTTAAGCTAGATTGCAGTCCTGTTTCTGCCTCCTCGCTACCGAGAGACTCTTCTGGAGCCATTCAGTGGGTCTGTAGGCCCCACCTCCCTCACAGTCTTCTCTCCTTCAGCTACAGTTTCTTGCCACCCACCCTCGTTACTATTTGCATGCAGGCTGTTTCTTTTCTGGATATTTTCTGAATGTTGTTTTCTGTCAGGTTATACATTTGTTAAAGGCCTCATCCAGGAGAACATTGTTAGAGGCGTTCAGTTAGCCTCTTAGATTTCCTTCCACTCTTCTCTCCTTTCTATTACACAGTTGTCTGCCCCCCCCCCCCCCCACCCCCACCCCCGCCGCCTCAAACTCTTGTGTTCCCCTAGTCTTCTCCACTTGTATCTTCTTTCCCTCATCTCGTCCCTCCTCCATCTACATGGAATACCTCACTGAGCCTGCTTACCCAGTTCACCTTCTGCCTTTGTAATCACCCTCATGTTTTCAGGCTACACATTTGCAACATTGAAACAAGCACTATTGGCTTCTGCCAAACTAATAAGATCCCATGATTAGATTTTGACTGAAACAATTTTTGCTCTTATCACCAGTTAAATATGTGTAAGTCTCTAATCACTTTCTTTGGGGGGGGGGGTGGGCACAGATAGTGTTCTTTAACACATCTTTTGGAAGTTATATAGGAAACTTTTGAGGTAGGTTGCTTTTTAATTAGATAATCTTTTGTATCTTGGCACCCACTCCAGTGTTCTTGCCTGGGAAATCTCATGGACAGAGGAGCATGGCGGGCTACAGTCCCTGGGGTCGCAAAAGAGTTGGACACAACTTAGCGACTAAACATCAAGCATGAGAAGAAGGGAGTTTCAGTGGGCATTTGTAGCAAATTGACTTTAGGAAAGATTGATTTAGAGGTTTTTTTCTCAGCTTATCTTATTGACAAGAAAACAAAGTTTTTATTTTTATATTCTGTAACATTAGACTGTGTTACCAATAGATGCTGTCATAATTCTAACTATTTACATTATGGATGGAATAAAACAGTCATCTGTGTTTTCTTTGTGATATGTAAAACTGGTGCATCTTACAATAAGTGGCATTATAGATCCAAAGAGATGAAAAATCGTATTTTCGGAGAAGGAAGCTAAGTGTGAGTTAAGTGTTTAATGATTTCCATGGGCAGTACTGGCACTGGTCCTACCTATCTTCTGAGACCAAATTCATTTCTTTTTCCACTGGACTGCTTGTAGTATTACTAGGTCATACTTGCCTACAATGCAGGAGACCAGGTTCATTCCCTGGGTGGGGAAGATCCCTGGAGAAGGGAATGCCTACCCATTCCAGTGTTCTTGCCTGGAGAATCCCAAGGACAGAGGAGCCTAGCGGGCTACATTCCATGGGGTTGCAAAGAGTCAGACGTGACTGAGTGACCAACACTTTCACTTCGCTTTACTCTTTGCAGTAGCTTAGAAAAGAAGAAAAACTTCAAGACTTATTTTACAGCCATATTTCTGAGTTCTTCTCATCTTACTGCAACAACTGGATAACACACACTGATAAGTGGAAAATCTACCTTATTCTTTTTCTTTTTACTCATAGGAAGGGAACATTCAGTGATATGACACAATTGAAATGGACAAAACCTCTAATCATTTCCTCTTTAGGAATTTTGCTCTAATTAAAAAGGAGCAGCTCAACTAAAATCCTCACATCCTCTTGAGCAGGGAATAAATGAATCACAATCTCAGTATCAGTGACCAACTTTACCTGGTGTGAAATTGGTGAGCTTGAGCTAAGGAACAGAGATTATAAACCTGGGCTACAGTTTGTAGTCATCATGGGGGCTTTAAAAAATATCAGTGCCAGAGCCCTCCCCTGAAGCTTCTGATTTAATTGTTCTCCATTTCTCTGTCTCTCTCTACTAACGAATCTCATTGGTGCTCTTCTCCAGCCCCCTTCCTTTGCTATTCTCTCTCTTTTATGTCTATTCCCCCTTCCCTCACTTATCCATAGACTCCTCAGAACACCTCCTAAATGCCCACCTAGAAAGATCTCCAAGGATCTTTCAAAACTCACCAGGACTGGGTTTTATTTCTTCAGGGCTCTTCTGGCTAACCCCGTAAACTAAAATGTGGTAGAGCAGTGTTTCCCAAACTTGCCTAGAGATAGATTTCCAGAATATTGGGCTGTGAGGATTTGCCTGTACTAGTCAAAGGATGATGATGTTGTTCAGTTACTAAGTTGTGTCTCTTTGTGACCCCATGGACTGCAATATGCCAGGCTTCCCTCCCCTTCACTGTCTCCCGGAGTTTGCTGAAACTCATCTCCATTGAGTCGGTAATGCCATCCAACCATCTCATCTTCTGCCACCCCCTTCTCTTCCTGCCTTCAGTCTTTCCCAGCATCAGGGTCTTTTCCAGTGAATCGGCTGTTCAAATCAGGTGGCGAAAGTATTGGAGCTTCAGCTTCAGCAGCAGTCCTTCCAATGAATATTATATTCAGGATTGATTTCCTTTAGGATTTACTGGTTTGATCTCTTTGCTGTCCAAGGAACTCTTGAGAGCATTTTCTAGCACTGCAGTTCGAAAGCATCAATTCTTTGGCCCTCGGCCTTCTTTATGGTCCAACTTTCACATCCGTACATGAGCAGTGGAAAAACCATAGCTTTGACTATATGCTGATGTTTGTCAGCAAAGTAATGTCTCTGCTTTTTAGTATACAATCTAGGTATTTCATAGCTTTCCTTCCACGGAGCAAGTATCTTTCAGTTCCTTGGCTGCAGTCAACATCCACAGTGCTTTGGGAGCCCAAGAAAAATAAAATCTGTTACTGTTTCCACTTTTTCCCCTTCTATTTGCTGTGAAGTGATGGGACCCTATGCCATGATCTTAATTTTTTAATGTTGAGTTTTAAGCCAGCTTTTTCCACTCTCCTCTTTTACCCTCCTCAAGAGGCTCTTTACTTCCTCTTCACTTTCTGCCATTAGAGTGTTATCATCTGCATATCTGAGGTTGTTGATATTTCTCCTGGCAGTCTTGATTCCAACTTGTGATTCTTCCAACCTGGCATTTTGCGTGATGTCCTCTGCATACAAGTTATGCACAAGATGACGCCCAGATGATTTATATGTGTTTTTTGGGGGGAGAGTTGTGCTGGATCTTTGTTGCTGTGTGGGCTTTTCTCTTGTTTTGGTGAGCGGGGGTCCTCTCTGGTTGCGGTACTTGGGCTTCTCATTGCTATGGCTTCTGTTGTTGTGGGGCGTGGGCTCTCAGGGGTGTGGGCTTCAGCAGTTGTGGCACGTTGCCTCTAGAGCACAGGCTCAGTTGTTGTTGGGCCCTAGCTTCACTGCTCTGCAGGCATGTGGAAACATCCCAGACCAGGGATGGAACCCTGTGTCTCCTGCATTGGCAAGTGGATTCTTTACCACTGATCCACCAGGGAAGCCCTGTGTTTTAAAGGCTACTTTTAGTGAAATGAGAAAGTCACTGTGGTAAGGCTGGTGTGAGATATTTTTATGCACGGAGCCCTTTCACAGCAACTAGTTGCTTTACTTTGTAGTAGCAGATAGCCTCATATTCTCCCTCTCGTATTACTGGGGAGAGGGGGAGGAGAGAAGGGGGGAAAAGGTGAAAGCCTGCACAAGAGACTTATCAGTGATGAGCTTCCTTAATTTCCAAAAGCCTGGCTCAAAACTCACCATTGAAAAAACTAGGATCATGGCATCTGGTCCCATCACTTCATGGCAAAGAGATGGAGAAAAAGTGAAAACGGTGACACATTTTATTTTCTTGGGTTCCAAAATCACTGAGGATGGTGACTGCAGCACTGACATTTTAAAAAATTAGTCACTGAATGGCAAGTACAAATTTACTTATATTCGCACAATCCCTGTTTCTTCTGTTTTCATGGGAGAAGTGTCTCTTGTGTAGGAAAAATGTGTGCCCAGGTGGATAACTGCATCGTCTAGAATCTAGACAGTCCCCCAGGCTTATCTGATTAGAGTTAAATGATTCCAAATCTATGAAAACTGTCTTAAAACTGTTAATTGTAGAAAACTGATTGTTGTTGTTTAGTCCCTAAGTCATGCCTGACTCTTTGCAACCTTGGACTGTAGCTGTCAGGCTTCTCTGTCCATGGGATTTCCCAGGCAAGACTACAGAAGTGGGTTGCCATTTCCTTCTCTAAGATAGCTGATAGCGACACAAAATAATTCTTGTTTATAGACATGCAAAATCTGTCCTGACTAGTAGAGATTCAGTTGACTTCTGTCTGCCACCATGGAAGAAGCTTGTTTTGCTTCCATTTGCAGATTCATTTCAGCATTCCTTTACTCCATATAAATTTGTGATTTTTGATTTCTCGTTTGAGCTGTTGCAATATCTACCTTGTTTCTTCATTGATTAATACATTCAATAAAATCTTTAACACATGTTCATTTTATATTTGTATGAGAGGCATGATTTTTACTTTTTTTTTTTCAAATATATTTTAACATCTTGGAGATCTTCTACTGAGTTGCTCAATGGATTCACCTAACAAAACTAGGTATAGTTTTCCCCAGAGAAATGCAACTCATGGGTTGCTTAAAGCTTAGACACATCTTTTGTTTTTTGGCTCTCAAAATGAGAGTAACTTTGCTTTGCTCTCTGTTATTTTATTTTTAATATTGTTCTCTATTAATTTTGTGGTTTGTATGTGTTCTGCTTGCAGCGGTATCATTGCCCTCTCTTGGTAGCAATGATTGGGAATTTCGTGTTATGTCTAACTATAACATGTGAATGGATCAATAATTTGAAGAGATCGGGTCTCTGTTGGATAAGAGACAACAGAGAAACTAGTTTGTTAGTCTTATTTGTTTGGTTATTCATTTATTTGGGCTCGAAACAATTAAGAATATTGTATTTCACCAAGGAGAACAGCTCTTTGCTATCTGAGCCAGTAAATTTTTTGTACTTCTGTGTTTACTCTTGACTCATGACTGGAATTAAACTCTGTGTTTGTATGTCTGTAATTCAAAAAAAGTCTTTACATCTCATTTTATGGATGTATAACGTTTTTCCAAATCCAGATGGTGCTATTAGTTGATAAAAATTTCCTAAGTTAAAGAAGTCCTGTTCTTATTGGCTTTTGAGATAAATAGGTGCCTATTTAAATATAATGTTCGTATAATTCTCAGAAAATAAGGAATGGGATTTCTGGGATTTAAAATGTGCTAGATTTTAAAAAGTAAAGGAATCAGCTCATTTTAAGAGTTTAAGTTTGTATAATTTAGGTAAATCCTTGAAAACTATTTTAATGGTAAGATCCTTGAGGCAGTGTATTAGAATGGGCTTCAGAACATGAGTGAACAGACATTTCTTTAGTGGAAAGAAGGTCAGGCTCCTCCTCTGAGAGCAAAGGCAGAGGGAGCAAGGATGAGAGCAGATGCTGGTGAGCTTTCAGGGGTGTGTATGGAGTGGAGTGGGAAGATACAGGGAGATTGCTTGATGGAATTCAAGTCTGAAGGACTCTCTATTTAAGTATGTAGGAGGTGAGGGAGCCTGCTGAGAATGAAGGGGTAGCTCTGGGCAGAAGGCCTGGGGAGGGTAGAAAAAACTTAGGAAGTATTTCACAAAGTGGAGGAGTTATCCTACTGATGTGCATGAAAAGATTTTCCTGGATACCTAGGCAGAGTTGTTTTTAAAATTTTAGTAGTTACAAGTTTATTTTAATGCAAAGGTTTTTAAAAAATTTTAATAGTTTTGTTTTTAAATGTGTATTTGGAGAAAACAATTAGCACATCAAACTTAATATTTTATGCATATTACCTATAAAGCAAAAGTACTATTTAAAAATTAAGTTGCTTTGAAGAAAGGGATTAAGTTACTATTAGCTCTGGTGTTACTTTGATATGGCAAAAATCCCAAAAGTAATGCTCAAAAAATTTGGGAAACAATTTGGCTTAAATAAGATATCCAATAGGGCATTTGGGAAAAGAGGAGCCCCGTGAGTGAAAAGATTGGTGAGCGATGGTGAGACTCAACCACCTGAAATCACAGCTCTTAGCAGTGGCTTAGACCATAATTCTTCACTGAGAAGCCGTCATGCTTTCATGGGGATGTTGCCAGTAACTGCTGAAAAAATAGAATTTGCCAGAATCAAGCAACACAAACTGGCAAGTAAAACAGTCCTTTTCTTTTTTTTTTTTAAACCAACACAAATTTATTATTTTATAATTCTTTAGATCAGAAGTCTGATATGGATCTCACTGAGTGAAAAATCTGTTGGCAAGGCTGATTTCTCTTCTGGAAGTTTTAGGGAAGAATCTGTTTCTTCACCTTTTCAGCTTCTAGAGGCCACCTGCGCTTTTGACCTGTGGGCCCATCCATCTTCAAAGCTGGTAATGCCATCTGAGTCCTCCCACTGCCATCTCTCTGATTCTCTCCTACTGCCTTCTTCTCCCAGTCCATTTTTGAATTCAGCAACTCCTCCCCCTCTTGTTGGGCTTCTTGTCTCTGGGAGAGGAGAGGACAGCATATATAATTATGATAACTAATAACACAGTTGTAAAGGTATGAGCTCTGCTAAGGAAACAGGTGAGAGTTGCTAACCAGGAAAGATAGAGACGATAATTTTGAGGTGATATTTCACCAGGTGGGCAGGGTTGATAAAAAACTGTAAAAGCTCAGAGGTGTGAAGGGCATGGCGAGTAGAGGGTGTGAGATGATCCAAAAGGCCTAACTCAGATGAACTCTTTCTAGACTTGATGGCTGAATGTTCTTCTAGTCACTAGAGCAATGCATTTTTGCTCAAATTCTAAAACATCCCCTTTAAACAGTGATACCTTTCTAGAAGGGCTAAGGCAAGAAGCTGTTACCATTTCTTGGGTTTATTTTTAACTCAGTCTTGATGAGTGTGGGTCCTGGGATGGAGAAAAACATAAGAGCAGCCGAGTATCTGAAATCTGTGGTTGTCTGTGTGGAGTATTCAAGGGAATGTCCCAGAAAATCAGAGACCACTGATGAATTAGGGAGGGAAAAGATCAGTTCCCCAAAGGGGCTGACTCAGTGAGGACCATTCATATATTCATTCATTAAATATCTAATGAATGATGCGTCTCACTAATGTAGGAAATTTATTTAGTGGTCCACCTAATCCTTTAGTTTCTAGGTCTAATAAATTTCAAGACTCCTCAGTAGAAGATGATGATGGTGATGTTTTTTGAACCTGTATGCCCTCCCCAGCCTTTGGCACTAGTGATAACTGGTCAGAGAACCATAACATTTATATCATCAAAAAATTAACAGCTACAATGAAATGATTCCAAAATTCTCCCATCCTCAGGAGCATTGGCTTCTCAGAAGGAAAGTGTGAGGCAATGGTCATTGGTGATGAAGAAGACATGGAAACAAATCAAGGGCAAGAGAAAAATTCCTCCAGTTTTATTGAATGGAGACCACCTGAGACTACAACTGGAACCCATGCTGTGGATTTCTCCACTTGCAGCTTTTGAGGAAGTAAGACCAAGACTGCAGTGTGTGTGTGCATGCTAAGTTGCTTCAGTTGTGTCCAACTCTTTGACCCTGTGGACTGTAGTCTGATAGGCTCCTGTGTCCATGGGATTCTGCAGGCAAGAATACTGGAGTGGGTTGCCATGCCCTCTTCCAGGGGATCTTCCCGACCCAAAGATCAAACCCAAGTCACTTACATCTCCTGCAATGGCAGATGGGCTGTTTACCACTCGATCCACCTGGGAAGCCGAAAGGACTGGTGAGTGCCCACAGGTCTCAAATCATCACCCTTGAAAGGATAATTGAATCATGATGCAGTCGAAGGAACTGCTGAGCTATGAAGACCTTTTAATCCTGGTAGAATGAATACGGCAGGAGACTATTTAAGAATGAAGAGTCTGCAACTCATCATAATACTGATTTGGGGATCTCCCAGTCAGCATCATTTCCCTGTAATTAGAAACAGCCAGGGGTAGGTTCTTTATCGCCAGTGGTCTTCCTTACTTAACAGATTCTCCAGTCTTCTTCCAAATAGCAACCCACTAAACCAGTTAAGGGGAAGGCAATGGCAACCCACTCCAGTACTCTTGCCTGGAAAATCCCATGGATGGAGGAGCCTGGTAGGGTGCAGTCCATGGAGTCGGACACGACTGAGTGACTTCACTTTCACTTTTTACTTTCATGCATTGGAGAAGGAAATGGCAACCCACTCCAGTGTTCTTGCCTGGAGAATCCCAGGGCCGGGGGAGCCTGGTGGGCTGCCGTCTATGGGGTCGCACAGAGTCGGACACAACTGAAGCGACTTAGCAGCAGCAGCAGCAGCAGCAAACCAGTTAAAGTCTCTTGTGCGAACTGCAAAAAACCTTTTCAGAAGGGATAGATTATTTTAATAACTTGGTTTAATAAAACAGCTATATCTTCTTTATCAGCATTATATGTAATGCAAGTATACATTTATATTATATTTGGGTATGTTTTTTCTAAACTTATACAGGTTTACTGATCAAGTTAGCTAGCATTACTTCGAATTAATGCTTACTTATGATAAATATAAATTTGTATTTGACCAAATTAATCCTTATTCTGATGTACTTTATTTAATTAGTGTGATAATTATGTTCTGTGGTATGTCAGCTTGAAGATAAATTTCCAAGATCTCGGTAAGTTAAATCTTGGATTGACATTAGATCAGGCTAATTAATGGAAAGTCATTAAATACCTAAATCATTTGTAAATATGATGAAAAAATAAAGTATTAATTATTAAGCATATTTAAATTTTTTATACTTTAGCTTATTTTTATATACTACAGAAAACCTATGTCATTGGTTCATGTTAGTGAACATCTTCGTTTCTACCATTTTGAGAAGTGGTATATGGAATATTAGTGACTGTAGAAAGTTATATGTGAATTCATGAACTCTGCTAGTCTGATTAAATGCTGGGGTGTGACATTCACATTTTCCACGTGAAATGTTTTCTATGCAAAATCAGTTATTTTCTTTAAAAGTTACAGTGATTATAAATGGTTGAGACTGCTCTGAGAAGCAGTAGTTTCAGAGACTGTAACCGTGTGTGTGCTCCTGTGTTTCCAGGAAAAGATGAATTTTTTCCTAAATCAGCAGCATGAAGTTTTTCATAATATTATTCTGTTTTTCTTTTAATCTCCCTAGTGTTTGTAATGAGGTCTCCTCCTTTGTTCCTGATGTTGGTAATTTGTGTTTTCTCTGTTATTTCTTGATTTGTCTGGCTAGACATTTATTAATTTTATTGTATTTTGCCAAAAACTCCCACCAGTTTTGGTCAAAAAATTTTTTTCTACTTCTTGTTCTATATGTTGTTAATTTCTACTCTATTTCCTTCCTTCTATTTATTTAGCTTTAATTTACTCCTCTTTCTCTTGTTTCTTATAGAAGAAATTTGGATTATTCGTTTTAGACCTTTCTTCTTTCCTAATAGAAGCATTTAAACTTGCCTCTAGACAATTTTATCTGCTGTAGCTGTACCCTACACATTTTTTAAATTTAAAAAACATTTATTTAAGTATAGTTGATTTACAGTGTTGTGTTGGCTTTTGCTGAACAGCAAAAGGACTGTTATACACATATATATTCTTTTTCATATTATTTTCCATTATGGTTTATCACAGGATACTGAATATAGTTTCTTGTGTTATACAGTAGAGTCTTATTGTTTATCTATCCTGTATATACTAGTTTGCATCTGCTAATCCCAAACTCCCAATCCTTCCCTCCCCACCCAGCTGCCTTTTGGCAACCGTAAGTCTCTTCTCTGTGTTTGTGAGTTTCTTTATGTTTCATTGTTGTTGTTCAGTTCCAAGTCATCTCCGACTCTGAGACCCCATGGGCTACAACACACCAGGCCTCCCCACCCCTCACCATCTCCTGGAGTTTGCCCAAGTTCATGTCCGTTGAATCGGTGCAGCTATCTAACCATCTCATCCTCTGTTGCCCTCCTCTCCTCCTGCCCTCCCTTTTTCCCAGCATCAGGGTCTTTTCTAGTGAGTCGAATCAGGTGGCCAAAGTATTGGACCTTCAGCTTCAGCATCAGTCCTTCCAGTGAGTATTCAGGGTTGATATCCTTTAGGATTAACTGGTTTGATCTCCTTACTGTCCAAGGGACTCTCCAGCACCACAGTTTGAAAGCATCAATTCTTTGGCCCTCAGCCTTCTTTATGGTCCAACTCTCACATCCGTACATGACTAATGGAAAGACCATACCCTTGACTACATGGACCTTTGTTTGCAAAGTGATGCCTTTGCTTTTTAATATACTATCTAAGTTTGTCATAGCTTTCCTTCCAAAAAGCAATCATCTTCTAATTTCATGACAGCAGTCACCATCTGCAGTGATCTTAGAGCCCAAGAAGAGGAAATCTGTTACTGCTTCCACCTTTTCCCCTTCTATTTTTCATGAAGTTATGGGAGTGGATGCCATGATCTTAGTTTTTTTGATATTGAGTTTTAGGTCGGCTTTTTCACTCTCCTCTTTCACCCTCAAGAGGCTTTTTAGTTTCTCTTTGCTTTCTGCCATTAAAGTGCATATATCTGCATATCTGAGGTTGTTGATATTTTTCCCAGCAATCTTGATGCCAGCCTAAAACTTATCCAGCTGGGCATTTCACATGATGTGCTCTGCATATAAGTTAAATAAACAAGTTTCATAGGTATGTTAATTTGTGTTGTATTTTAGATTCCAAATATAAGTGATATCACATGGTATTTGTCTTTCTCTTTCTGACTTACTTCACTTAGTCTGATAATCTCTAGGTCCATCCATGTTGCTGCAAATGGCATTGCTTCATCCTTTTTCATGACTAATATTCCAATGTATATATACATTAGCTGTTCTGTATTCATTTATCCATCAGTATAAATTTAGGTTGTTTCCCATGTCTTGGCTATTGTAAATACTTCTGCTGTGAACATAGGGGTGTATTTATCTTTTCAAATTATAGTTTTTCTGGGTAAATTCCCAGGGGTAGAATTTAAAAAAAATTATTTATTTACTTGGCTGTGCTGGGTATTAGTTGTGGCATGTGGGATCTTTGATGTGCATTGCGGCATGTAGGATCTTTTAGTTGTGGCATATGAACTCTTAGTCACAGCACATGGGATCTAGTTTCCTGACCAAGGATTGAATCCAGGCCCCCTGCATTGGGAGCGCCAAGTCTTAGCCACTGAAAGTCCCCCAGGAGTGGGTCTGCTAGATCAGGGACTTCCCTGGTAGCTCAGATGGTAAAGAATCTGCATGCAATGCAGGAGACCTGGGTTTGATTTCTGAGTCAGGAAAATCCCCTGGAGAAGGGGTTGGCTACCCACTCCAGTATTTTTGCCTGGAGAATCCCATGGAAAGAGGAGCCTCGTGGGCTGCAGTCCATAGACTATAGCACAAAGAGTTGGGACACAACTGAGCAGCTAACACTTTTTTTCTTTTTTCATGGCAACTCTATTTTTAGTTTTTTGAGGAACCTCCATCCTGTTTTCCATAATGGATGCACCAGTTTGCATTCCCACCAACAATGCAAAAGGGTTCTCTGTTCTCCACACTCCCTCCCCAATTTGTTTTTTGTAGACTTTTTAGTAATTACCATTCTGATTGGTGTGAGGTGATACCTCATTATAGTTTTGATTTGCATTTTTCTAATAATTAATGATAATGAGTATCTTTTCATGTGCCTCTTGGCCATCTGTATGTCTTCTTTGGAGAAATATCTATTTAGGTCTTCTGCCCATTTTTTGATTGGGTTGTTTTTGTTGTTGTTATTGAGTTGTATGAGCTGTTGTATACTTTTGAAATTAAGCCCTATCAGTTGCATCATTTGCAAATATTTTCTTCCATTCTGTAGGTTGTCTTTTCATTTTGTTTTATGATTTCCTTTGCTGTGCAAAAGTGTTTAAGTTTGATTAGGTCCTATTTGTTTGTTTTTGCTTTTTAATAATTTTATTTATTTTTTATAACACCAAAAACATTTTGTATTGGGGTATAGTCAATTAGCAATGTTGTGATAGTTTCAGGTGAACAGTGAAGGAACTCATCCATACATATACATGTATCCATTCTCCACCAAACCCCACTCCCATCCAGGCTGGCACATAACATTGAGCAGAGTTCCATGTGCTATATAATAGGTTTCTGTTGGTTATCCATATTAAATACAGAGTGTATACTTGACCTTCCCAAAGCCCTTAACTATCCCTTTCCCCTGGCAACCTTGAGTTCATTTATCTAAGTCTGTGAGCCTTTTTCTATTTTTTAAGTAAGTTTATTTGTATCATTTCTTTTTAGATTCCACATATAAGGGATGTCATTTATTTCTCCTCTGTCTGACTTATTTCACTCAGTATGACACTCTCTAGATTCATCCGTGTTTCTGCAGATGGCCTTATTTCATTCTTTTTAATGGCTGAGTAATATTCATGTATATATATATATGTGTGTGTGTGTGTATATATATATATATATGGGCTTCCCTGGTGGCTCAGATGCTAAAGAATCTGTCTGCAATGTGGGAGACCTGGGTTCAATCCCTGAGTTAGGAAGATCCCCTGGGGAAGGGAATGGCTCCAATAGAATTGCCTGGAGAATTCCATAGACATAGGAGCCTGGCAGGCTATAGTCCTTTTACTACATCTTTATCCATTGCTCTATTGATATACAATTAGGTTGCTTCCATGTCTTGGCTATTGTAAACAGTGCTTCAGTGAACATTGGGGTGGATGTATCTTTTCTGGCCATGTTTTTTTGCTGGATATATGGCCAGGAGTGGGATTGCAGAGTCATATGGTAGCTCTATTTTTAGTTTTTTAAGGAACCTCCATACTGTTCTCCATAGTGGTGTACCAATTTACATTCCCACCAACAGTGCAGGAGGATTTCCTTCTCTCCACACTCTCTTCAGCATTTGTTGTTTGTGGATTTTTGGATGATAACCATTCTCACTGGTATGAGGCAATATCTCATTGTAGTTTTGATTTGCATTTATATAATTACTAATGATTTTGAACATATTTTCATGTTCCTGTTGACCATCTGTATGTTCTTTAGAGCAATGTCTATTCAGGTCTTCTGCTCATTTTTTGAGTGGATTGTTTTATTTTTGCTTTTATTTCTTTTGCTTTGTGAGACTGACCTGAGAAAATATTGCTGTGACTTATGTCAGATAATATTTTGCTTATGTTTTATTCTAGGAGCCTCATGGTATCATGTATTATATATAAGTCTTTAAGACATTTTGAGTTCTTTTTTTGTATGATATGAGAGAATGATCTAAAAAGATCAAAGAGTCCAACACAACTGAGCGACTGAAGTGAACTGAACTGAGAGAATGATCTAACTTTATTGATTAGCATGTGACTGTCCAACTTTTCCAACATCACTGGCTGAAGAGACTGTCCTTTCCCCCTTGTATATTCTTGCCTGTTTTGTTGTAGGTTAATTGCCCATAGATGTGTGGGTTTATTTCTGGGCTGTCTATTCTCTATTGATCTATATGTCTGTTTTTGTGTCAGTTCCATGCTGTTTTTATTATTGTAGCTTTTCAGTACTCTCTTAAGTCTGAGAGGTTATGCCTCCTGCTTTGTTCTTTTCCCTCAAGATTGCTTCAGCAATTGTGGGCCTTGTATGGTTCCAAATAAATTTTAGGATTATTTGTTCTAGTTCTGTGAAAAATACCATGTGTAATTTGATAGGAATTATATTAAATCTGTAGATTGCTTTGGGTAGTATGTTCATTTTAACAATATTAATTCTTCTAATCCAAGACCATGTTTACCACATATATTTTAATGTGCTGTTTGTATTTTCATTTAGTTCAAAATGTTTACTATTTACCTTTTTTTCTTAGCTACATTAATCATTTAGATGTTTACTTTTAGTTTCTAAATATTGGGGGGATTTTCTAGATATCTTTGTGTTATTTTTTTTAATTTAAAATTTAAGTTTTAAATGTTGAAATCATGTGATTTCAATATTTTAAATTTATTGAAACTTGTTCTACAGCCCAGGATATGATATGCCTCATGAATGTTCCTTGTGGCCAGAAAAAGACTGTGTGGTTGTTGCCTGGAATGTTCTATAAATGTTAATAAGTCAAGTTAGTTGATAATGTTGTTCAAACCGTGTATATTCTTACTGATTTTTTGTACTTCTTCCATCAATTATTGACTGATGGCTAGTGAAATCTCTAGCTATAATTATGGAGTTATTTGGTCTTTCAGTTTCAACACTCACTGCTTCATACATTTTGAAGCAAATATTGCCTAGCTATATATGCGTTTAGGATTGCTATGTCTTGAGGAATTGGTTCTGTTATCATTATAAAATATTCCTGAACTATCATATCTAATAAAATTAATCTTATGGATTTTTTATGGTTTATAAAAAACATTTAAAATGGAAACACAACTTGTATTTTGTGAAAGCCACATCCCCTTTATCCTGCTTCAGTTTTTTTCCATGGCAACTGTTGTCCATCACACAACTTATTTGTTTTATCTCTTCTTCTGCTAGAATAAAACTTACAAAGTGTAGGACTTCATTTGTTTTGAACACTGCTGTATCCCAACTACCTGTCACAAAGTCTGACCTCAGTAAATAACTTTATGAATGAATTAATGATAAAAACTCTGTAGCAGCTGTGAGAAGATAATATTTCCATGACTCTATCTCATTTACTCCATGATAAGATGGCCTCTGCTCACACAGGGGCTATTTCAGAAATAATTTCTATGCTTGTGTGCTCTCATACTGCCCCTTAGCACAGTTAGGGCCACAAAACTGTGTTGCTTTGGGTTCTCAGGGTCTCAGGAAGATGTTAGTGAGATGGTCTTTGTTTTAGTTTGTTCTTTGTAGCTCAGCTGCCTCTGCTGTAGTTAAGACTTAGTCCTTACTCATTCCAGAATGGCGAGAATCCCTGGATTCTAGGGTAAGGAGGAGTTTGATTGTTATACCAAGACCCCAGCTGTATAAAGCATTTATATTTCACGTCTCCTTGGCCACACTGTGGTTTTACTTCCCCCACTAACTCTATTCCTTCTTGCAGGTAAAAGGTTCTGTTTTCCCAGGAAATTTAGGCTTCAAGTTCACCAGAAAAACTGAGCCTGGCATCACTGAAATATTTGATGATGTAAACTGCAGATAAAACATTTACCAATCAAATGTTCCTTTCAGATTTACTTTTTTAAAAATATTAATTACCTAATTTAAAAATTATAATATTTACTTATTTAGCTGTATCAAGTCTTAGTTGCGGCATGTTGATCTTTAGTTGCAGCATGCGACTCTTAGTTGCAGCATGTGGGATCTAATTTCCCCACCAGGAATGGAACCTAGGCCCCCTGCATTGGGAGCACAGAGTCTTAGCCACTGGACCACCAGAGAAGTCCCTTAGATTTACTTCTGAAAAGAAAAGAAACCCTTTTAAATTAATAATGTGTTTCATGTATCGTGAAAAGATTCCTGAGCCTGATGGTCAGGGTTCAAATCCCAGTGCCATTCCTAAGACATAACCCTTCCTGTGAAAGGGGAAAATAATATCTGCTTTGCTTCCCTCTGAGGAAGACTCTGTGAGAAATGCATGGGAAAGGGCCTTGTGTGTTGCAAAGCTTTGCAGGTGTGTAAATTGCTGTTGTTACCCAAAGAAGCTTTTTCAGCTTTAAGGTTTGCAGTGATTGAATATTTTTGCTCATTAATTCCAGAAGAGCACTTGGGTATTTGGATCCGAGGCTTTCAGAACATTCTGAACAGCACCTGCCTGCAACTCTTAAACTGAGAGGAATATGACCTAGTATCCTGTGGCTGTTACCTTGGAAACTAGGACCATTTTAAAAACACTGGAAAGGAAATAATATAACTGGGAGGAATAGTACACTTGGGGCGAATCACCTTTTTCCTTCCAGAGCTTAAAATATTAGACACCTGTTTAAACATTTCCTAATTGTTTTTTTTTTTAACCCAAAAGTTATTGTTACATACTTGATGAAAATGAGAGACATTAAGATCTTTTCTTACTTTGGACAAGATAATACTTAAAAACTCTATTACTTGATCTACTTTGTACCTAATGTTAGCCTATTGGTTTTCCTTATTATCCAGGATGCAATCAGCAGGCTCAAGCTATATTCTTGGTCAGTCATAGGAGTCCCGTTTTCTAGGACTTCAGAGGGAAAAAAAAATCCAAGTACCCAGTCGAACTTCGTCCACATACTCCCTCATCCTAGTGATAATGTATAATTCTGTCCTGATAAGCTCACATACACCTTTCTTTGTGTATCCTTCGCTGGCTACTCTTTGTGACACATAACTGTTGAGACCCCACCTCTCCACCCTAAGTGTTAGTACTTGGATCCCACTCTCCTCTTCAGTAACCTTGGGTAAGCTCAGCCAGTTGGAGTTTGGGCTACAGAGTGCACACATCCATCTCTGGTGGGGGTCACTCCAGTGCACTCAGTACCTCCCTCCTCTAAACTGACTTAATCCAGATTCATAGGATAGTGGTTCAGTGGGTGTAAAGTGAAAGTGAAAGTGAAGGTCACTCAGTCATGTCCGACTCTTTGGGACCCCATGGACTATAGAGTCCATGGAGTTCTCCAGGCCAGAGTGCTGGAGTGGGTAGCCTTTCCCTTCTCTAGGGGTCCTTCCCGACCCAGGAATCAAACCCAGGTCTGCTGCATCGCAGGCGGATTCTTTACCAACTGAGCTATGAGGCAACCCCAGTGGGTCTGGAGAGGAGCCCTGAAAATTGTATTTTAACAGGCACAAGGGTGGGGTGTGGGGGACGGGTTGGGGTGCGGTGGTGAGGGGATGGGGGCATTCTGATGCAGGGCTCTAAGGGCTACTGTTTGAGAATCACCGTCACCGTATTCACATGCTGGCCTGATTTTTATCCTTGAGCTTTAATCTTAAATTTAATGAGTCTAAAATTCACCTCCATGAATAGAAAGAGGTTTCTCTATACTGTCATCGTGCCTGGACCAGTTTTGTAATTGTAATCAATGTAGTTTTTGTTCTTCCATCTTCCCTTCCTTCCTGCTGCTGCTAAGTCATGTCAGTCGTGTCCGACTCTCTGCAACCCCATGGATGGCAGCCCTCCAGGCTCCGGTCCCTGGGGTTCTCCAGGGAGTGGGTTACCATCGCCTTCTCCAGTGCCTGAAAGTGAAAAGTGAAAGTAAAGTCGCTCAGTCGTGTCTGACTCTTTGTGACCCCATGGACTGTAGCCCACCGGGCTCCCCCGTCCATAGGATTTTCCAGGCAAGAGTACTGGAGTGGGGTGCCATTGCCTTCTCCGCCCTTCTTTCCTACTCCCTCCTTTTTTTTTTTTTTCTTTTTTTCTCTCTCTCTTCCAATTATTCTCAGTCTGGGTTGGTTCCTCAGCCCCAGTCTTCATTCACAGTACATCTCATTTTTACGACTGCTCCTTTAAATCCCCTCCCTCATCAACTCACGTATGGACCATCCAGGTTTTCTAGCCTCTCTCTTTCTGCTCTAATCCTTCTTTGATGTTTTCACCACGTTATTCACCTATTCAAGAATACATAGTATTCTCTGTTTCCCATGTCAGAACTGAACTTCTCTCCCTAGCATTTTGTGTTTTCCTCATTACTACTAAATTATATATTTTTAATATATATTTATTATATATACTTTTCTGAACTAGTACCGTAGTCCACAATTTCTTTATTCTTGCCTTTGAGTGTAGAGTCTCAAAATATATTCATTGCAAACTTCTATGGACATACAATTTATTTGTTAGGAATTTTGTCATACTGACTACATTATTATAAATTTCTTCTCATAGGCGAGGGCTAGAGAGGAAACCAAGTGGACTGGTGGAATGGATTAAATGAGAACATTACATTCCTCTATTTTATTGCAGAGTCTAATTTCATTTTGGTGGTTTCCTTAGATTAAATGAATTTCTCTTGTGCGGTGAACTTTGAACTTTAGAAGGAGTAGTTTGCCTTTTAATAGGCTGTCCATTTTTAGTAAAATTTTCCTAAAACTGTTTGGCCAAGATTTTAGGTCAGTATATTTGAACACTTTGAAAACTATTTTCTGTCTTGAGCACGTGTATATTTAGTTAAAATGAATCTATACGACAAAGCTCTGACATGTTTTGAGAATTAGAAACAAGTACTCAGAAAATCAGGGGAGATAGCTGGTCACTATCACAACAGATTTTTGTTTGTTTGTTCTTCTTATTCCAGTCCTTTGATGTCTCTGGTAGCCATGGAGAAGCTCATGTTGGAAATGGTTTAAGTACTTGATAAATCCAAAAATGTTTCTTTTCAGGGTGCTTCTCATCAAGATTGATCACTGTCTACCATCTTGAGAAAAAAAAACTAAACGGTTCTCAACCTCTTTTTCCCACAGTATAACATCCTTGAGGGATCCCTCTCTGACAATAGCAGAGGTGTACTACGTTAGTTTTCAGGGGATCTCTCCTTTCCTTCTCTCTGGGTAATGTACTATTTGAAAAAGTTCCTCAAATGGTTTTGAAACCCCTACCCATTCTCCATTGGGAGTCACAGCTTTTAGATATCCTAATTGCTCTTTCTTTAATAAACTAAAATTTATTGGCTTGATTTATCTGTTACTGAAACATTTGCCTCTGAATTTACAGTCCTGAGAAAATTTCATTGTAATTCTATCACTTTTGCTTTATCTAATGAGGTCCTTACAAGTTCAAGATTGTTTCATCTTCTTAGGAAATTTTTTTGGTGAAATGAAGTGAAGTTGCTCAGTTGTGTCCAACTGTTTGCAATCCCATGGACTGTAGCCTACCAGGCTCCTCTGTCCAATGCTGAGGCGCTACCTTTTATGTTGTCTGATATTAATATTGTTATGTATTTTTTCTTCTGGTTAATACTTGCTTGACATATCTTTATCCATTTCCTTGTTTTTAAACCTTTGGTGAGATTTTAAATAATTATGTTTTCTGGTAAATAGCATCATTTGAATCTTTAAAAACTGACTTGATCTCATCCCATTTTTTAATAAGTGGGTTTAATCTAGAGGTCAGCACTCTTTGTCTATAGAGGACTGGATAGTAAATATTTTCTGGCTCTGTGGTACATGTAGTCTCTGCTGTATCTACTCAGAAATAGCCACTGACAATAAATGAATTGACTGACATAAATACAGGGGCCCTAGCTTCCAGGATCTACTGCATGGTGATCTGAGGTGGAGCTGATGTAATAATAATAGAAATAAAGTGCACAGTAGATGTAATGCACTTGAATCATCTTGAACCTCCCTGCCCTGGTCTGTGGAAAAATTATCTTCCATGAAGTCAGTCTCTGGTGCCAGAAAGGTTGGGGACCACTGCATAAATCAATATACAGGTCTAGATTTGGCCTGCCAGGTATAGTTTGCCAACCCTTGAACTTGTTAATCCATTTACATTTTTGTGATTGATAATATACCCACATTATTTTTTGCATTTTCTGTTTACCATCTGTATTACTTAGGGTAGTGCTAGCTGAGATTAACAGATGAACCTGGAAACCGCAGTAGTTTAACCTAATAGAAGTCTATATTTTGTTATGTAAAATCCAGTCAGTGGCATGGAGGGTATGGTCTGCCCCACACAGTCATTTAGAACCCCAGGTTCCTTCAATCTTGTGGCTCTGCCACTCCTAACGTGTAAGTTCCAAGATCACCATGGAAAGGGAAAGACAGGGTTGAGAAGGTATGCCCGCTTCTTAACCACATCAGCCTAAAATTTATTTACATCACAACAGCTCATTCGATGAGAACTAGTCAGATGGTCCTACCCAGAAGCAAGAGGGACCTGGGAAATGTAGTTCTCGGCCTGACAGCCACTTCCGAGCATCAGTTCCTCACTGAGGGAGAGAATCACAGATCTTTGGCAGACATCTGGGTGCTTCTGCTGCAGCCACCCTTTTCCTTTGCTGCTTTTTTTTTTCCTTTGCTGCTCTCTGTGCAATTGCTTTTTTAAAAAAATTTTCTTTCTTCCCTTTGTTGTTTGTAATATATATGATGCATTCTCTTATTTTAGTGGTTTTCCTTACAGTTTTAACATATATGCCTGATTTTTAAAATTTTTATAAAGTCTATGTTTATTCAGCATATCTCTTCTCTTTTGGATAAGAAAATAATTTCTTTGTTCCTCTCTTCCTGCTATATAGACTTTGCACATAGCTTTCTTCATATTGCTATCTAGGGTTTTATTTAAACTTAAAAAAAAAACACAGAAAAATAGTTATTATTTTTACGGTTAAGGATTCAATATAGTATTATTATATATATATATATTTTATCAGTTTCTATATGAATTCTTCAGTCTTTTGTCTTTTCAGTGAGTCTCTGGGTAGTAATCTCCCCTAGTCTATGATAACTGAATAGCCTAGTACAGAAAGGTAAATAATTATATTCTCTCAGTGAATGGAAGATATTACTCCCTTTTCTTTTGGCATTGATTGTTGCTGATGATACACCTATTTTCAGTCCAACTGTCATTCCTTCATAGGAATTTGTCTTTTTTTCTCTAGTAACTTTTACAGTGTTCTGTACTTTGATCACACAATATAGTTGTGAATTTATTTTCATCACCTTGCCTCTTGGAGTAAGTTTTCAAACTGTGGATTCATATTTCTTTGATTCTTGAAATTAACCCTTTGAATATTGCTTCTTTTCCATTAATTCTTGGCTCTTGTGGAATTGGTTAGATGTATATGCAGATGACACGACCCTTATGGCAGAAAGTAAAGAAGAACTAAAGAGCCTCTTGATGAAAGTGAAAGAGGAGAGTGAAAACATTGGCCTAAAGCTCAACATTCAGAAAACTAAGATCATGGCATCTGGTCCCATCACTTCACGGCAAATTGATGGGGAAACAGTGGAGACAGTGGCTGACTTTATTTTGGGGGGCTCCAAAATCACTGCAGATGGTGATTGCAGCCATGAAATTAAGACACCCTTACTCTTTGGAAGGAAAGTTATGACCAACCTAGATAGCATATTAAAAAGTAGAGATATTACTTTGTCAACAAAGGTCTGCCTAGTCAAGGCTATGGTTTTTCCAGTGGTCATGTATGAATGTGAGAGTTGGATTATAAAGAAAGCTGAGCACTGAAGAATGGATGCTTTTGAACTGTGGTGTTGGAGAAGACTCTTGAGAGTCCCTTGGACTGCAAGGAGATCCAACCAGTCCATCCTAAACGAGATCAGTCCTGGGTGTTCATTGGAAGGACTGATGTTGAAGCTGAAACTCCAATCCTTTGGCCACCTGATGTGAAGAGCTGACTCACTGGAAAAGACCCTGATGCTGGGAAAGATTCAGGGCAAGAGGAGAAGAGGACAACAGAGGGTGAGATGGTTGGATGGCATCACTGACTCAATGGATATGAGTTTGGGTAGCCTCTGGGAGTTGGTGATGGACAGGGAGGCCTGGCGTGCTGCAATTCATGGGGTCGCAAAGAGTCGGACACGACTGAGCGACTGAACTGAACTGAGCTGAATTTTGGAGCTTCTCAATGTATTCTCCATGAATCTTAGCTGCTCTTTCATACTATTCCTCTCCTTCTTAGTGGTTTGTTCTCAGTGTAAGTTTTCAGTTTTCTGATCCTTTGTACAAACTAGAGTTTCTGTATTTTTCATTTATTACATTTTTTCTCTTCAGTTCAGCTCAGGTTAGTTCAGTTTGGTTGCTCAGTCATGTCCGACTCTTTGTGACCCTGTGAATCTCAGCACGCCAGGCCTCCCTGTCCATCACTAACTCCGGAGTTTACCCAAACTCATGTCCATTGAGTCAATGATGCCATCCAGCCATCTCATCCTCTGTCGTCCCCTTCTCCTCCTGCCCCCAATCCCTCTCAGCATCAAAGTCTTTTCCAATGAGTCAACATATTGTATGAGGTGGCCAAAGTATTGGAGTTTCAGCTTCAGCATCAGTCCTTCCAATGAACACCCAGGACTGATCTCATTTAGGATGGACTGGTTGGATCTCCTTGCAGTCCAAGGGACTCTCAAGAGTCTTCTCCAACACCACAGTTCAAAAGCATCAATTCTTTGGCGCTCAGTTTTCTTTATAGTCCAACTCTCACATCCATACATGACCACTGGAAAAACCATAGACTTGTCTAGATGGACCTTTGTTAGCAAAGTAATGTCTCTGCTTTTCAATATGCTATCTAGGTTGGTCATAACTTTTCTTCCAAGGAGTAAGCGTGTCTTAATTTCATGGCTGCAATCACCATCTGCAGTGATTTTGGAGCCGAAAAAAATAAAGTCAGCCACTGTCTCCACTGTTTCCCCATCTATTTCCCATGAAGTGATGGGACCAAATGCCATGATCTTCATTTTCTGAATGATGAGTTTTAAGCCAACTTTTTCACTCTCCTCTTTCACTTTCATCAAGAAGCTTTTAGCTCCTCTTCACTTTCTGCCATAAGGGTGGTGTTATCTGCATATCTGAGGTTATTGATATTTCTCCTGGCAATCTTGATTCCAGCTTGTGCTTCTTCCAGTCCAGCGTTTCTCATGATGTACTCTGCATATAAGTTAAATAAGCGGGGTAACAGTATATAGCCTTGACATACTCCTTTTCCTATTTGGAACCAGTCTGTTGTTGCATGTCCAGTTCTAACTGTTGCTTCCTGGCCTGCATACAGATTTCTCAAGAGGCAGGTCAGGTGGTCTGGTATTCCCATCTCTTTCAGAATTCTCCACAGTTGATTGTGATCCATACAGTCAAAGGCTTTGGCATAGTCAATAAAGCAGAAATAGATGTTTTTCTGGAACTCTCTTGCTTTTTCCATGATCCAGCGGATGTTGGCAATTTGATCTCTGGTTCCTCTGCCTTTTCTAAAACTAGCTTGAACATCTGGAAGTTCATGGTTCACATATTGCTGAAGCCTGGCTTGGAGAATTTTGAGCATTACTTTACTAATGTGTGCTGCTGCTGCTGCTGCTAGTCTCTTCAGTTGTGTCCGACTCTGGGTGACCCCAGAGACGGCCCACCAGGCTCCCCTGTCCCTGGGATTCTCCAGGCAAGAACACTGGAGTGGGTGTGAGATGAGCGCAATTGTGCGGTAGTTTGAGCATTCTTTGGCATTTGCCTTTCTTTGGGATTGGGATGAAAACTGACCTTCTCCAGTCCCATGGCCACTGCTGAGTTTTCCAAACTTCCTGGCATATTGAGTGCAGCACTTTCACAGCATCATCTTTCAGGATTCAAAATAGCTCAACTGGAATTCCATCACCTCCACTACCTTTGTTTACAGTGATGCTTTCTAAGGCCCACTTGACTTCACATTCAGGATGTCTGGCTCTAGATGAGTGATCACACCATTGTGATTATCTGGGTTGTGAAGGTCTTTTTTGTTCAGTTCTTCTGTGTATTCTTGCCATCTCTTCTTAATATCTTCTGCTTCTGTTAGGTCCATACCATTTCTGTCCTTTATCGAGCCCATCTTTGCATGAAATGTTCCCTTGGTATCTCTAATTTTCTTGAAGAGATCTCCAGTCTTTCCCGTTGTGTTGTTTTCCTCTATTTCTTTGCATTGATTGCTGAGGAAGGCTTTCTTATCTCTCCTTGCTAGTCTTTAGAACTCTGCATTCAGATGCTTATATCTTTCCTTTTCTCCTTTGCTTTTTTCCTCTCTTCTTTTCACAGCTATTTGTAAGGCCTCCCCAGACAGCCATTTTGCTTTTTTGCATTTCTTTTCCATGGGGATGGTGTTGATCCCTGTCTCCTGTACAATATCATGAACCTTTGTCCATAGTTCATCAGGCACTCTATCAGATCTATTCCCTTAAGTCTATTTCTCACTTCCACTGTATAATCATAAGGGATTTGATTTAGGTCATACCTGAATGGTCTAGTGGTTTTCCCTACTTTCTTCAATTTAAGTCTGAATTTATTATTCCTTTGTTTTTCTCTGAGGAGCCTGAAAACACAGAAATGCTTTTTAGGTTAGTCTGTTATTTTCATTGTGTTTGTAATGTTAGCTGACTTTTGTTGGTTACCCTTTTTGCTTAAGATTCTCACATTTTCTTCAGCATTTCTGCCCCTGAAAGGTTGTCTCTACTTCAGCCTCCCAGGACCCTTTTTCAGAATGAGGTATTCTATTGTGGTGAGAGAGTGCTGCCCTGGCTGCTACTAAATAGGTTGCAGGTCCATTCCCTGCATTCATGCACAGCCTTGCTCAGGTCGGCTCCATGCCAGGTTTGTTGTAGTTTCTTCCTGGCTCCCTAGGTTTGCAGCTTCACAGGAGGCTTACCCTCAGACAGCACCTGCAGTAGCTTGCTTGTCATGAGGGCAGGAGACACTGGTCCCACCCTGATTTCCACCATGAAACTGGCTCAGAGTACCTGTCATATGTGGAGCACCTCAAGCTGCCATGAACCCCCCAGAGCTGCAAATAGTAGGTTCTAGGGAGATCCTCATGCTGCTTTAGAGCCCACCTTTTTAATGTGTGTGTGTGTGTGTGTGTGTGTATGTTAGTCGCTTAGTTGTGTCTGACTCTTTGAGACCCCATGAACTGTAGCCCGCCAGGCTTCTCTGTCCGTGGAATTCTCCAGGCAAGAATACTGGAGTGGATTGCGATTCCCTTCTCAGGGGATCTTCCTGACCCAGGGATAGAACCCTGGTCTTCTGCATCGCAGGCAGATTCTTTACCGTTTGAGCTACAGGGAAGTGCTAACCTTTTTAATACCTTCCTTTAAAGTTTATCTGTTATTTTATGTTTGGAGCAGTGGTGAGGAGGTGTGGTCAAATTCTTTTTTTAGGAACTAATCCACCCTGATTTGAGTACTTTCTCCATTCCTTTTGATTTTTCCATTGGTGATAATACTGCTTGGCCGATTTTTGTACCTCACATCACTGTTGAATCCCCACATGCACTCACAGCAAGCATGGATTGTTCTTGATAATCACTCTCAGAGACAGATGGTGGTGAGTGAGTATGATGATAGGAGTGGGTTGGGTCTCAGTGGCTGTGTCAGAGTGAGGTTAGGACATGGCTGGCTTGACTATAAGTTCTGGCAGGGCCACTGTATTCCTGCCACCCTTGTTCCTCCTAACACCTCTGCCCTCAGCTAGCCTGGCACAGATCGATGCCCCAACACGCAGAAGGGTGTGAGAAGACTGACCCAGGCATGACACTTGCCGTCTTTTCTGACACTGTGCCTTAACCCTAGTAGTTTCTAACCTTTGAGCTATGGAATGGGACGGCTTTGTGAGGCTCTGTGTTGTGCAGTACTCCTGAGCACAAATCATGCCCACATTTCACCCAAGCTATGTAACCACAGAGCTGTATCTACTCAGAGTGAGGGAAGGTCTTCTCATTTACATGAAGATGCAAGTTAGACTCTGATGGTCATACAAGGATGCACATATAATTTCTCTCTAGGTTTCCTGTCATCACCTCAGATAAGATGGTCAGGCTATAAGACTCCTTTTCTGTCCCCCTTATAGACAGGGTGTTGCTGAACCCTATTCTGTTGATGCTTTCCTACTGGGGTATGGAGAAGGGATGGTTAGGGCCTGGCACCAAGTTGTCGTGGCACCTGACAGGCAGAAGAAACTCTGGAACCTGGGCCTTTATTTCTTATTTCAGTGTAGAGCTGACAGGTGTGGTCCAACTAGTGACACCCTCAAAGTGCCAAGGGACCAAGGCAGTTCCTGACCTTTGTTTCCTCCAGGGGCCAGCTTTTGTGCACAGTGCCACTGAACCCACTGAACCCCTAATTCCTATCTCTCTCTGTACCCCACCCTCCCCAAGTTGTGCAGTAGTTTCTGGCCATAAAGCTATTAGAAATTGGCACCAGCAAAGGAATAAAAGGAGTTGCTGGAAACCCAGCCCTTGGTACAAGGGAAGTCATGGTAGACATCACTCTGCAGTGCTATTGAGATATTAGTATTAAGCAATGTTACAGTTTGACTCCTTTTCATGGGACCCTTCGGCGCTAGTGCCTAAGATAGCACTGAAGCATGTGGTTTCCAGAACCAAAAGCATGCTTCCTTTCACTTTTTTTTGGGGGAGGGGGAGGGTTGCTTTTCTGTTTGCTTTTTTTGACTGGTCTTCAGCATTATTGCTACTTTTTGCCAGAACTTGCTAGAGAAGTCCTTCAGGGAGGTTTAGGAGATGACAGAAAGAAGAAGAAGTTCATTTGTAATAGGAAGAAGAGCAGTAATTATGAAAAGCATAGAGGAAGCTAGAGAAGGAAAATCAAGGAAAAGAGACTGGAACAAGTCCAGTCTGAGAGACTCATGTTGTGGTTGGTAGATTTGAGTTAAGTGTCTGTTTCATAAGAATGCCTTGTGCCCGTCACTGTCCCTGAACCCAGTTAATAGGACAAGGAACGAAATTCAGGGACCATAAGAAATCTATCTTGCAGTTAGGGTGTGGGAACATGCAAGTCAGCCTAGCAAAGCTAATGTTTAGAAGTACGGAGGCTTTTGATTCATTTCTCTTCTAGGAAGCATTTTACTAGACTAGGCAGAGTTTACCGCTGTAGGGGTGGGAGAGCTGCATTGCTGTTTGGAGCAGGACAGTTCTTCCTTGTGTCCCCTTGTGTGGGACACTATTTTCAGCTAGGCAATGAGAGCATTTGAAAGTCAATAGATGTCATCTGTGATTATTATGAAGAAAATGCCTACCATGGACCCTTAAATTCAGCAAAGCAGTGGTAGGTAGAATTCCTAGGGAATTAAGTGGGCATGGGTTCCTACATCATAGAACTTATCAAATTTTCCATAAAATAGAATCTCAGGTGGTTGTTTCCACTCAGACCAGAGAAATCAAGTGTAGAGATATGAATGCCACTGGTACCATGGGAGAGATGTAGCAATTACACATAAGAATCTATCCAGGGAGTAGAGAATGTGTTCCTATGATGGCAGCATTCAGAGTGCAGGAAGAGGAAATTTGTAGGTAGATTATATACTAATAATGAGGCTGGAGCTTGCAACCCACCAGAAAAGCCAGGTTTCCATGAGTTGTGGCCATTTGGGATGCTGAGAAGGCAGAGTCTGGGAAAACTTTCCCACATTATGTTCATGGTTTATTCCATTTCTGTTTCAGTTTTCTCTCTACTTATATTAACGCATTCATCCCATCTGTCCTACCCCTACCATTTTACCATGTAGTCACAGTAATTGTTCCTATCATCATCAAGAGAGCTTTGGCAGGGCTACCTTCTCTAAGGCATCTTTCTCACCCACTGGAAAAAAAATGGAGTTCCTATAATGTGCTGGGGTTTGTGCAGTTCGCATGCATCATCTCATTTCATAGTCCCAGCAATTCCATGAAGTAGTTACAAAAGAACTTTCTGGAAATCTCCAAATGGAGTTTAAGATCCCTGGGTCTAACTATGTAAAGGGGTTTCCATCTTATAGGAACAGTGGGTATTGGTGAATTGTAACCACTATTTTTTGTTTTAACTTTTTATTTTGTATTGATGTATAGACGATTAATAATATTGTGATAGTTTCAGGTGAACAGGGAAGGGACTCAGGCATACATAAACATGTATTCATTCTCTCCCAAACTCCTCTCTTATCCAGGCTGCCACATAATATTTATCAGAATTCCATGTACTATACAGTAGGTCCTTGTTGGTTATCCATTTTGGTTACCCATAGCAGTGTGTACATGTCCATCCCAAACTCCCTAACTGTCCCTTTGTGACCACTATTTTTTAAGGAAAAATGTGTAACACATGCTTTGTTTAGGCTCCTTTTAGTAAAGAAACATGACTGGGAGTCACATTTGAATCAATGAGTGTCAGTAGCAAGTCAGAGAATGTTGGTACCTTTCTAGGCAAGTGTAATGAAGTAACGTGCCTTGCCAAAGGAGAAGCAGAGTTTGAGATTGCTGTAACATTGAATCCACTCAACAACATACACTGACTTAGGAGAGACCCGAAAGAGTGAGCGATTGATTTCTCAGTGATGGACCTGAGCTGGCCAATTTGAGCAAACTTGTTTATTGAAACTCTATTTTCCAGCTAAAGACAGATGGACTGTTTGATCTGAGATGTTTTGCTGTGCTCAGGAAGCGCTTAGCCAAGGCACAGCCAGGCATTGTGTGTAGAGTCAGTTCATTTACCAGAAGTCACCCTGATGAAGTTAATATAATCCAGAGCATCTGATTCAGGGAAAGACTGGGGCAGCAAAGGAGTGTAGAGATCCTAGCCTTCTGTTTAGGGGTGTCAGAAGACAACTAGTGGAATGTGGGAGTAGGAGATGGGATTGAACATTTGATGCACTTCATGTAGGGCTGATGGGAGAAAGAAATTCTCCCTGACGAGTTGATTAGTCATGGACTCATAGAGCTTGAGTGATGGGTGGAGCTTAAGCAAATAAGGCCCTCATTGTGCAGAGAAATTGAGTCTATGCAGCAAGGAACGAATAGAATGGGATTCTAATCCATATCTTCAGTCTCTATAATTTCTTGTTTTAAGGTTTATTTAAGGTTCCTGATTCAGTCTGATGTGGCCAAATGAGTCTCTTGCTTCTTTTTATGAAGACAGAGAATATAGATCTGCCATTATTTCCTTATTAGCAGTAATGCCAGAATCTCATAAGAAGTGTACACACCAAATAATAAACACTCATGGTCTGAAAGAAAGATTGAAAAAATTACATAAAAATATCAAAATCCCAAACTTATTAATGGATCCAGTTCTTACTAACATTCCTTTCCCCTCCTACTTCTCTTTATTTTTATGATGGTTCTGGGCTCCCTGGAATGAATGATGATTTATCTTGAACAAATGGAGTTTGTTCTTGAATCCTGCTGGTGTAAATGCTTAGGTAAATAAATGGAAATAGAAGTCCCAGAAATAAATCAGACTACTTGCTTAAAAAGCAAGCATGTAATTCAGCCCTTTCTTTTTGGTAGATTAAAAAGAAGCCACAGGGTTGAAAGTCTGTCTCCCTGTCCACATGTAGGCCCTAACTCAGGCTTTTTGTTTATTTATTCATTTGTAGAAATATAGGGTTTTCTTCCTCCTTTGCTTCCTTATTTCCTTGTTGTCATTTATCCTTCATTCTTGTGAGAGGTCTCTGAAAATTCAGAAAAAAAGAGACTTTGTCAGCACAAAAATATATTGAAGTCATGCTACAAAGCGTGGTGAATATTAGCAAAGAAAGATATATTAGAAGTGGTGTTCCTCTGAGACACTGAAGGACTTAAAATAATCAGGACTCACAGGACACAGAGTCGCTGATTCACACTCCTCACCCCCAGAGGTAGAGCCAGGACATATGAGAGAAAACAGGGATAGCAGATTTAAGGGCGACATTGGTGAAACGGTAAAACAGCAGACTAGAGAGAAGCAGGCCTCACCAAGTCCACCAAAGACAGGTCTGCAAGGACTGAGGAGTGACTTGGTTGAAAAAATAAAGGGCCCCATGTGTATTTGTGATCATCTAATTCATGGAAAATATTTATTTTGCTGATAGACTATATACCCAAAGTAAAATATAATGCTGTCCAAACTGATACTCTTTCACAAGTGAAAGGGGCCATTACTGATTATGGACATACGGTTATAGACTGTACCTCTCCCCCTTCCAGATCTCATGGATGTAACTAAGAGATTAAACTTTCACTCAAAGCACAGTTATGCCTGTGCCCGGCATTGCACTCAGCACTGAGGGTACAAAGCTGAGCTGTTGTTTCTGCAGCAGATGAGTAGTTTTCTCTGTGGCTGAGACTTTCGTGACACTAAAGATCAAGGCAAAACCTTCACAGTCCAGTTAACCAATTATGATGCTTCTTAGCGGGGCTTGTGTATATGGCTCCCACCTGGTCTCCCCCGCATGGTGGTGGCTGCACACCCTGAAGCATGATGAGTCAGAGTGGTGTGATTTTGTTCTGTCTCTGCCCTGCATATGCTGGTTTTAATCAAATGAATGCTTAATCCTGTAGCGAATCTTATTACGCCCTTTGCCCTTTCCCATTCCATCTGTTACATGTCTCGTTCTCTATCCTCCAAGTGGAATAAGCTGTGTGTTTTTTTTCTCAGACTTTTTTTCTTTCTATGTTTGATGTCTTTCAGAAATAGGCCTGGAGCCAAGAATTACAATCAAGCTGAAGTGGGTCTGTCTGAGGATTTTTCAGTATCCTACATTAGTTTCTCTAATGCTCTGTTTCTCTTATCAGCAAAGCCTCCAGTTCTGATGACTTTTAATGCAGGGTACTAGGGAGCTCTGCAGTTGGCTTCACAGATCTTCCTGTTAGGACTGCAATTACTGTCTCCCCAGGGTGTAAAAGACCCTCAGGCACACAGGGATGGTGGCATCCACTTGAATCGGTAGGTCTGTGTCCCAGCCATGCTGCAAAGCCCAGATATCTGCTGGTGGATGGATCATAATCTTGTCTCAGTGGGCTTTTCTAATCCTTTTGATCTCTTTGGCTTTTTGCTATCTTACTGACCAAATCATTCATATACATCAAAACCAGCTCTACTTGAAAATAGACTCCAGGGCCTCTGTCCTAGGAATAGCAAAAGAGTATAGACAGATCTTCCTCAAGGAGCATATTTCTGTTTATTGTAGTTTCTCTCCTTGGCAAGTATCATAAGATTTTACCCTGGAGGAGTGAAAAATATTTAAAAGGTATTGATGGTATGGCAGGTTCCAAATTTGGTTCTCTTTCCACAAGCACAACCCCATACACCTGGCCTCTCTCATATTATTTAGGTTCTGTCTGTGTGTTTCTTCCATTTTTAAGGTCCTGTGACCAACCTAGATAGCATATTGAAAAGCAGAGACATTACTTTGCCAACAAAGATCCGTCTAGTCAAGGCTATGGTTTTTCCAGGGGTCATGTATGGATGTGAGAGTTGGACTGTGAAGAAAGCTGAGCGCTGAAGGATTGATGCTTTTGAACTATGGTGTTGGAGAAGACTCCTGAGAGTCCCTTGGACTACAAGGAGATCCAACCAGTCCATTCTACAGGAGATAAGCCCTGGGTGTTCTTTGGAAGGGATGATGCTAAAGCTGAAACTCCAGTACTTTGGCCACCTCATGCGAAGAGTTGACTCATTGAAAAGACTCTGATGCTGGGAGGGATTAGGGGCAGGAGGAAAAGGGGACGACAGAGGATGAGATGGCTGGATGGCATCACTGACACAATGGACGTGAGTCTGAGTGAACTGCGGGAGTTGGTGATGGACACAGAGGCCTGGCGTGCTTCGATTCATGGAATCGCAAAGAGTCGGACACGACTGAGTGACTGAACTGAAGGGAGATTTCTTGTTTCTAATCTTTCAAGCCCTTCATCCTAGTCTAACCTATCCTAGTGCTAAATCCATTGTTTTCAATAGAGAAGGTAACTGATACATGTTTCCAAACTCAATACATATTTTTGACCTGTAAATCAGTAATCTCCTTATTTTATACTTCCTTTAGACTGAAAGACTTACTGACAGTTCTTAGAATACAGGGGTCAGTGTCCTTTGAGTAATAAGGCCAGGCTAGAGATGCGGAAAATATGAAGGTCACTCCATGTACAGTCCTTTGAGGGAGTTTTTGCTGCCCCAGGTGTAGAATCTTCAGGCCTCTAGGGATGCAAATAAAACATGAGATTGATGCTGCATTCAGTCTTTTGACTCTCCTGCTTACTGCTGTGGCTGACGTACACTGACAAACTTATTTTGCAATAGATGGAAGGAAAGGTGTTTTAGACCTAGAAATACAGCTTAACTAAGGCCCAGGACCTGCCTTAAAAGGAGCATTCAGAATCCTTGGTTGGATCCCCAACCAAATTAGGCTAGTATATGCCCCGCCTTGAACTAGGCAGAAATCAACCCCAGCCTTAAAATCAAAAGGAATGAGATGCAGGACAAATGGCCACTTGGGTCTCTATATTCTGATTCTATTTTATTGTTTCAACTCGAATGTTGCATGCTCCCTATCCTGTTTGACTCTTTCATGTTGCTTCTTTCTATTAATAGTCATTTGGCTTCTGGTCAGCCAACGATAATTATGATTCATTACCACCTCTGGGTAAAACTTGGTTGCCAGAAATTCTCTTTGTATTGTATTTGAGAACAATCCAAGTTTTCTGCCTTATTTTGAGGGGGGCAGGTTGTGGGTCAGGATTGACCATTATGAACAAATAATGAGTTTAAGGCATTAGGAGTCTTCACATGAGTTTCCAAGTAGAGAAGTATGGAAAATGTAGTAACGTTCTCTATTTTGAAAGTAGACCCTCTCTTGCTGAGGGCTGGGTGGTGAGAAACTCGAGATAGTATCTCCCATTTATGTAGTGATAGCCATGAATTTGAAAGGCAGAGAGGTGCCATTCCGGGCCAACCACGTGTAGACATGTGGGGCATGCCAAGCACAAATCCTGCCTCCAGACAGTCAGGAGGAGGGGGTGACTTTTTGGTCATTTGTCTGCCCAGAGGGGTGCCTTTTTGAAATTCTGTTAATCTTGAGCCTTCTAGTCAGTCATCTGCCTACCAGAAAAAAGGAAAACCATCACTAAGATTGCATCTCTGTTATAAAATCACATTCAAACTCAGCAGAGACATAGACTGTAGTCTGTTGATTCTAGATAGGTGTTCTTTGCCTTGTTCCATCGTGTTGCTCTGTGTGCTCAGGAACAGTCCAGAAATGCTGTCTATTCTATTTCTTCAGGGTGCCTCTTCTTTCTACCCCTTTCCTGAGTCCCAGTATTTAAAACCTAAAACTCCTGTCCAGCCCCGGCCAATGCAACACCACACATAATGCTGAATTTCAGGCTCCTTGGAATTCCTGGGGAACAATGCCAATTAGAGTGCCATAAGCAACAGCTGAAAAAGTCAACAGAACTAAGAGCTTTCTAACTTAGGCATTAACAGCCAGTGCTGCTGCTTTGAAATGTACAGATTGGGAGAGGGTATGTGGGCCCTGAATTGGTAGAGAAGGGGTGAAATAGTCTGGTAAAAGTGAGTGTAGGCGCAAACCAGTTGTGTCAGGAAAAGATGGTCCCTTAGCATGGCTTGAACTTAAGTTTTAGGAAGAGAACTACATTTCAGGAACTTGAACTTTTAAACTCAGGGTGCAAAGACACTTTTAAACTCAAGTGAACTTGGTGAGATTTCAAGTTCCATAGGCATGGGTTATGTCTTACTTACTAAATGTCTTTGCAATTGCCAAGATAGTATTTTATCCTTCGTGGATAGTCAGTAAATATTTATTTAATTGGATTGAGTTTTCTGAGGAGAAGGAGGAAATTGCTGAAAAGCCCTGATTTGGAGATTTTCCAGTCCCTCTTCTCTGTGCAATTCTGTGACGCTAGGAAGGTCAGGAGGTGAGAGAACAGCAGATTTGAAGGTCTGAAAGAGATTCTGTGGGCTGAAACATGAAATGTGAAGGAACTCTGGTGAGAGATGAGGCTGGGGAGCTATGTGGAGATGAAGTTATACAGGATCTCTTCAGTTGGTTAAGGCACTTGGACTTCATCCTAAAAGCAGAATGGAGCTACAGGAGGATTTTTAGTCAAAGGTGTGGCATGCTTAGATAACAGGTTAGAAAGATCACTGAGTGCAACATAGAGAATGGATTAGAGAACTCAAGTAGGGACAGGAGAACCAACTGGGAGACTTATGTCTACTCTGGGAAATAATGATTTTTACCTGACCTAGGTTAGAGGTCATGAGAGTGGAGCAAAGTGGATGGATTCGAGAGAGGATCATGGTGGTGCTTGACACTAATTGGATGTGAGGGACCTTGAGTGGGGAAGAACAAAGAATGAAGGATGACTCCTAGGTCTCAGATATGGGCAATGAGAGAAGATGGTGCCATCAGCAAGAGAAAAGAGAAAGAGAAATGGGTGCGAAGAGGTGTGGAGAGAGATGATGATGAGTCATTTTTCTACAGGGTGAGACTAAGGTGCTTGTGGCACATCACAGAGGGCTGGCAGTTTCACGGAATGGGTCTGAAGTTCTGAAGAGAGATACCAGTTGAAGTACAGGTTTGGGACTATGTGATGTCTCCATGGGAGTAGGTGAGCTTGTTCAGGGAAATACCAACATTTAGCTTGGCAGAGGGAGAGGGACACATAAAGCAACCTAACTGTGAGTGCTCAGAGAGGTAGGTGGCAAACACAGAGAGGTGTGCAGAGGGGAAGAGAGGATTTAAAGAGAGAGGGAATGGTCCAGCTTCCTTACCTTTAAGTCATCCAATCTCTAGGTTCCCGAATATTTCAAATTACTTTTGGCCAGTAAGCCCTAGATTAGAAAAAATGTGTATCCAGCTACTCCTGTGTGAATTGTTGTAGCCTAAGGTCATTGGTCTATTTTATTTAAACATATCTAGGTTCTGCACCCTCTGAAGACTTTATCTAATGCTAAAGAGAGAAGAGAAGAAGTCCTTGTCATACTCTGTATGACCACACTAAAAGTTGCCAGCAGGGAAATTAACCTATAAGTACTCTGAACACATTAAGGTAAATACATTTTAGAAAAAATGTTATGTCCCTTGGCTATGGTCTAATGTGATGATGGGTAGAAATGGGACTGAAGAGTGACAGGAAATATTAATGGAAGGTAACACACAGTCCTTTGGCCTTAGATAGAGCAATGGGCTATTTCTATTGCTAGAGGGGAAGTTTGATAAGTAATGATCTTGATATACATTTTAAACATTCTGACAGTGACATGATGGGTGCTGTTTTTCCTCTTTGGACGCCAGATTCTCCTTTGCTCTACTCTGGTCCATTACCTCAAGTCTGTTTAAGGGCCACCTGAGGGCAATGGGAGCATCACGACACCTGTATTCCCGTTCTAGACAGTGGATGCTGTAAAAGGCATGCTGTAAGAGGCTGTAGGTGGGTGCTGTGACATAGGGCTTGCTTTCCCTGCAGAGAGAAGGGCGCCAATCCAAGGTCTCAGGAAGGCGTGCTGTCCCAAAACATCCCACTCCCCAGGTTGCTGATGATTCACATTTAGCTGCCCTTCCACCTCCACTCCCTTCCTAACAACACAAAATTTAAGTCAAGCTTGAACCCTGCTAAGAAAACAGATTTGCTCTTTTTAGTCTTAGCAGCCCTCTCTTTTAAAAGGAGAGAGTATGTGGGAAGGCAGATCCTTAGTTCCCTCCTCCCCAAGCTGTTGCAGGAATTTCAGACCTCTGCTTGCCAAATTGCTTTTATGGAGCTCAGATTTTTTTTTGGTGGGGTGAGGGAATACCTTCAGTGACTCCTCCTCTCCCCTGTCTGAGCCACAGTTTTGTCTTCCCTACAAAGGGGCCTGGGTTAGGGGATCTTAGAGGGCCCCCAGGCCTAGCCTGTGTCCCCATCAGCGGGCCCCATCAGCAGAGAGCTTGTTATCAGTGAGGCCCTCTACTGGTGAGCCAAACTGGCTGGAAAGGACTGTGCTATATTTAGACAAAGCAAGTCACAGTATTTAGTTTGCAGAAAGGTTGCTGTTTGGAGTGAAAACACCACGGGAAGAGGCTTCTAAGTTGAAAATGCACCTATCCAGTGGGATGGGGTGAAGACAGGGAACCCCAGTTGCTCTCAGGGGTCTGGAAATCAGAATAGGTAGAGTTGGCCTGGACCTGCCAGGGCTGGTCTTGATTCCTTGGCCTCCTCAGTTTGGGTTTGTGTTCACTTGTGAAGAGGCCCTCTGCTGAGAGAAGGCGTGGGAGGTAGATGAACCTAGCTCTGTCCCTTGGTCGTTTTGTGATCATAAGTTGTTGGACTCTTGCACCTTGTTATCTGTTAAGCAAGGATGCTTTATAGGTCTGTATGAGGATTAAATGAGCTCACACACATAGAACAGCAGGACAGAGTCTGGCACAGGGGGCAGTTACCTCTTTCCGTCCCCAGTCCTCCTCTTTTTGTACGTTTGTTCGTATTATTCTCCCCTCCTGGACCATTCTTCCTGCTTCTCCAAAGTTAGCTTACTTTTCAGTGCCCAGCAGGATCCTCCCACCGGCTCGAGTTCTCCTGCTGCCCCCAGCACACAGCACCTGACTTCACATTCTGGTAACTGCCTTCTTTCTTGACACTGTTTTGCTGATTTTGCCCATTTATACTGCTGCTCTCTGAGGGAAGACATCTGTCAAATGAAAGTTATCTTTCTGTAATATCTGGTAAGATGTTAGGGGCCTAAGCCATATTTGAATGAATGAATACAGAAAGATAAAGTTGCAGGGAGAATGAGGGGGTAGTGTGTACTGTGGTTAAGGGTTGATGCTGGAGCTAGCTTGCCTGGGTTTGAAACCTGGTGTTGCCAGTTATGAACTGGCAGTTAATGCAACTTTAGCAGTTGTTGCATCTCTCTGTCAGGCTTCCTTGGTGGCTCAGACGTTAAAGAAATCTGCAGGCAATGCAGGAGACCTGGGTTCCATCCCTGGATTGGGAAGATCTCTTGGAGAAGGAAATAGAACGTAGTGCCTGAGAACTGGTGGCTTTTAGAAGCCTGCTTCAATCTTCTAGGAGCAAAAGTTTTAAGTGTTTGAATGAAGAATCATTGCAGTGGCCCAAGTCCCACTTAGGAAAGTGAAAACCCGGGGCTTTCCAAACTGACTGGGATGGATGAGAGAAAAGTCGAAAGCGGGGTAGTGAGTACCTTGTCGGAAGGAGTAGAGAAGGTACTCTGTGCTGGTTGATAAGCTGTCTCACCAAAATCCTGAGACCAAATTAGGTCATTAGAAATACATTTGGAAGGAGCTGGAGACTTTTGCCTGAGTGAAATTCCAACACAGGTCCAGGCACGTCACCTTGCTACACAGCTTTGATTATGTAAGGTGTTTCTAGCGTTTTGTCCTTATGTAGCCAGCTGTGTTACTGTCATTGTAATGCTGCAGGTGTGGGTGAGTGGAGATGCGCCATCCTCTGCCAGCCAAGTGGATCTGTGATTCTTGTTTTCTGAGAAAGTAACGTTTGCTAGTTCACAGCTCATGTAACTGAGGGGTACCACGTGGCCTCTCCTGAAGCTAACTTGGGATTTTGACAGTCCTAATTTCTAGGGTTTAGTTGATTCTCACCTCGAAGGTCTTCTTTGGTGCTGAATGATGGTTTAGGGCTTAAGGGGGTGTATCTCTCCTTAGCTGCTGACCAGCAGCGCGAGGTTGACTGCTCTGTTCTTTGAGGGCGGAGGGAACGGAGTAGTTTCAGTCAGGGGCCCCACCAGATCCACTGGCCTTGAAGGGAGGCGTGGGAGAGGGAGACAGCACAGGGAGGCAGAGGGAGACCTCGCGCTGCCTGCCGGCTTCTTCCCACGTGGCCTTGCAGTATTTGCCCCAGGACTAAGGGTTTGAAGCTCTTCTCCAGCACATCTGGATCTAAGTTTAGACATTTCGTGATTCAAGCTTCTCACGTCCCTTTCTTCTCTACTGCTTCTTTGTTTGAATTTAATGCTAAATTCTGCAATGCAACAAATCCTTTGGTAAGGAGACATAACATATTTCTACCTCAGAATTACAGATTTGCTGCATATTTGCTATATTATTTCACCATTTCATTAACCTCTTGTGGCTTCATTGTTAGCAGTGCCAACAATTGGTTTCAATTGTCAAGATAAAAGTACCCAGTTCCTTTTTTTCATTACCTCAAAGTTCTTTATGATTGCCTGTTCCTGCATACTCAGTCATATCTGATTCTTTGCAACCCCACAGACTATAGCCTGCCAGGCTCCTCTGTCCATGGGATTTCCCAGGCAAGAATACTGGAGTGGGTTGCCATTTCCTCTTCCAGGGGATCTTTCCAACCCAGGGACTGAACCCATGTCTCCTGCATCTCCTGCATTGGCAGGAGGATTTTTTTTTTTTTTTTTTTTTTTTACCACTGCACTGCCTGATTATAGTCTTATTTTTACTCTATTCAGGTGAGAGAGCTCTCGGCTAAGTTCATTTTGAAGAATAAAAAAATCAGATATGGGAAAGTTCAAAGAAAGCAGTGAATTACATTTAGGTAGGTGGGCCTGGATACCCCAGTTCAGTGGTACTCAACCTGGCCATACACCTGAGGAGTTTGAAAAGATCCTTGGCTCAGGACCCACACTAAGCCAGTTAAGAATGACAGTCCTCTGAGGTGGGGGCAAGGATAGTTAAATCTTTTCAGGTAAACCGAGTAAGTAACTGTGGTTGTGATCTCTGCTGAATTTACCGAGAAAGCAAGACTTTATTTTCACTGTTTGGATTAGGAAATCACAGGAATGACTGTGAAACAAATTGAAAATGTAGCAGATAAAGTTAAAACTTGCTTTCTGCTATACCTTTTCAAACTAGTTAGCATTTTACATATAAAAGTTTTTAGTTAACTACAGGTTCAAGACTCTGTCTTTGGGTTTTTCATTTTAAAGACTGAAACTTCAGGGTAGGGCCAGAAACACCCATTGTTTATCAGGACCTTGAATCATGAGTATATTGGTATTACCCACCCTTTCTGTCTTTTCCTTATGATTGTGTTAACCTAAGTGATTTCCAGTGAGATTAAGCAGAGTCCCTCCAGGGAGCTATTCAGTCACTTTTTCAGAGTGTGCCTTTTTCAAACGTATTCTGCCCCACATCACATCTCCCAGCCTCCTCATTCTGGCTTGCTCTCTGCAGTAGTCAGCTTTTGGAAGTAATAGGAGAATACCTTTTGGGTATGTGAGGGTGGAAATTAAGAGAACTTTCTTAGAAGTTTCCTCATCACTCTATTAAGTATGGTATATTTATCCTTGTCTTTAGAGCTTTATGCGGCAATGTCAAGCTAGTTATTGCAGAAAACCTGGTACTGGAAATTCCTTGCATTTCATGTGAAAATATGATGTACCTGTAATTGGGATAGTGTCCTCTGTAGGGCTGGGGTTCAGAGTAAAAGGAAACTGTTCTCTGTAAGATTTGCTCTAAAATGGCACCTCTGACTGACTGAGTCCCTCTTGAACCACGTTGGGATTCTTCAAGTTTCTAGCTTGGTTGGATTGCTTTTGGAGCCAAAGAGAGTTCTAATCATTAGCATTAGTGAGTTGTTGCTCATTAGCATTTGTGTGGAGTACCCAAATCACTGCAACAAAGGGTGTGAAACCTAGCTGGTGGTGGGGGGAGGGTGAGCGGGATTGTTTCTTCTTGGATTAATACCAGAGTTACTTCCCTTGGTGCAGATCTATTCTTCCCTGTGTGGGAATGTTTAATGTTCATACTGTTAGGTGAGAGCCTCATTCAGAGAACTGGAAAAAAAAAAAAAAACACACACACACACACATTATCCTCAACTTATCTTAAAAAAATTTACAAACCAACAAAAGAATACTTTCTTTGTACAGTGACTTGTTCAAAAATTTGAAAAGGACTTATGCTGCATGAGAGAGCTTTTCCTGCAATGCAGGTCCACCAGTTATTCAAGCAAAGAGTTAATCGAGGCCAGGGAAGCTTCTCTGGCAGCCTGCAAGCTTTGTGCAATAGCCAGGCTGGGGGTTGAGAGAGGCTGATATTCATTTGTTTGTGTATGAAGCTTTCATTCCCAAAGTCTTAGACATCACATACCAGGAAAGATGATTGTGAAAAGCAGGGACAAACTCAAGTGTTTCCCGGTTGTTCTGGTTGCCTTTGATACATCTGATGCTGCCTGACAGTGTTTGCCGCTTGGTTGTCTAAACAGAATTGTCTTCTCCTGAAATGAGTGAGAATTAATTATTCCCATCCAGCCATCATCAAAAATACTCTGATATGAGCTTGTATACCTAAATGAGTCTTACAGTAAGTAAAACCTTTAGTTTGGAGATCTCCCGTCCTCCCATTTAATTGTACCGTGTGTAAGCTTCACCTTGGAATTGTAGAGTTTGAGGAGGTGTAACACTCTTTGATTCTGAGAAACTGTGCAGTGGGTTTGTGCAGAGAGGCCCAGATAGGAATGTCTCCCAGAACCCTGAGAGCTTGGTCACTTCCCTTTCCTCCCTGACTCCAACATCCTTGGGTCTGGCTATAGCAACAGCACCCCCTAATGTGTGAAAGGGTGAGAATGGGCTCCTGCTTAATGAGGTGAGGTGCTTGGGCTTCGATGAGTGAAGAGTAAGAGACAAGCGTCTTAGCCTTCTTTAATGAAAGGACAGCTGAGCCTAAATCTGCAAAAGCAGCACAGCTTCTAAGTTGCTGAGAAAGGAAGATAGAGGCAGCAGGAGAATAGGGTTTTAGATTATTTTACAAGATGTGAAAGCTAAGGAGAGCCTCAGGAGGGAATCTGTAGGTCGCTGGGGAAAGGTGCTAACGGCCTGTGAATAAGTTTTTTGTTCTTCCAAAGACTTCACACCTTGGTCATGTGCATGGGGAGGAAGATGGATATGGTCTGGCCATAGAGGCCTTTCATTGTTGACTGAGACTGAGCCTGCAAAGGGGCCAAAGCATTTTTCCAAACAGTTAAGCAGTGGTTTAAAGGCTGCTAAAATGTAGAATTGGAGAAGGCAATGGCAGCCCACTCTAGTACTCTCACCTGGAAAGTCCCATGGACGGAGAAGCCTGGTGGGCTGCAGTCCATGGGATCACTAAGAGTCGGACATGACTGGGTGACTTTACTTTCACTTTTCACTTTCATGCATTAGAGAAGGAAATGGCAACCCACTCCAGTGTTCTTGCCTGGAGAATCCCAGGGATAGGTGAGCCTGGTGGGCTGCCGTCTATGGGGTCGCACAGAATTGGACACGACTGAAGTGACTTAGCAGCAAAATGTAGACTGATAGGTATTGCCTGACAGCAGAGTTTCGATTAAAGGAACTAGACTTAAGTATAAGAGGAAGCAAAGAGTGGGTAGAGATGGACTCTAGAGAAGATGGAAGAGGGATGCTCCCTTCCTTCATTTTGTTCATCACGCAAATATTTATTGTTGAGCTAGTATTCAGTGAGAATTCTGTTCTAAGTACTGGGAATGAATTCATACTAGGTGTGAATAAAAGGGAGTCCCTACCTTCACGGTGCTTGTATTCTTCGTGGTTGCCTAATGGTCCCATAGCTCCATGCTCCGTGCTTACGTTTTTTAAGCATAGTCTGTTTACAGGCAGAATGTGATTTGAGGGCATGGAAAGTACCTACTGTTCAAGATCGTGTCTGCTCCAACTGGTCTTTCCTGAACTTTCCAAACCAAAACCCCTTCAACAAAGATCTGTTTTCCGAGAGAAGTAATAACGAAGTCAGATACTTTGGCCCCACAGTTCTTGTCTGGAGAAAATGAACAATCTGATAAGACCTGGAGGGATGGGGATAACTCTGGCACCAGCCAACTGTGGCCTGAGGGAGTTTATTTTTCAGAGCCAGGGTTTCCTCATCTTTGGAAACAGCGATATTAATTCCTCTGTCAGAGCCTTTCTGGCTCTAATATTCTCTTTTGCATGGCAGGCATCATCCTGGAAAGCACTGAGTGTGGTGCGTCCCTGGGAGCACTGGGTATTTGTTTGGCAGTACTTGGGGCAGGACCAGATAGACTCTGAAAAAAAAGGAGATTGTGGAGAAGGAGCATGATTTGAAAGTCAAATTTAGGCTATTTAAAAAATGTTTCTAGGGCATATATTCCTGGGACCATTTTCTGACTAGAAGTTGCCTAGAAGGGAGGGTGGTAGTATAGATATGTTTGTTGCAGATTTTTTTTGGAAGCTTAATTACTGGCACTTTTGAGGATACTAATGAATTTTTTCAAAGATTCTCTACAAAACTCATGGTCATAGATCTGACCTCTGAGCTGCAGCTGCTGCTGTAAAGAGCTTTAGGATTTTCTTGTAGTGTGGAGTACTTTCTCTTTAACTCTGCTGTTCAGGATAGAAATGGAGTACCACAGGCTGGTAGTCTTTGAATCCTAGAGAGCAAGTGACCTACTTACTTACTATTGTGTCTGAAATATTCAATTAGAGCATATTTTAGGAAATACTTTTTTTAGCTTGGAACATGATTTTTCTTTTGTGAAAACACACTCCAGTAGAGACACAAGATTCGTTTTCTTGGCTGTTCTGACCCACCGTGTCAGAAGTAACTTCGGATACTGTATGACTTCTCTCCTTGGAAAGAGGCAATGTAAAATCCATCAGCTTCTTTAGTAAAGACAGTTCATAACTGTACTTTTATAGGCACATGTGATAAAAATTAATTAAACAGATTAACAAAAGCTTTCGGTTTAGAATTTTAAAAATACATGAATTATTTGCTAGACTTTTCTAACATCTTGAAGCTGTTGATCCTGGTCCTTGCAGTTTATGGGTCAAGCTTTCTTTGCCTTGTGGCCTTTCCCTTTGCAGAGAGTTTCAGCCTTTCTGTGAAGTACTGTGTAAACAGGTTTCTGGATGAAGTGTGGGTGGGACTTTTTTCTTTGTGAAATTTCTTCTTTTAAGACTTAAAGAAATCATACCCGGGACCAACCAAGAGGCACAAGCCCCGGGTGGCTTTGGAGTTTTCTATGTGTGTGTTCTGCCATCTGCTGGAAAAGGATGACCAAGCTGCAGTGTGGAAGAGGGTGCGCACTCCTGCCCCCTCCATCCCTCTCCCAGGGCTGCGCAGAGGGCACAGCAGAGCTTGTAAGTCGCCAGGACGCACTTGTTTTTCTGTTGGATCCCCTTAACTCATACGTGGGGTTATCTCTCAGGGATTTCCCTACCAGTCTGCCGAGGTGAGGGCCAAGCCACTTTCGGAGCCTGCATCACGGGATCCTCTGGCCTCATTCTTTGGGTACACAGTACGTTCTGGGATTGCCGTGAAGTACTTTTCACTGGTTTAAATTGGAACAAAACAGAACATTCAGTCTGAGTAGGGGGCAGGGTGTGATGTTAGTAGGCTGATATGTTTAGGAAAGGTCAACCCTTTTTCTCTGAGATCATAGTCTCCCTCCTTTCTGGTATTCAAATGCCCTTTTACAAAATGACAGTAATAGATGAGAGTTATCATCTCAAGCATTTATTTGCAGGGTGAAAGTAAAAGTTAGCAACTGTGAGTCAGTTTTTAAAAACATTTTCTTATGTCTGTGAGATCCCAAAGTCTGGGTTTGCTACTCCCTGTGGTCACCTTACTAGAGTAGAAAAGTAAGGTCAACAATCCTCAGCAGTAACTTCCATATTTTCCCTGGCAAATCCTCCATGGATTTTTCTGTGCTGTGACCCACATAGAGACACAAAAATAATAGCATGGTAGAATGAGGATAATGTCTCCGCACTAACTGGGTCGCTGCTTTATAGATGGATTTTGGTCTATAGTAAATGCTTGGCCTTGTTTCACACCCCTTTGGATCATTTTCTTCCTCTGGAGTTCTCCATGGGATGTGACCTTCCTGGCTGGATGTGTCTGTGAGACTCCCCTGGGGAAAGACTTCGATTTTTGGCCGCCAAATCCTCAAGGCAACGGGGACAGGATGTGAAAGCCCAACCTTCCTGTTTCTTCTTAAGATTTCTCAGAGGCTTATAATCCTTTCAGAAGATTTTTAAATGGAAATATGACATTTTGATATCTATTAGTTAGACGATTCTAGTAACTGAAGTAATGAAACTGACCTTCTTCTTTATTAAGGTTTATACTTATGGAAACATATGATTTTCCCCCAGTATGTTTTAAAGCATTAATTCAAATAAAATTATAAAGATTAAAGAAAAAAATATAAGTGAAGCTGCTCTAATTAAGGCAGGTTTGGTATTTGGCTCTGTGGACCCTGAATTGAAAATTGCTAGTGTGTAAAAATTGAATAGAAATTTATTTTTGAGGATTATTTAGCTAAGAGGGCAGATAGTTGAGATCTGAGTAGGTGGAGCCTGGGAAAGTAAGTTTGTACAGAAGCCAGAACACGTGGTGTCTTCATTGGAAATAGATGTTCCCAGAGAATAAACTTTTTTGTATATTTATCTGTTGATAACAACTGCTTCTGAATGAGCAAGGACTTTCAAAATTGCAGGGTATGAGTTTCCTATGGACACACACAGAGGCTTGTGACCTAGAGGCCATGTGAAGAAGGTGGAACAATCCTCCCCAGTTACGTTTTCATGGGCCAGATTGTTAGAAACATGTCCAAGAAGTGATTTCATAAAACTTTGGAAAATTGGCTGAAAACCCTGGCAGATCTGTATCATCTGGTAAATATTTAGGACCTAGTGTATATTATTTTCAAGGAAAGGAAATAAACTGTAGGAAAAAATTTCTTCAGCAAAAACAAAACACTACAGGACTGTTAGCTTTTAAATTAGAATTCTTTTTTTCCAAGGGTGGGGGTAGGGGAGAGGGAAAGAGGTCTTATTTCTGAAAGAATTCAGTTCAGTCTCTCAGTTGTGTCTGACTCTTTGTGACCCTGCTGCGACCCATGAATTGCAGCACACCAGGCCTCCCCGTCCATCACCAACTCCTGGAGTTTGCTCAAACTCACGTCCATCGAGTTGGTGATGTCATCCAACCATCTCATCCTCTGTCATCCCCTTCTCCTCCTGCCCCTATTCCCTCCCAGCATCAGAGTCTTTTCCAATGAGTCGACTCTTCACATCAGGTGGCCAAAGTATTGGAGTTTCAGCTTTAGCATCAGTCCTTCCAATGAACACCCAGGACTGATTTCCTTTAGAATGGACTGGTTGGATCCCCTTGCAGCCCAAGGGACTCTCAAGAGTCTTCTCCAACACCACAGTTCAAAAGCATCAATTCTTCGGCGCTCAGCCTTCTTCACAGTCCAATTCTCACATCCATACATGACCACTGGAAAAACCATAGCCTTGACTAGACGGACCTTTGTTGGCAAAGTAATGTCTCTGCTTTTTAATATGTTATCTAGGTTGGTCATAACTTTTCTTCCAAGGAGTAAGCGTCTTTTAATTTCATGGCTGTAGTCACCATCTGCAGTGATTTTGGAGCCCCCAAAATAGGTCAATTTAAGTTCTCTTTTCATTGAAAGTGACTGGATCAAAGTTTACTATGATTCGCTTGTTAACTTAGCAACATCTGGACAAATGATATCTTCATTTTTTATCACCTGGTAGTTTTGGGGTTTTATTTGTATTTAAAATTTTTTTCTTGCTTGAAAGAGCTTATGAGAATTCAACATTACCTGATCTCAAAATCTCAGTATATATCTCAGAGGCAGTTGAAAATGTGAATTTGCCTGTCTAGTAGCAGAATTAGAAAGCAGAAAGGTAGAGTTCAGGAAGAATACTCCCAAAAGAGAACAATCAAATGTCAAGGCCATGTTTGTTTCCTCAGGATATCGCCTTCTGTTAATGATACCATCTTATATTTCTTTCCCAGTGGGGTTCACATCTGTCATGTCATTTCTCTTTCACGTGTCTGTTAAGGCAAATGGCTGTAACAATCATGCCACTATTATACAAACTAGGAAACAGAGTCTTAGAGGAGGAGTTACTTTCCTGTCTCCCTTTCCCTCAATTCCTCATTCTTTTGGTAATGAGGATAACACAGATGTCAATCACTTATATATGCCAAGCACTTTTCATGTATTACCTCATTATTTCCTATGTTGTAGGTATATTTTTATTTTTATTTTCCAGATGAAGAAATAGTGGCTTATAAGAGATTGAAAAAACAAACAAACAAACAACTTCCAGAATTTATATAGCTAGCAAGTGGCAGAATGGGAAAATGACACAGAAACCATTATACCATACTGCCTTTCCAGTCATGTGCTACAGGGAAAGCAGCTTTCACAGGCCAGTTGAACCCAGCTCTCTATTCCTGGGCTCCTAGCCTGGTTACCCTCTTTCATGTCCAGCATCCAGAAAATCAGGGAGTTGATTTAGACCTCCCAGGAAAGGGGTCTGGAGAGGCCACACTGTCTAGCTCTCTAGCTGAGAGGTAGCTGTCGCAGGTAAGCCTTCTCTAAGATGTCTTAAAATAGCATGACAAAGATATAGTAAATGAGTATACACTCTACGTAATGGCGCATGAGACATCAGCTCAATAATTGCCCAAGGCCTAAGCAGGCAAGCAGAAGGCCTCAAACTGAACGTGCCTACCCAGTGTGTAGGCAGGCGTCGTCTCATAGGTTTTATTCACATCCTGGCCTCTTCTCTTTTCTGTTGACTTAGGCAGAATCTCAACTTTTCCTTACGAAAGATCAAAACTAAGACTTCTTGGCTGCCCGAATCAGATCATCACTAAGATTTGGCCATCTCTCAGAAAAGACAAGCTGGATTGGCCTGCACTTTCTTTCCTTGGCATTTCAAGATCTTCACACTCCATTGAAGGACCTTAAAACCAGCAACTGTCTCCTTCAGACCATAAGAATGTCTTTGACTCAAAAACTGAATGTACTTGATGCCAAGTAAATAGCAACTCAGAGACTATCTAGACTCCCCAGCTTTTAATCTATTATCTTTAGAAATCTAGCCCTTCTCTTTCAGACCCAGGCCTATACAAATGAAATTCTATTTGGGTATAAAGTTTATTCTAAAACAATTTTTGGGACTACTGCTGTTTTTGAATCCTAATTGCCATCTTTGTTATGTTTGTGATGATGACATTTCTAAAAGGAATAATTATTTGTAGAGTATGTGTGTACATACTCTGGACCCTGCTTGTGCTGAATTCACTTTAAAGGAAGGTACCTCAAGTGCCTGACTGTACACGATGTGAGAAGAAGAACAGACATCTAAGCACTCCATTTCTTCTTTCTTCCTGGGTTCTGTGAATGTGTGAGACTTTTCAATTTCTCCCATGCCTCAAAAATTCAAATATCTCAGCTACCTACCAAACAAAATATCACAAGTGCTTTAGTGATCAAAATATCACCCACCCTCAGAGGAGGGAGGGTGTGGTCAGAATGCTGCCTTCTTACTCCTAACATAGCATCTGCTCACTTTTTAATTCATTGCAGAAAAATGACCTTTCATTTTAGCCTCTGCATGTTAAGAACATGATTCCTAACGTTCCATTCATTACAGCAAAATCTCATTGTTTTAAATATCTGAAATATTGCCATATTTCTTCTTCTTTCATAGAGGGAGGTAGTGTCACTTATATTTGGCAGATGGGAAAGGGTCAAATAAGCTGAGACTCTTCAACTAACCTAGCCCTGACCCCAGGCGGCAGGTGGTTCTTTTGCTGTCTCACTAAAACTGGGACTTTTGCAGGAAATAGCCCTTGAGGAAGGCAGGTTTAAGTAACTTAGCTGTTTGGTAAGCAGCATGCATGTAAACCAGAGGTTAATCTTTTCATGCTCTAAACATCTTATAAAATAGTAGTGGAACCAGATATACAGGAGATCCCAAACATACAGTTTCTGCACTGCAAAGTTTGTCCAGTTATCAGCTGTAGAAGTGCAGGTGGTCGTGTCTTGCTTATATCTTAAATCTCAAACTGAAGAGAAGGAGGGATTTCCTTTTATCAGATTACATATGATATCAAAGAAAGCTGTACACCTTGGCAAAGCACATTATCTTTGGGGAACAGGACCTCTAACCCAGAGCAATAGAGTTGGGAAACACAAAGACCCCCAAGTGGGTCATTGAGAATGATGGTAAGTGGTGCCACTCTTACTTCCATCTCTTGGTTCACAGACTCATGAATTCTTCCTGTTGGGACACAGTGCCATATAGATTCGATACTTACATGCCATCCTTGTAGGGAATTGCTTCTGAGCTGATATTTCAGCTATACCTTCAAGCGGGCATTTCAGTGCTCTATTATGCCAGTGGCGTGGCTTCTCTGTGGTGTGGTGTGTGTGATATGGCCAATATATTCCACGGTTATGGGCCTGCTGCACATGTCTTTCATTGTGCAGTAGGTTCCTGGCCGTTTGCTATGTTTTGTGGCCTTTTATGTCTGTGGAATAAACATACCATGATTCCTGTATACTGGTGTTGCTTGAGACTCTGCAGACAGTAAAGGCAACCCCCTCCTCAGAATAGGTGTCTTCTCCTATAAGAATGAATCATTGGCCTTTGAAGGAGTATAGTCAACTTGCTGCCAAGTGGTTAGTTGTTTTCTTCAAGGAATAGTGCCTAGGAGGATGTTCAGCTTTGATCTCAGGCTGGAAATCCAGAGATGGCGGTAGCTAGATTGGCCTTGGTAAGTGAGGATCACACTGTTGCACCCAAATGTAACCATCATCTCTGCCATTGTGGGATGTGCTCATCTTGTTAGTTCAGGGTGGTTGATGGCAATGGCTGACTCATGTCAGCTGGCTGAGTCATTTTGCCTATTTAATCACTCAGTGCCTATTCTATGGTGGCACTGATGGCATTAACATGATACAAAAACCTTCACACTTCATTCTCTCAACTATATGTCCATTTACATGAATCTTTTTGACTCTGATCATCTGGTATCTTTTCTCTTTAGTTTCCTGATCAGTTAGCTGACCTTCTAGCCTTGCCATTCACTGCAGTAATTTTGTTCTCCTGGCTTCTGTGCTGCCACCTGGGGACAATTGCTTTGGGGCCTATCAACTCCATCACTATCAATAAGCCAAGCTTTGTGACTGCCTCTCTTACTATAGGCTCCAACTTACAGAGGAGAGCGACTACTGAAGTTCTTAGTGGTGCCAGTTCTCCCCTCACTAGAAATTCCTGATGGCCTTGGTAAATAAATGAAGCATCCTGTTAGCTCTCCTAAGAAATATATTCCTCTGGTGGGTCTTTGGAATCACATAATGCACCCATTCCAGGGTACCTGCTTCCCCCAGCCTCTTTATCCCTTCTTTGGCTGTTTGCCATGGCAACTCAAGAAGTTCCACTTTCTTTAGTGTAGACCATAGTTTTCTCTGGGCTCCCCAGGTGACTCAGTGGTAAAGAATCTGCCTGCCAAGCAGGAGATGTGGGTTCGATCCCTGGGTCAGGAAGATTCCCTAGAAAAGGAAATGACAACCCACTCCAGTACTCTTGCCTGGGAAATCCCATGGACAGAAGAGTCTGGCAGACTACACTCCATAGGGTTACAAAGAGTTGGACATGACTTAGCATGTCCAACCATCACCATCACCATAGTTTTCTCTAGGCTTCTAAGAACCTCCAGACAGCAAGTTTGCTCCTTCCCTGGTGTCCTTGCCAGGATGTTAGATCCCATGTCCCAAGAGAATGCCCTAAGTCAATTTACTCTTGCCTGCTCTTGTTTAGTTGCCAAGTTGTGTCCGACTGTGACCTCATGGACTGCAGCATGCCAGGCTTTCCTGTCCTTCACCATCTCCCAGAGTTTGCCCAAGTTTATGTCCATTGAACTGGTGATGTCATCCAGCCATTCTTGCTTACACAGTCTTGTACTCCTCCTCCCTTGATTAGGCACCATTAAAGTGCAACCACAGTGGTCCTTCCCTGGACTGTCATGACATGCTAGTTCTTGAAGCTCTCTTTCCTCTTTTATCACCTTTAGCATGTTACCACAGATTATCTTGAGCTATCATTCTGGCAGTCAGGGGACAAGCGGACCACTCCTGAAGGTGGCATATACTTCTTGTGGTGGAGAGGGCTTTGTAGTGTCTTCTTCTACGGGGATGTGCTAGCTTCTCACCCCAAGTGATGGGTTCCCTCTGCAGACTTGCAGGGCTTAGGGGAGTATGTTGAGCCATACAATATTTGTTTTTTTCTTTCTGACTTACCACTCTGTATAATAAGCTCTAGGTTCATCCATCTCATTAGAACTGACTCAAATACATTCCTTTTTATGGCTGAGTAATATTAAGTAGCACATGCAGCTCAATACCAGGAAAACAAACAGTCCAATCAAAAAGTAGGCAGAAGACCTATACAGACATTTCTCTAAATGTCTGAAGAAGATATGTTATTGTTCAGTCACTAAGTTGTGTCCAATTCTTTGTGACCTTATGAGCTGCATCATGCCAGGCTTCTTTGTCCTTCCCCATCTCCTAGAGTTTGCTCAAATTCATGGCCATTTGAGTCGGTCATGCCATCTCATCCTCTGTTGCCTCCTTTTCCTCGTGCCCTCAATCTTTCACAGCATCAGGGTCTTTTCCAGTGAGTTGGCTCTTCACATCAGGTGGCCAAAGTACTGGATCTTTAGCTTCAGCATCAGTCTTTCCAGTGAACAGTCAGAGTTGATTTCCTTTAGAATTGACTGGTTTGATCTCCTTGCTGTCCAGGAGACTCTCAAGCGTCTTCTCCAGCACCATAATTCAAAAGCATCAGTTCTTTGGCACTTGGCCTTCTTTGTGGTCCAACTATCACATTTGTACATGACTACTGGAAAAACCATAGCTTTAACAATAAGGACCTTTGTCAAGCAAATCAGCAAAGTGATGTCTCTGCCTTTTAACACACTGTCTGTATTTGTCATAGCTTTCCTTCCAAGGAGCAAGTGTCTTTTAATTTTGTGGCTGTAGTCACCATCTGCAGTAATTTTGCAGCCCAGGAAAATAAAATGTTTCCATTTCCACTTTTCCTCCATCTGTTTGCCATGAAGTGATGGGACCGGATGTTATGATCTTAATTTTTTGAATGTTGACTTTTAAGACAGCTTTTTCACTCTCTTCCTTCATCCTCCTCAAAAGGCTCTTTAGTTCCTCTTTACTTTCTGCCATTAAAGTGGTATCATCTGCATATCTGAGACTGTTGATATTTCTCCCAGCAATCTTGATTCCATCTTGTGAGTGTTCTGGCCCAGCATTTTGCATCATGTACTCTGCATATAAGTTAAGCAGCGTGACAGTATACAGGCTTGATGTATAGTATACAGGCTCCTTTCCCAATTTTGAACCAGTCTGTTGTTCCATGTCCAGTTCTAACTGTTGCTTCTTGTCCTGCATACAGATTTCTCAGGAGGCAGGTCAGGTGGTCTGGTATTCTTATCTCTTGAGGAATTTTCCATAGTTTGTTGTGATCCACATACAGATGGTTAATAAACACATGAAAAGGTACTCAACATCACTCATTATTAGAGAAATGTAAATCAAAACTACAATGAGATATCACCTTACCTTCTCTGCCAATCAGAATGGTCATCATCAAAACAATCTACAGGCAATAAATGCTGGAGAGGGTGTAGAGAAAAGGAACCCTCTTGCATTGTTGATGGGAACGTGAATTGATAACAGCCTCTATGGAGAACAGGATGGAGATTCCTTAAAAAACTAGGAATAAAACTATTGTATGACCCAATAATCCCATTATTGGGCATATACCCTGAGGAAACCGTAACCGAAAAAGATACATGTATCCCAATGTTCATTGCAGCACTGTTTACAATAGCAAGGACATGGAAGCCACCTAGATGTCCACCAGTAGATGAATGGATAAAGAAGTTGTGGTACTGTCAACTTAAAAAAATGCACAATGTGACACTCGTAAGTTAAGTTTTATTTGGGGCAATATGAGGACTGCTGCCCTGGAGATAGCTCTGAGAAACTGTTCCAAAGAGGTAGGGGGAAAGGAGAGTGTATATGTGATTTTGGTGAATTAGGGAGTTCATGCTATTACCCACATATTTTCCCAAAAAACTTTCTGCTTGTCTCATGAAACTTCTGCTAGTCACGAGAAACTGTCATCACCATGAAGCATTTTAGTGCTTTTCTAGATATGAGGAGATACAAGAATTGGCCTAATGAAATCAGCTCCTGAAAATATTTAACTATCTGAAGACCTGTCCTGCCAGTTTCACCCTGAGTACAGAGTGCCTCATTTCTGTTCTCCATCCTGAACTCCTTCAGGGGCTGTTGAAGGTCAGCAGCTGCGGCAGCACATGATTTGATATAATCCTTGTAGAGGCAGATGGCAAGCACTCAATGGCAAGTGCCAATTTGTGGTTGACAGTACATATATAAAATGGAATATTACTCACCCCCTTATCTTTCAAATGTTTGCATCTTACCAGCATTGGAATTCCCCTCCACTGGATGTGTTCCCACATCACTATCAGTAAAATATTCAGCCACTGGCCCACCGCCTTGTGCCAGGGACTGTCCATGCCCCACAGACCCCTTGGGGTGCGTTCTTCTTTACCAGATGAAGGGTAGATGATTCAGTCCAAAAATCTCATCTTACTGCTTGCTTTCTCAGCCTGACTCCTACTACCAGTTGTGTCAGTTCACGTTCTCTGGATGTTGATGCCAAGATGGAATTAGAAGCGTGAGGGACTTACGGGGGAGGCACCTGTGAAGGATAGAGAGGAGTAAGAGCCAGAGTAGAGGGAGAGCCTTTGGATGGCGTTGTGAACCTGAAACCTGTGAAGGGAGGGAGGGAAGAAAGGAGGAAAGGTGGGTAAGAACCCGAGACTCTGCACAGCTCTGAGCAAATCTTAGTGGGCAAATAAGGAACCAGAGCCAAGGTTGCCCTTAGAGGCATCCTGCCCAGGCTGGAACAGTCCTGCTCTAGTGCCCCTGCTGTGCACAGCTGCTGATTGAGAGCAGTCCAGGGAGCCTGTGGCCTTGGCCTGGGTGCTGCCTCGAAGCCTAGAGGCCCGTCTGCTGGAGACTGGCAGCTCACTACACGCCACGCACCTGAGGGCTGTCACCACCACTTCTCTGTCTGTGGTCTTCCTTATCTTCATGGCTGCATATCCCCTTCCTAGGTCAAAATCAAGGACTCATCCTTTATTCTTTTCTTTTTTTACATTCTCCACAATCTGTCAGGATAATCTATGGTCAGACTTTTGTATCTTATCTAGAATGTGACCGCCTCTCATTATCTTCTCTGCTCTCATTGATATAAAGAGACATAGGGAGAAGATAGCTATCCACAAGCCAAGGAAGGCCTGAAGCTACCAGAAGCTAAGAGAGAGGCCTGAAGCACATCCTTGCCTAGACCCTTCAGAGGGAGCATGGCCCTGCCTACACCTCAATCCCAGACTTCTGGCCTCCAACACTATGAGACAGTGAATTTCTCTTAGTTAAACCACCCAGTTCAGTTCAGTTCAGTTCAGTCGCTCAGTCGTGTCCGACTCTTTGCGACCCCATGAATCGCAGCACGCCAGGCCTCTGTGTCCATCACCAACTCCTGGAGTTCACTCAGACTCGCGTCCATCGAGTCGGTGATGTCATCCAGCCATCTCATCCTCTGTCGTCCCCTTCTCCTCCTGCCCCCAATTCCTCCTAGCATCAGAGTCTTTTCCAATGAGTCAACTCTTTGCATGAGGTAGCCGAAGTCCTGGAGTTTCAGCTTTAGCATCATTCCTTCCAAAGAAATCCCAGGGCTGATCTCCTTCGGAATGGACTGGTTGGATCTCCTTGCAGTCCAAGGGACTCTCAAGAGTCTTCTCCAACACCACAGTTCAACAGCATCAATTCTTCGGTGCTCAGCCTTCTTCACAGTCTAACTCTCACATCCATACATGACCACAGGAAAAACCATAGCCTTGACTAGATGGTCCTTAGTCGGCAAAATAATGTCTCTGCTTTTGAATATGCTATCTAGGTTGGTCATGACTTTTCTTCCAAGGAGTAAGCGTCTTTTAATTTCATGGCTGCAGTCACCATCTGCAGTGATTTTGGAGCCTCCAAAAATAAAGTCTGACACTGTTTCCATTGTTTCCCCATCTATTTCCCATGAAGTGATGGGACTGGATGCCATGATTTTTGTTTTCTGAATGTTGAGCTTTAGGCCAACTTTTTCACTTTCCACTTTCACTTTCATCAAGAGGCTTTTTAGTTCCTCTTCACTTTCTGCCATAAGGGTGATGTTATCTGCATATCTGAGGTTATTGACATTTCTCCTGGTAATCTTGCTTCCAGCTTGTGTTTCTTCCAGTCCAGCGTTTCTCATGATGTACTCTGCATATAAGTTAAATAAGCAGGGTGACAATATACAGCCTTGACGTACTCCTTTTCCTATTTGGAACCAGTCTGTTGTTCCATGTCCAGTTCTAACTGTTGCTTCCTGACCTGCATACAGATTTCTCAAGAGGCAGGTCAGGTGGTCTGTATTCCCATCTCTCTCAGAATTTTCCACAGTTTTTTGTGATCCACACAGTCAAAGGCTTTGGCATAGTCAATAGAGCAGAAATAGATGTGTTTCTGGAACTCTCTTGCTTTTTCCATGGTCCAGCGGATGTTGGCAATTTGATCTCTGGTTCCTCTGCCTTTTCTAAAACCAGCTTGAACATCAGGAAGTTCATGGTTCATGTATTGCTGAAGCCTGGCTTGGAGAATTTGGAATATTACTTTACTGGTGTGTGAGAGGAGTGCAATTGTGTGGTAGTTTGAGCATTCTTTGGCATTGCCTTTCTTTGGGATTGGAATGAAAACTGACCTTTTGCAGTCCTAGGGCCACTGCTGAGTTTTCCAAATTTGCTGGCATATAGAGTGCAGCACTTTCACAGCATCATCTTTCAGGGTTTGAAACAGCTCAACTGAAATTCATCACCTCCACTAGCTTTGTTTGTAGCGATGCTTTCCAAGGCCCGCTTGACTTTACATTCCAGGATGTCTGGCTCTAGATTAGTGATCACACCATCATGATTATCTGGGTCGTGAAGATCTTTTTTGTACAGTTCTTCTGTGTCTTCTTGCCCCCTCTTCTTAATATCTTCTGCCTCTGTTAGGTCCATACCATTTCTGTCCTTTATCGAGCCCATCTTTGCATGAAATGTCCCCTTTGTATCTCTAATTTTCTTGAAGAGATCTCTAGTCTCTCCCATTCTGTTCTTTTCCTCTGTTTCTTTAAACCACCCAGTTTGTGCTAATTTGTTTGCGGCAGCCTTAGTGTACACATACAGATGTCATCTCTTGGATTATTGCAAGGGCCTCCCCGTGAATCTGTTTCAGCCTCTTTCATCAGAGTAGTGAGAAGGGTCTTGCTTAATATGTCAGATTATGTCACTCCTCAGTTCAAAAATAATCCAGAGGATATCTGTTTTCAAATAAAAGCCAAATCTTTACACAGGCCCACATTACATGTGCTTCCCCGTGCCCATTCTGCTCTAGGTGCCTACCTTTAGTCTTCAGACAGGCCAGGCTCTCTCCCACATAAAGGCCTTTGCTAAAGCTGTTTCCTTAGACAGACCTTCCCTCAAATACCCAGGACTCATTCTCTCACTTATTTCAAGTCTTTGTTCAGTTGTCACCATCTTTGGGAAGCCGATCCTGACCACCTTGCTTAAAATTCATGATAACTCCCTCTGCATGCTTGACTCTCTTTAACTGGCTCTATTTTGTTCTTCTCTAGCACTTATCACCTAACATAAGATATTGATTATTTGAATTATTTATTACCTATCTCCTTCCATTAGAATGTAGGCTATGAGGGATAGGAATTTTTGTTTGTATCCCAAGCAGTATAACAGTGCCTGCTTCATGGAAGATGCTTAATGTTTGCTGGATAAAGGAATGGGCTTTCCAGGATAGGAAACAGAATAAAATATTAAACCCTATAGTCTGGTATCACAACACATCCCTCCACAATTTACTATCTGGTTATTAAAAGCCTGTGTCAGGCGCAGGATCAAAAAGCTGTAATGTTCAGTCTCTGCCTTCAAGGACTCAGAGTCTAGTGGTTGGAAGCAGGCAAATAAATGTGTGCCAAGATTATCTTTTTGTCATCTTTCTCATTTCTTTCTTTCTTTTTTTTAATGTATAGTAGAAGTAAGGCAAGGTGCACTTGTGGGTGATGACGGCCAGGTAGATTTATCTTGTTGCATATAGTCCAAGCAGTCTTTCTTTAAGGGAGTGATAAACCTTATTTCAGGTATCACAGTAGCATTAAAATCTTCCCTCTCATACCCCATGTCTAACAAAACAGTATAGATTTCACTTAAAAAAGATGTCACTATCTGGAATATAACCTATTTAAAAATGCAGAGACATTTCTATTAATGAAAAATTATCATCATTATGTAAGTTTCTGACTAATCCTAATTACTTCCAGCCAGTTTCATGAAAACTTGTAAGTAAAAAGTGCTTCTGGAAGCATTATGCAAAAAGAAGCCTTTAAACATGATTAATTTAAGTCTGATAATTCAATGAAAGATAAAAATAAACTAATAATATGTTCATAATCTTAGGTAAAAAATAGGTACTTGTAGTCCTATTCAAAAGTTTGCTTCTCTAGCATGTCTTTTCATGATCTGTCAAAAGAGAAAATATTTGAAAAGCATATGTTTGATTTTTATTTATTTACTTTTTTATTGAGGTATAGTTGATTTATAGTATTATGTTGGTTTCGTGTATATAACTGGTGATTCAAAATTTTAAAGAACTTTTTAGAAGCAAAATTTTGTAGAAGCTTTATGTTTTAATTGAATTATTTTTCCCAAAAGAAAAGTTTTAATAGTTCTTGATGTTTTGTCTTTGATGTGACTTAAAACTCTTGAGTAAAAAGCAGTGTTTCTGTGTGCATGTCTGTCTTTCTATTCATCATTTCCTCATTTATTCAGTGTTTGTTGAGCGACTGCTCATTTTTATAATCTAGACCAGTATATGATATTCTCTCAGTTTTATGGAGATAAAAGTTCTCAGATCTTTCCTGAACTGGGCAGAAATATAAAGAATTGTCTACTTTGTATTCATTGCAGTGACTTTAAAGGACATAGTTTCTATACTTTTGGCTTAAAAGTCTTAGTCTGTAAGAGGGAACAAGCCTTGTGTATGTTCAGTACATAATTGAGAAAAAGAGTAAACAATGTCAAGAGTTCAGAGTTTAAGGAAAACACCTATTATTTCCACCTCTAAATGACAATTATTATTTGCTTTAAAATGTCAATTTCTCTATTTGTATTCATTTCTATTTTTTTCCCAAAAGAAGAATTGTTGCATTCTTCCTTAATTTGACGTTTTCATTGATGATCCTTCGTTCTCTTCAAGATAATTTCTCAAAACATTTTCTTCATATGTATTTCCTTCTCTTATTTTGTGACACTTCCACATTGTTTTTTTCTAACTTGATTTTAGAAACCTCTAGAAGCTCACCTAAAAATTTTCTGAGTAAATCAAGTTATTCTCAAATTATTCCCCTAGTCCCTTGCCTTTTTTTTTTTTTTTCCCTTCTTTGGCCTTTTTCTTCAAAGATATCATCCTATTTTGACTTCTCTTTCTTCTGAAATATAGTTAACCTACTTCTTTTTGAAATTTTCTGGGTCTCATTGATTTTCTGGACTTGTGAATCTTTCAATGGATTTCAGGGTTCTGTCCTGTTCATATTATGAATGTAAGAAAGATATTCTTACTTTCTTCTTTTATATTTCTGGCTGTTTCCTTTGTTTCAGTTCTATCTTGTTTTCCTTTCACCTTTTTGTCTTCTTCCTGGATGACCCAACCCCTTCCTCTCTAAATTTCATTGTGATTCTAAGACAAAATGTCAGATTTTTCCTTTTATTCTAAGATGATGGTCCCAACATCTTTTCCTCTCTGTGCCTCTGGTAGGTTCATTTTCATAAACACCATTTTCTAGTTTTCCTTTAAGGGTAAGTAAACAGTTACTTCTGTGATTTTCCATTTTTGTCTCCTCTTTTAGGGTCACCAGATGGCTTACTCCATATTTTCATGTTAGATAAACTCATTTAAGTACCATATTCAAAATTGTTAAAACTGAGTTGTCTTGACTTGTTTGCTTTAGTTCCATTAATTTGTCTGAATTAGAAAACTTGCCTCCTTCTAGTTAAACTGAGTCTCTTAGGCATCCCCAAATGTTTAATTAAAATTTTTTTCCAGGTCTTTTTCCAACCTTTTATAGCATATCAAGACATTACAGGGCAAACACAGCAAAGTCATGTGGTGATGTCTCTTCCATGAAGGGCTAGTCCAGTCTCAGACTCTTCAGTTTCAACTTTAATAAAAATTGTTCCAAAACACAAATACTACTTTCTCATCCTCTCTCCTTCTTTCTTTTGGTTAAATTCAGGAGTTGTCTGCTCGTCCTGATACTGTTCGATTGAAAAACCAGTTCTTGGGAATAAAGGTTTTTATTCAACATAATGTTTCAGTTCACTTCAGTTTAGTTGCTCAGTCGTGTCCGACTCCTTGTGACCCCATGGACTGCAGCACACCAGGCTTCCCTGTCCATCACCAACTCCTGGAGCCTACGTAAATGCATGTCCATCAAGTCGGTGATGCCACCCAACCATCTTATCCTCTGTCATTCCCCTTTTCCTCCTGCCTTCAATCTTTCCCAGCATCAGGATCTTTTCCAATGCTTAGATGTCAAATTATCTGTCAGAATATGACCAAAAAAATATTGTTTCTTCTTATGTTCTTCATCTTTTATTTCTTTATAGAATTCATCCTTTAGTATGCTTTTTAATTCCTAAAAACTAACTTGAGAATCCCTCACTAAAAAGCATTCATCAAGTGTGAATCAACTTCTTCTCTTTTCAAAAGGATCTTTTCTCCTCACTTGGAGTGCTAAAGTTTCAAAAAAAATTATTTCTCTACACACTAAAAAGTCATCTCTAGAAATGGAAATGGAAACCACAATGAGATGACACTTCAACCCCACTGGCATGGCCTCTGGTGGTGGGGGTTGTGGGCAACGCAAGGATGGGTAATAGCTGCTTATGGGTGTTGGGGGTCTTTTGGGAATGATGAAATTGTTCTGAAACTGTGATGGTGGTTTTACATATCTGAATATACTAAAAACCATTGAATGCACATTTTAAATGAGTGTATTATATGGGGTATGAGGGGCTTCCTAGGTGGTGCAGTGGTAGAGAATCTGCCTGCTAATTCAGGAGACATGGATTTGATCCCTGTGAAAAATACGTCAGTATTCTTGCCTGGGAAATTCCATGGATAGAAAAGCCTGGTGGGCTACAGTCCATGGGGTTGCAAAGAGTCGGACATAATTTAGCATGTGCATGTACACACACACACACACACTCTCACATAGTATATGAATTATATCCCAGTAAAGTTATTAAAAGAAAAAAAGTTTAAGCCATTTACTTTTCAGTAATCAGTACCACTTTCCCATGAAATACAATGAAAAATGTTCTTATGTCCTTTTACCTCAAATTTTTCTCTTTCTCTCAGAAGTCAGGCTCATTCCTCTGGTTAATAATTGCAACTGGTCTGATAGAATCTGTTGGCATTTTTGCTTCTTCCCTTATTAGCTGGAATACTTCCAGTTCAAAGAAAGTTTTACCCTTGACAGCCACTAGGGCTCCCTAAGGAAAAGAAGGAAAGGTACTTGATTCTTTCCTTTTATTTTCAGCTTTACAGATATGAAGCAGTTCCCTAGCACACAAAGATGACCAGTGCTTTTTAGGATCATTATGAACTTAATTTAAACATGTGTGGTATATTCTAATGCGTTGCCAGTATTATCCTTACGAGTGCCTAAAATTTCCCATATTTGCCCAGCAGGAGCATTCAAGTTGAGTTGTGGATATTCTGGATATAACTCCAGTAATGTTTGATGACTTCTTAATTTTTTGGTGTAACAAATTGCTCTTGGCTCATCTTTTATGTTTTCTGTTCCAGACATTAATCTACCATTTCTCCAAGAAGCCCTGAGGTATATTTTAGAGACCACTACCTGGATGCTATGGTTGGTAATTGCTTCTGGTTTGGCCATTATTTTTAGGTCTTTTCAGTAGACATATACAAGAAATACACATACCCCACCCCCAACACACACAGTTGTAGCATGTGGGATCTGGTTTCCTGACTAGGTATTGAACCCAGGCCCCCTGCATTGAGAGTGTAGAGTCTTAGCCACTAGACAACCGGAAAAGTCCAAAAACATATTTTTAACATAAAATAAATTATAAATTCATACTGATACTTCTAATTAAGAAAGCAGGATTTTTACTTAATTTTGTTGATCTTAATCTGTGCCTTCCTTTTACATCAAAATCTCTGTTCTTAACGCCAGTATAATTACTCATTGTACTTTTCCCACATTAAACACCCAATAGTCCAAGAGTTGCATTATTAATGCTACTCTAAAATTATGATGAAATGAAAATGATTGAAATGTTTGAATTTCTTTTTTGTAATGAGGGTATATGCAAAAACAATGAATGACAAGACACATTACTGTGTTTCAAAGTCATTTGTGATTTATTTCTGATGGTTATACCACTAGACACACATTTAGGGTTTGTTTGTTTTTTTTTTTTTTGCTTTTTATTATTAAGGCTATTTTACACTTCCTTTTATTAATGTGTATACTGTAAAATTTGTCCCTTTTAATGTGTGGTTCTGTATGTTTTGACTAAAGCATAAAATCGTGTACCCTGCCCTAAAACTAAGATATAGAACAGTTCCGTCATCGCCTGAATTGCCCCAAGCCCCTTTATGGCCAACTCCCACTCCCGTTCCCAGCAATTAGGAATCTGCTTTTTGTCCCTGTAGTTTTTGCTTTTATTCAGAATGTCATATGAATGGAATCATATAGTATTGATACAAAGCTTTTTGAGTATGGACTCAGCATAGAAGTATTGGTTTTTAAAATTTAATTTTATTTTGTAATGATATAAAGTATTTATGTGATTCCACAGTCAAATCAACAAAAGTATATGTAAAGAAATCTGTTTTCTTATCCTGTCCTCTTCACTTAAGCCTTTCCTCCCTCTCTATATAGCCATTTTCTGTTTTGTAAGGTCTATTTGCATCTGTCTACCTATCTCATATTTCCCTCTACCTTCTCAGTTAATACAGTGTGCACACTTGGCTCAGGTGGGAAATTTTAGTTTAATTTCCAGGACTCATAATTAAAAAGGGCTTAAGGATAATAATATTTGACTAATCTCTAGTTTTAGATTGGAACTGTACATTTGGTAAAAAGTACTATATCACTGTTCTTTCTTTCTTCCCTCTCTTTCTTACTCTCAAATATTACAAGTCACGGCTGGTGATGTGTCTGCCACTATGGACGTGGAGGTTGATGTTTGTGCTGCAGTTTAGGGTTGGCTATGATTTCCTGTGCCCTCAGTGTCAAAGTGGGCCTTGTGCAAGCTTATGCAGAAAAGAGCAATAGTTACTGCTGAGTATCTACTTGTGCCAGGCATGTTCAAGATTGGGGGATAAGGCTGAAACAAGTCATTTATTCCCGACCTTATGATCTTACAGTTCTTTGAAAAAGGAAGACAAAGTGTGAGAAATCTTTGCCCTGTGTAAGAGATGGGAGAAGCTGGGGTTTCCTATTTCTTGCTGTGGTGGCCAAGACTACAAGAGTAGCCAGACAAGGCAGCCACTTACCTTCAGGCCCTCTTTTGCCTTACCTTACTACCAGGCTTGATCTAGGGACTGAAATTTCCATATCTGCAAAACTCCACTATCTTCAGAAATGTTTGTTTAAATGTATAAGGAAGGGGCAGCATAGTGATATATTAGATCATTTTCCATTCTTGCTCACTATTTTAATAGTTTTCTAGAAGATGGAAGGGCCCTGAGGAGCATTAATAAGAAGGGTATGGGGAGGACAGCCAGGGGTCAGATTGTAATGAAGCTTAGGTAGTTAATGTACAGAATGACAGATAAAATGATCTCGATAGATTGGGAAGATGGGCCCAGTATCAGCAGGATGAACTAATATATGGCTAGAAGTCAATTTTGAATTCTTTATCACAGAGCTAACCATGCACACCTGGTCCAGGAGCTAGAGAGGCTGAGGGAAGGTCCAGGGGAAAGCGGAGCCAGATTCAGGCCAGCTGCTACCTCATCTGAACAAGCTGAGTGAGCAAATAAAAGCAGCAACCTGTGAGAGCTTTGGAATGGTCGCTGCATCATTGCAATCCAGCAGATCTCCCACAAGAATCGTTCTTGTGTCTAATCCTCCTCAGAAATACACAGAAAAGGGAATCCTGGGAAATGTGGTTCATCTTACTTAAGTTGACACATTAAAAAAGTCACCACAGATATGTACTATTATGATTCTGTGATGACAGGTAATAGACTCGAATCAAGATTAGCTAAGGACAAAATAACTTGCAAGATAACACAAATGACTCATGTAGCCTTGAGAAGAATGTAGCCAGGCCTCTGAAGGGCCTAGGATCAGGTGTGTCTTGCCGTAGGCCTATTTCCTCTGCCCCTTTGACCTTTTGCAAGTACAAGCTGGCCAGCCTACAGGTTCTAAGCTGCTGCTGCTGCTGCTGCTAAGTCGCTTCAGTTGTGTTCGACTCTGTGCAACCCCATGGACAGCAGCCCACTAGGCTCCTCTGTCCCTGAGATTCTCCAGGCAAGAATACTGGAGTGGGTTGCCATTTCCTTCTCCAATGCATGAAAGTGAAAAGTGAAAGTGAAGTCACTCAGTCGTGCCCGACTCTTAGCGACCCCACGGACTGCAGCCTACCAGGCTCCTCCATCCATGGGATTTTCCAGGCAAGAGTACTGGAGTGGGTTGCCATTGCCTTCTCCGACAGGTTCTAAGCTACATCATGGTGACTAGATGAGGCATCTGAAGAGGCTAGGTAATGTGTCTCTTTCTTTCAGTTCAGGTATTGATAAATGGACTCTGATTGGTCCAGCTTAGACTTCATGCCTATTCTCAGTCCAGTCAGGGTGACAAAGTCACTCTATAAAAACTAGTTTCAAGACCAAGACCCACTGCTGTGAGGGAAGCAGACAGTTAAAGAGGGATCACTCACTGAGTTTCTAGAATTTAGTGATCAGCTAGATTTGTTCTAAACTTTGTTCCTGAGCAAGGTGTGATTCCACAGGTGACACCTCAAGCTCCCTGTAGTTTTGAGTAGCGCAGTGCATCTCTGTTTTTCCCCTTTCTCGTCTTTTCCCTTTGCCCCCAGAGCTCAGAGCTCTGATACCCTAGTCCCTCCAGGCCTAGGAAAGCAAGCACTCCCATCCTGACCCAGAATTGTATGCATTTTTAAAGAGAAATTGGAAAGGGTAATGTAGTATTTAACAGAAGGGAGTTAAGAGTAATGCCTGGACCCAAAACAGCAAGAACAAAAACCCAGCCAACCAACCAAGCTCCAAAACCCTCTTTTAGTAACTAACCACATATTTTGATTCTGAGTTAGACAAGCCTTGGATTTTGGATAAACCCAAAGGGCAAAACAAGATGTGGGGACTGGGCCATCAAGAAATCAGCATTGTCATTTGGTTTAGTCCAGATGGCAGCCCTGAAAAGGGTCCTAACACTGAGGCAAATACAAAGATACTATTGACTGTTATCACCATCAAATACTACTTGTTAAGCAATTCATTGTTTGTCTCTACTGGAGGGTTGCATGGAATGATAAATAGCTAGAAATTATATGACCACTGGTTGGAAACCACCTGAGGAGTAAAAATAAATTCTGTTCCTCTCTGTGAATTGTGGAAAGACTAGGATGAGAAAAACAAATTGCATTATCTGGACACTAATTCTTACTGATAATCCTTAGTCATAATTATATTGCCAGTGTTTTCAGGCCTGTTTCTACAGGCTAGATACGCCTATCAAAGCATTTCTAACATGGACAAGCTGTGAAGTAGATAGATTTTGCAGTCTGTGTCCTATGCCTCCACACTGAACTCACTCAGTCATTCAACAAATATTAAGTACCTTCTATGTGGTAAGCATTGTACTAGTCACTAAAACCCTCACTTAAACCAATGAAACCTTAGGTTTAGGTGGGATTTTAGAAGAGAATGAGACCCACTCTATCTGGGATTCTCTTCTGGTGACATCAAGTGCTGTACGTTCAGAGGCAAGACCCTCCAGCAGTGATCTTCTCTAAATGATTAAAAGCTTGTCCATATATTGTGATGAAACTTGCTTCATCCATTTCTACCCATGGGTTCTAATCTGCCCCTTGGAGAACGGTCTCATTCCCACTAACACATTCCAGCCTCATAAGGTTTGTAGACTTTCTTGAAGTCTCCTCTAAGGCAACATCTTCAGGGTTCTTTGCTGTTCCTGTGATGTCACGTGAACACTCTAGTTGCAACTGGCCGTCTTTGAACATGATGCTCAGGACAGGACACAGCAAGTTGTAAGTGCAGAGCTTACTAGGAGTGGTGCCCTGGGCTAGTAGCACGCTCTGCGTTTGCTTTAGTAATTCTTTTGAACACACGGAGTTTAAAACTCCAGGGGAAGGCCAAAGCTCTCCTACTCTCTACTCCTGCCACTGGTTTCTTGAGTTCAGGTATATTAGCATTATAGTCAGATAGGGCTGTATCAATTTCTTATTGCTACTTATTAGCAAATATTTGTTATCTTATAATTCCTTGGGTCACATGTGCCACATTAGTCTTAGTTGGCTAAAATCAAGATGTAAGGCTTGATTCCATCAGGGCTTCTTTCCCAGATTCTGCAGGGACTTTCTCAGACTCTGACCCCCTTCCTCCATCTTCAGAGTCAGTGGTGTTGCATGCCTGTGCCTTTATTCATTAGTCACATCTCGCTCCAGCTCTCCTCTTCTGCCCCCCTCTTTTAATTTTTAAGAACTGTTGTGATTACTTTGGGCCCACCTGTATGAACCAGGATAATCTCTTTTGAGGATTAGCAATTTTAATTCTATCTGCAACCTAAATTCCCCTTTGCCATGTAACCTAGTATATTTATAGGTTCTGAGGATTAGGATATGGATACACTTGGAGGGTGTTATTCTGCCTACCATAAGGGCTACAGCAGCTCCGGAAACCATGTCCCTATAAAACAACATCCAAAGACTGTGAGAAGGGTCATCTCTATTGCACGTTCCCTTTTAAAAAGGAGAAGGAAGATTTCCTAAAACTTCTATGCACCCAACAGATTTCCCTCTTCAATTAACTAGCCAGAATTGTTACATGCCCTTTCCTAACCCAGTCACTGGGAAGGAAAAGAAATTCCATGATTGGCTTGTGCTACTCAAGATGCATCCCCTGGGGCGGAGGAGGGCCCAGCCTCCTAGGAGGGAGCAGGCCTCTGACACCTGAAGCAGTTTGGGTTTCTGCTAACAAGAGAGATGGAAAATGGCTTGGGTATTCTTTATCCTATAATGTCACCATGTAATGGCTTTTAAATGTAACCTAGTTACCTGAAGGGGAGAGAGAGAGAAAAGGATGTTTTAAAGTTATTTCTGCGTTTTCCCTTCTATGTTGAAGAGATCAAAAAGATTTAAGATATTCAGAGAAAAACAAGAAAAGTATCAATATATTAAGTATGTAGGTGTGTATCAGTAAGGGTTCGTCATATATATATATATATATATATCCATTTTGTGATGCCTTGTGTGAGCACTCAGTAGTGTCTGACTCTTTGCAACCCCATGGACTGCAATCCACCAGGCTCTACTGTCCATTGGATTTTCCAGGCAAGAATACTAGAGTGGGTTGCCATTTCCTTCTCCAGGGCATCTTCCTGACCCTGGGATTGAACCCATGTCTCCTGTCTTCTGCATTAGCAGGCAGTTTCTTTACCACTGAGCCACTTGGGAATGTGATATATATTTGTAGGTCCCTCAGTTATATAAGGTCTCATCCCTGTAACAAATCCCTTCATATGTGTGAAAGTGAAAGTGAAGTCGCTCAGTCGTGTCCAACTCTTTGCGGCCCCGTGGACTGTAGCCCACCAGGATCCTCCGTCCATGGGATTCTCCAGGCAAGAATACTGGACTGGGTTACCATTTTCTTCTCCAGGGGATCTTCCTGACCCAGGGATTGAACCCAAGTCTCCCACATTGCAGGCAGAGGCTTTAACCTCTATGAACACACACAGACACACAGGGATTTACTGCAGGAGCATGACTTTATGTAACTGTGGGAGCTGGTCAAGCAGTATGTGTAAGTCTGTCATCTTCCCATTTGATGTTGGAGCTTGTGGACACAGAACAGACAGGGAAGGAAAGATGACTGTAAAGTACCAAGTGCAGGAGAGCAAGAGCGAATTGGAACCATTAACACAAGTGGGGTCCCACAAGGATGGACTGAACCCGTTGGATTCTGATCACCGCTGATCTTTGTTTAAAGTGAATTGAATCTCGCGTGCATTCCAGTATTTAGTCTACTCAGGATTTGTCCTACTCCTGACTTTCCTTCCCTACATTTGAACTTTTTCCCATTTAGGAAAACTGGCACATTTATACGTTAATATAGGTAATGTGCATTGATTAGAGGCCTGTACTTTGAAAAAAATTGTTTATGTTTTGGCTGTGCTGAGTCTTTGCTGCTGTGAGGACTTTCCTCTAGTTTCGGTGAGCATGGGCTACTCTCCGGTTGTGGTGCCCGGGCTTCTCACTGTGGTGGCTTCTCATTTTGGAGCATGGGCTGTGGGGCATGCAGGCTTGAGTTGCTGTGGCTCCTGAGCTCTAGAGCAGGCTCAGGAGTTGTGGTGTACTGTTTTAATTGCTCCTCTGTGTGTGGCATCTTCTGGGATCAGGGATTGAACCTGTGTCTCCTGCATTGGCAGTAGAGGCTTGTACTTTAAGGGCTTTGTTTTCTGGCAGTGGAAAGGGGAAAAAGGAAAGGGTTACTTTAACAATAGGTGTTATGTCAGATGGTTCCCTTTGTTTTACCTTTCCTTTGCTGTGCTTTTGAGTGATTTGAAAACAATCTGTCTGAGACATTTGTTTTTCTTCAATAAAAGGAGCCATGCATTATCCTTTAACGATCCTGTTATAGTCCATTTTTAGGTTTGGTATTGCTTTTTGGCCACTAGCTTGAAAGATTATAGTTAGGATATAAAGACTCCTCCTCTCTAAATTCTCCCTTTTAATATATTTACTAAGTTGGCTATGGTGGGTCTTAGCTGTGGCTCACAGGCTCCAGAACGTGCAGGCTCAGTAGTTATGACATGTGGGCTTAGTCACTCCAAGGCATGTGAGATTTTAGCTCCCCAACCAGGGATTGAACTCACGTCCCCTGCATTGTAGGGCAGATTCTTAACCACTGGACCACCAGGGAAATCCCTCAAAATTCTCTTGGTTGGTAAATGCCAATTTCACTATATAACACTGACTGGCTTAACTAGGAGTAATGATGTCATAAGATAAATCTTAGCAAAAAGTGTTAAATTATGCTTTGTAACTCAAATGTTCTCATTTGTTTCCTAATAATATTACCATGCATACCTTAGGAAGAATTTTGCATAAATCATTCATGTTTGAATTAAAGGGAAGATAAACAAATTTATTGACTTCTCAGGATTTGTCTGGTACTTGCATGTGTTCTCACCTAATTCATACTATAGCTCTACGTCGAGTACCTCCATGTGCAGCGAGGGAAACCATGCCTTAGAGTGGTCGTTTATTTGTCTCAAGTTTCTTGAATTGTAAATGGTGGAGCCAGGGTTTGAACACAGTTTTATATAATTCCAAAGCCCATTTTTGTTGTTGATTAATTAAAAAAATTAATACTGACCCTAGTAAGCTTAGGTTTCCTTAATAAAGTTTGTTATTGATATACCAAAAGAGAAAACACTTGAACACACTGATTTAAAATGAAATAAAACAGCAGGATGTCTGTGTGTGTATATACAGACACATATCCTACACATGCTCATACACTCATACTCATACACTTTCCTGTTAGGTAGAGGGATTATCTAATCTGACTCTGCATTAAGAATAATAATTCTGCATTAAAAGGGCATGGTGATAAAATGATACTTTTCTTTCTTTCTCTTTTTTTTCTTTTTCCTTCTTAAAAAGGGAATTACTTATAAGGTGTGTGTTTACATACATAAACTATTATCTTGACGTTTTATGCTAATATTGTCTGATGATGGCATTATTGCAACAAACCATGATTATCAGCAATCTTAGGTAATTCTTATTTCAACTCCAGGGAGCTCTTAATCCTTTGTATCATATTTTGAATTTGAAAATGAAGAAAAGAACTGACTACCCAAATTGTGTCTTTCAAAACTAGCCTGTTCACTCTTGGAAGTTTCCTTTGTTTCTTCTCCTCTTTGATTTTTCCTTCTGTTGTCTTCAATTTACACAGGGCTTTAATACAGTCAGTAGTCAATTTTGAATCACACTTAAAAAAATTTAGCTTGTAGATAGAAGAAATAAATGTTTAAGGCCGCATGAATTCATATTGCTGTTTTTCAAACCTATCTATATTACTTTATTCTGTTTTCCTCTTATTGAAACACAAGCTATCACTACAAAGACTGAAACATGCTTGGGTGAGACTGGATGTGGCCATTTCTTATTCCATTTTGACATTTGGCTCCAGTGGCATCTAAAACTTCCATGCTGACCTCTGCTGGTCACACATGCCAGTTTGGGACTGAATTCAGGCTAGTGTGTCTTGGGGAATGCGGTTCAACAGTGACCTAGGAAAGTGAGAATACAGACCTGCTTCATTGCTTATGGAGTGAGGGAAACTGGGGAGACAGAAACAGAGGGGTTTTATGTGAGGGAAAGAATTATGACCCCAAGAAGTAGCAGTTTGAGGGTAACTCTCTTGGTTTCTCTTTTCCATCTGTTACATGCAAGGACAGTGGCACTGTTGACACCCCTATCCAGTGCTCAGGACAGGGACATCTAGCATCTGTGTGAGAGAAGTATTTGTCAGGCCGGGGACCTTCCTCACTTTCATCCCTTCATGCCTGAGGACTGTGGCACTGAATATTAGACTCTTTCCTTATAGACCCTGTTCCATCTTTGATTTCCAAACTACTCAGGACTGACTTTCTTCTAGAAATGTAAAGAGGTACGATTTTTACTTTAAAAGAAGTTAATATTGTACGATTGTGAATAATTTGCAGGATCAGATAATGAATGTAAAATTGTTCAAATGACTTGTCTGTTCACGGCTTTGTCTATTTTGAGTGACTTCTTTGCCAACTATTCCCAGAGCTACACTCCTAGATTTGGAAAACAGTTAATTTATCTAGGTAGGAACTTCTCTGGTGGCCATGTTTCATGGGTAAAGCATTCAAACAATTCACCTTTAATTTGTTTTGGAAACTGATTTTATGATGAACAATAGCAACAAAAAGGCTACAACTTGGTAATATCTATTAAAATCTATTAAGATTAAAAAATATAATGTAAGTTGGAATATCTAATAATCTGTATATCAGGTATTTATTCTAATAAAATACTGAAAAGTGATACTACTCAGTAAAAGATTGGCAAAATAAAAGCATAAACTTAAAATGGAACATTATTCAGCTGTTAAAGTGAATGAGATAGATACGGCAGTTGGAAAAAGGCAAGAGGCATAGAGTGTATAATATGATCAAATTTTCATCTTAAATATCTATGTTTATGTGCAAGTAACACAGGTATCTTTGTCTATAAAAAAGCTAAATAAAAACACTGGATTGTTATCCTTTGGGAAGGTAGGTTTATGGGACACATTTTCTTTTTTTGTTTTGTATTTCAAAAGTGTCTTAATTTTTTAATAATTATTGCATGTTCTGTTTGAAATAGAAAACATACTTTAAAAATCCTCTATTTCTTTCCTCTTTGCCCCATCACAAGTCGGGAGACAAGTCAGGGGAAGTATTGGGTCTGTGATCCTGAGGGATCTGGTGAATGAAGCCTTGGGCATCCCTGCTCAGTATGATACTTTGTCTCAAAAGTCTTATCCTGACCAAACCATCAAGCCTAATTAAAAATGGAAAATTCATGGAAGGAGAGGCCTCCCTGCACACCCCAGGGGAGCTATTCTTTCCTGACTCCCTCTGGATCCTTCCAGTTCATTAGCTAAGAAGGAGTTAGAGGAGATGTCTCTGGCCACAGCTGCTGCCTTCTCAAGTGTCGCTCTGATCTGGTCAGCAAAACCCCTGGTGGAAAGCAGCAGGCTCTGAGCAGTCTGCCAGCCCAGCCCGCTGGCTGCCTTGAAGCAGGCCTGCTGGCTAGGCGGCCCTCCCTCCTTCTCCCCACCCCCTCCCTCTTTAAGCCATTGTGGTGCAGATAATTGTTAGGAACTAGGAACTGAGAGGCTTTATTCTTCTGGGCAAGTGTACCAGGAGTGAGGTGCGCTCACGGCAGTGACTTCTCTTGTTGCAGAGCATGGACTCTATGCGCAGGCTTCTGCAGTGCTGCAAGACTCTAGAGCGCAGGCTCAGTTGTTAGGGCACATGGGTTTAGTTGCTCCTCGGTCCGGGGATTGAACCCATATTGCCCTCACTGGCAGGTGGATTCTTCACCACTGAATCACCACGGAAGACCCTATCCTAGTATATTTTTTGCTTTCATTATTTAATAAGAAATCTTACATATCTTTTTCTTTAATTTTCTTTTTTGGCCTCACTGTGTGGCATGTGGGATTTTAGTTTCCTGACCATGTATCAGACTTGCACCCCCTGCAATCCCTGCAGGGGATTGGAAGTTCACAGTCTTAACCACTGGACCACCAAAGAAGTTCCCAAAACTTGTATATCTTGATTACTTAGATAATTTTAGTGCTTTTCTTGTGTCACTGTAAAACAGAATATTTAAAAAACATATCTGTGTGTGTACTAATTCAAGTAGGGCAGACTCTGTATTTAGATAGAGGTGAATTATACTCAGAATTTTTGTTTTCTTTCAAGTCCAGAAATCTGCTGCTTATGGCAGTGTAAAAGTCGCTCAGTCAAGTCTGACTCTTTGCGGCCCCATGGACTGTTGCCTACCAGGCTCCTTTGTCCATGGAATTCTCCAGGCAAGAATACTGGAGTGGGTAGCCATTCCCATCTCCAGGGCATCTTCCCAACCCAGGATTTGAACCCAGGTCTCCTGCATTGCAGGCGGATCTGAGCCACCAGGGAACCCAGTGAAATTCACTAGTGTATATGTTCTTTCCTTCCTGGGCACAAAACTAGACTCCATTTCTCAACCTCTTGTGCAGCTAAGTGTGACATTGCTAGAGTTTGGTCAGTGGAATATGAGTGAAAGTGATGTGTTCTTCCTCCAGGTCTGACCCATAAAAGTCTCCTGTGGCCACGCCCCACTCTCTTCTCCATTTGACTACCACATGGAGAGATTTACAGACTAAAGGAGTTAAGAATTACAAGACGGAGGAACCTGAGACCTGATAACTTTATGGAGCAGCGTCACTCTAATGACCTACATTGGCCTGTGATATAAACAAGAAGTAAACTTTTAATGTTCTAAGCCACTGAGAGCCTATAGGAGTGTTTCTCCTAATACCTTATTTAAATGAGCTACTTTAAAATAGAGTTTGGAGGTAATTTCTGTCTCCTTTAACTCATTTTTGTGATAGGAAATACTATAGGAGTATCAATATTCTACACTGTTAGGTCTTCATTTATAGAGCGAGCTAGTTTGTGGCATCAATAACTCTTTAAAGCAGACTTTTTTTTTAATAGCAATATCTTATGAAATATTTATGGGCAAGCCCACAGAGACTGTTTACACTAGCATGCTATTAGTTTCAAGGACAAAAAATTGACATTCCATGTAGCAAGACTAAACACAAATTAAAATGCTCACTTTCTTCAGTTGAAACATACTGGCTGGAGGTAAGGGAGTGTGGTTATTAGGTCATTCTAAGATGCCTTCCAGATACAGCGTTCTGATCCTCTACGTTTGCTTATAACAGAAACTATCTTTTATTAAAAGAAAAAAAAAACCTTATTGAATAGATTTGTGTAGCTCACACAGTAAAAGAAAATAAGATATCACAAGTATAGAAGCCATGTTAGCTCCAGGGATCTTAGTTGAATTAGCTCATGGAAAGTTTCTTTAGGGGACCTCCATTTATCTTCCATCTTTAGTTCCCTTGCCCAGTATTCCATTTTCTGGGGGAGAGGGTCAGAGGTAGATTGCTTACATGTCTACCTCTTGGCCAGGACAGGGTGTCGAGACTGAGAGATCCAGGAGTACCACAAGAAGGGTCAAAGGAGAGTGTACCTCAAAGAAAGATAGGACTCTGAAATATCCCTTTAGAAGCACAAAAGGTGGTAGTAGAAAATATGAAAACAGAATTAGATGGCTATCACTCTCTTTATCTGATTGTGTCCTCTAAGGGGCCTGGATCCTCTTTCCAGTTTAATAAATATCTGAAAACATGATTCCAGATCAACACATAGAACTTCTACAACTAAGGGTATTATTTTTATAACTAAATGATTGAGTTACCAATCATTAGAATAGTAGCAGGCATTATTGGCTTTCCTGGTGGCTCAGAGGATAAAGCGTCTACCTGCAATGCAGGAGACTCAGGTTCCATCCCTGGGTTGGGAAGATCCCCTGGAGAAGGAAATGACAACCCACTCCAGTATTCTTGCCTGGAGAATCCCATGGACAGAGGAGCCTGGGGGGCTACAGTCCATGGGGTCACAAAGAGTCGGACACGACTGAGTGACTTCACACACACAGGCATTATCACCCCAAAGCCTAAAATATTTTACTTAATTTAATTGCTTATGATATGAGTGAGACTCCTAGGATATATTATGAAGATGTGAGGTATAATCATTATAAGCAGGTAGCATGATGTGTAATGGCAGTTTTTAATTCTGTGTTTAAATTAGCAATGGTAACAGGGTTAGCTGGGAAATATCTTCAGATTGACAGTAACTTTTAAAGCAATTACTTAATTTTAGTAAGAAGCAACATTTGGGCTCATTAGCATCTGAGGTCAAAGGACAGTGAGTAAATCATATGAAGCCTGGTTATTGATCCACAGAAGCATGGCTGTCTCCTTGTCTGGGTTACATGTGCTCTGTGAAATGCAGTTATATTCATTTAAAAAAATTCTAGTTTGAAATAAAGTTAGACTTACAGGAGAGCTGCAATGATAGTACAGAGAGTTCCCATATACCCTTCACCTAGCTTCCTCTAATGTTAACATTTTATGTGTCCATAGTTACAGTAATTGTTTGTGGTTAAGAATGAACACGGTCATTTAGACTTGAGAGAGACAGATTGATGCACTGAAAAGCATGGGATTTTGAATTCTAACAAACTTGAGTTCAGGTGTTATATCATACTTACTAGCTACTCAACAATGTCAGACAAGTCACTTGTCTGTAAAAATGGGGTGCCTTCTTTCCTATGGGGTCCTGTTGGATATTAAACATTCCATAAAAATGGAGTTATCTTATAAAGTTTTGGTGCATGATAGATACTTTATAAATGTTCATTTCTTCCTCTCTACTCCATCTCTCATCATACTTTTTATCTCCCTCCATACCTTCCTTCTCCTCTTTCTTTGTTTATATCACTGGATAATGTCAATTTTTTCCTGGCTTTTGTTTTCTGCTTCTGTGTCTTTCCTCAACCACACTGCCCTCCCAGACCTCCAGTTCTGGCATTTTCTGGTGTGGGGAGAGGAGATGGCCTTCCTGACTTTAGTATCACTCAACCTCTTGCTGATTTAGACTTAATGTTCATCAAGCTGAGTTTGAAGTACAAAATGTTTTCATTTACTAACAAGGACATGGAGAAATTATAAGGAAAAAAAATGAAACCAACTATCAGTTGCAAAATGTATATGAATGTGTGTCTATGTGTAGTGGGGTGTTATAGGTGTGTAGGGGGCAATCAGACAACGATATAAACTCTGGAAAACAACTCAAATCCCCACGTACTTTAACACTAGAAGGGATTCCTAGTATGTGAGGTTCAACACTCTGGATCCATAGAATCAATTTTAGCCAGGAGGGACTCAGGTCCTTGGGCTAATCTACTCATGTCATTTACTCTGATGAATGTCCACAGGGAAGGGAAACAGTACAATACTGGCACGACTTCATCTCTCAACCAAAAACTGCTTAAAACCAGATGCTTGGTAGCCATATGACAGACGCTCCACCCAGAGGAGGGGGCTCCCCTCAGGGATCCAGGAGAGGCATGGGTGATTATGCCGCACGCCTGCTTTTAAACCTAATGGGCAGGCTGGGAGGGAGAGATGGAGCCCTGAACATCTTGGAGGTGACACCCTGTGAGCCGTAAGTGTTCCAAACAGGATTTAGTCTCAGCTCAGCAGCTGTCCCATGGCAGCAGCCTTTTTTGCCATATGGGGGAGCCATATTTGGCACAGAATTGGGATCCTCAGGCTGGTAGAAACCCCATTATCCATGTGAGAATGTGGGTCAGAGGCCTAATTTGTGAGTGAAGGAGAGAGAGGAGAATAGGTACTGTCAATCTCTAATTTACTCTTTAAAAAAATATTTTTTTTTGAAAATTTTAATTCCAGGACTGTTGTTTCGGTCTCCAACCCACAATAGGAGAGGGGAGCAAGTACTACTTTGTCACCATCAGGGGCTATAATAAGGAAATAAAAACCGAAACAATAACTACGGTTAGGCTGGCAAGGAGTTTCACCAAAAGGAAATGGTTGCCCACAGTTGGTTTGTTTGGAAGTCTAGCAGGGGTCAGTGGAAGGATCACAAAGTGAAAAAAACAGGGCCATTCGGTAAAGAAAATGGAAGCCAGATGTGAGGCAAGAGCGTTTCTATAGCAGCCACTCCCTGGGATGTGTAATAGAGCAGGAAGCTTGGAGGCTGAGGTCTGGCAGTGTTCTTGCTTGTGGCAACTGTCATGGGGACACAAGACCAACGCGCCTTCTTTTCCAGAATGATGTGAAAGGGTGGCCAGAAGAAGGATGATCAGGGGCTGAATTTAAGGATTGAATCATCAGCAAAAATCATATTGAATATTCAAGCTTTGCAGAGATGGCAGAAATATAATCATTTTTGATGAAGAGCTCAGTGTTAGAAAATATATGTAGTCTTTCAGAAGAAAAACACTAACATGTCATATCAGTACAACTATATAACCTAGTGGAAAAATGGTTGACAAGCAAAGAACCTGATTTATCGTCTAGGTTTTTTGCTGATTTGTGTCAGTTTCTTTATGTATCAATGGAATCATAATAATGGTTAACACCTCATTACAGTTAGCCTTGTGCCAGGTATTGAGTTGGCCAAGGAGTTCATTCAGGTTTTTCTGTTATGTAAAGACCCTCATGAACTTTTTGGCTAACCCAGTACTTTCACTAGGGTTTTCCTGGTTGCTCAGTGATAAAGAGCTACCAGGAAAGCTGCCAGCACAGGAAACGCAAGTTCAATCCCTGGGTCAGGAAGACCCCCTAGAGAAGGAAATGGCAACCCATTCCAGTATTCTTCCCTGGGAAATGTCATGGACAGAAGAACCTGGCAGGCTACAGTCCATGGGGTTGCAAAAGAGTCAGATAGCATTTAGTGACTAAACAACAAATACTTTCTATACACAGAAACTGTTAACATCCTCTTCATTTTATCATGAAGGAGCTGTGACCTGAGTTAAATAACACAGCTAGTAATACAGAGCCACCATTTTGAGCCTGTATATACAACTCGCACATCATACTATGCACTCTATTTACCCCACAGGGTTTGGCAGTGATATAATTAGATAACAGAAAGCAACAGAATAGTTTTGAGATGGCTGATAGAATGGAAAGAGCCTACACTTTGTAGCCTGGTAAAAGTGGATCTGAATCCTTTTATCACCTTGTGACTAGCTCCAGATTACTTAATCTTACCATTTTTGGTCTGTTATTTTAATTTGGAATGGTAACATAGTGATTTATGTAAAGTGTTTAATTTGTAGCCGAAACTCCAAGCATGGTAGCTATCATTGTTTGCTCCTACTTTTGTATATTAGTCTTGAGGACCAGGAGCATGTGTATATTTTTACATCCTGCTGTAGGTATGGTAGGCTTCCCTGGTGGCTCAGACAGTAAAGAATTTGCCCACAGTGTGGGAGACCTGGATTTGATCCCTGAGTTGGGAAGATCCTCTGGAGAAGGAAATGGCCACCCACTCCAGTATTCTTGCCTGGAGCATTACCTGGACAGAAGAGCCTGGCAGGCTACAGTCCATGGGGTTACAAAGAGTTGGACAAGACTGAGCAACTAACACTTTCACTTTAGTTGTAATGGGGGTGAGAACAAAGTTGTCACTCAGCTATCAGTAACAAAGGCTAATATTTACTTGGGGCTTACTATGGGCTAGGTGCTGTTCTAGGTTCTTTCTATATATTAACTCATGTTACCACCACAAGGTGAAGAAGTTTTCCTTAGTGCCCTGATTTTGCAGATGAGAAAGTACCTTGTTCAAAGTCACACAGTTTGTAAGTGACAGAGTCGGGATTTGAAACCAGGAGTCCGCTGTGCTATTAGTCATAGATTCATAAGATCGTAGAGTTGGAAGAAGAGATAGGAGTTTTACAGTTCAACCTTGTGCCTTGCAGTGAGAATTACTTGCTTGATATTTCTGAGAGATTCTTATTCAGTCTCTACTTGTTTATCTTCAGTAAGAAGGTGTTCCATGGCCCAAGGAAGCAATCCTTTCAATTGTTGGGCACCTCTTCGTGAGTGCTTTCTAATGTTAAACTGAAACCAGCTTTACCTTCTCTTTCTCTGTTGATCTTCTGGTTTTTGAGTACCAGAACAAGGTTAGCTCACTCTTCAACATGACACCTCTTTGCTGTTTGAAAACCACCATATCCTCTTTTCCACGCCAGTAGCTTCAGTTTCCCTCGATGGTGACTCATGCTGGTTGCCCCTCTGTCTCTTTTTATGTGTGGTAGACTAAAACATGACTCTTATTGCCCACCAACAGTATGTTAATATTTTGTTCAGTAAAGATTACTTTAGTTTTTCGCACAACCTTATCACACAATTTGCTCCTACTGGCTTAGAAAACTGTAACCTTCTATTAATTAGTCTGTTCAGTCTGTCATAGCAAAATATCATAGATGAGGTGGCTTAAACAACAGAAATTTACTAATATTTTCTCATGATTCTGGGAGTTAGAAGTTCAAGATCAAGGTTCTGGCTGATTTGGTTTCTGGTGAGGACTCTTTTCCTGGCTTCTCGCTGTGTCTTCACATGGCCTTTTCTTGCTGTTTGTGGGTGGGGGAGAGAGAGAGCTCAGTGTCTCTTCCTCTTTTAGAAGTCCCATTGGGTTAGGACCTGCCTTTATGACCTCTTTTAACCTTAATTATCTCCTAACTCCAAATACAGTCATATTGGGAGAGGAGGAATTAGGGCTTCAACATACAGATTTGGGGGGACATGGTTCAGTCCATAGCATCCCATGACTGCAGGGTATAGCTGTGTGCTGAAGACCTGTGACAGAGAACTGAATGAAGGGAAGGGCTATGGCCACTTAATCTTGGGCTGCAGGGCAGTATGGAAAGAGTTAGAACTACCCTTCTGTCTTCAGGGGTTGTGCTCTGTGTCTCTATAATTCCACTGAGCCACTGAGGTTTCCTTTTCTTGGTTTTGAGCAATTGTGACATGACAAAGTGGTAACAGAAAGGGAGACAGCTGAAATCTGTTATTGCATCAATAACTCTGAACTTCAAGCCCAGGGATTTCCCATATATCTCATATTGGGCATTTTGCCCTCCTGCTGTAGGAAACAGATGCAGGGAAGGCAGATTGTAGGATGGAGCCCTTAATCACAGGGCAGAGGGAGTTCTCTCAGGACCATCTTGCTGGCAAGATGACTGTGGAGCCCTGCCGGAGAAATCCCAGCTGCCTTCCAGAGAGGCTTAAGGTGGGCTGATTGCTCCTGTGACCCAGCCTACTTAGGCCTATGAGAGTGAGGACAGGGCAAGCAGGGCATATCCATTAGGATTCTTAAGTGTCTTACATAAGATGGGAATGTATCAGTTCACGTAAAGTACACAGGCAGGCTGAGCTTCCAGTGCGGTTTGGTCCAGTGCTCACGTATTATCACCATGTTCAGTCTCTAGGCTTGCTTCATTTGGGTGTCAGCTTTACCGGTTCACTTTGTGGTTTTATACACTCCCAACTACCAATTCCAGAGGAAGACTAAACTTACTTCCTTGGCTCTGACTGATTTATGTGGCATTCTGGAAGTAGTCAGTATAGCCATAAGGATGGGATATGTTGGTTTTTTAAAGCCAATCAGGGACTTCCCTGTAGCTCAAGTTGAATTCAATTCCATGGAAACCACATGACAGGAGAATGGTGGAGGGTGGTTTCCCAGAGGAAATTTTGGCTCTTCTTTCCGAAAGGAAAAGAGACTTAAGAGGTAAAAACTTTGAATCTTGGAACTTTTGGAAATGGCTGTTGGGCAGAAACAACAGCTGTTTATTACAGAGCATTTCTGACATGGTCCCAAAAACAAATCTTTAGTCAGTTTTACTGGAATGTCCCTGAGAATTGTAATAAAGTGTCACTTTTTCTTCATACTCTTATGACAGCAACTTTATGTTTTTATATACTGGAGGATAGGGCTATGGTCCTCTCAGATTTTCTCCCATTTATTTCTGAGATTTCCCCCATGGTACTGTCATTCGTGCCCATCCATCTAAAAACAAATACTTGTAGAGTGTCTGCAGTGTGCTAGGGTGTGTGAAATTCTGGGGATATTGTTGTAGCAAATGAGAGAGAGATGATTGATGCCCAGTCTTTTCATCAAGCCTGGCCATTGCCTTATGTGGTATAGGATCTCTAATCTCCCTCAGACCGTGGCTGCCCCCACTACCACACTAGCCTTGCCTGATTCTTGCATACAGAGATCAGGATCTCCTCTTAATTCTGCATAGCATGGCAGAGACTGCTGTATGCTCTCATATGGTAGGATGGCACTTGTTACAATTATCATGAACATATACATGTATATATTTAATATATTCCTGTCTAGATTGATCATAAACATAGTGTCTGTGTCTATCATATTTGTCATTGTTTTCCCTTGCCTCGCACAGTTTACAAAGCATATTGGGCCTTCAAATAACTTGAGGGATCTGCTAGACTGTCAGGTTTAATAAGACTATTTAAGATGAAGGAATAATGAAACAAACAGAAAATTGTACAGAAAGTATCCTGAAACAGTTACTATTAATGGATAGTGTCTTGGTTGACTTGGGGGCTGCCATAGCAAGACACCATGTGTGTGCACAGTTGCGTCTGATTCTTTGTGACTCCATGGACTGTAGGCCACCAGGTTCCTCTGTCCATGGGATTTTCCAGGCAAGAATACTGGAGCAGATTGTCAGTTCCTTCTCCAGGGGATCTTCCTGACCCAGGGATTGAATCCTTGTCTCCTATGTCTCCTGCATTGGCAGGTGGATTCTTTACCACTGTGCTATCTGGGAAGCCCAGCAAGATACCACAGATTGGCTTAAACAACTCAAATTTGTTTTCTTGCAGCTCTAGAGGCTGGGAAGTATGAGATCAAGGTGCTTAGCAATTCAGTTCCTGATGAGAGCTCTCTTCCTGCCTTGTAGGTAGGTGGCTGTTTTTCTTGCTAGGTGCTCACATGGAAGAAAGAGAAAAATGTGTGCAAGTGTGCATAAGAGAGAGGGAAGGAGGGAGATGGAAGGAGTGAGGGAGAAGGGGACGGAAGAGAGACAGTGGGAGAGAGAGAGGGAGACGGAGACGGAGAGACGGCAGCACACACGTGCTCTCTGGTTTTTCTTCTTGTTGGATTAGGGTCCCGCCCATATGACTTCATTTAACTTAAATTACCTCCTTATGGGCTCTGTCTCCAAATATAGTCACATTGAGGGTTAAGGCTTCAACATATGAACTTTGAGGGGTACAACTCAGTTTATAGCAGTTTTGTTACCTTCAAAGTTTTACATAGCTCCAGGGTACCTTTCTAGTGCCCACCTGCCTGATTTTCTGGATGCTTCTATGTGGCAGAAGCCAGGTGACCACACACTGGAGTGCTGTACTTATAAGAATCTAAGTATACCTCTCCCAAGAACCCAGAAAGAGAACAAGGTTCCTCCCCTCCCAGTCTACGGGTGGCTTTCTCAGTCAAAGTCTCTATCTCATCCAAAGATTGGGAATATCCACTCCCTTTAGATGAACCTTATCCTCAATCCATAGCTCCCTTCTGAAAAAAAAAAGAAAAAGTCTCTAAAGACCACTCAAGCTCAACCTCAAGTGAAAATCTTCTCTACCAAAAATAGTACTTATATTTAAAATTTTAAGCAACTATATTTAGGTTATTTCACATTGTTCTTCAAGGAAAATTGGTAGATGTAACCAAGGTATACTCAGATTTTTTTTTTCGTTTTTTCAAAACAAAATTTCTCTTTTCTCTGAAGGGAATTCAGGTTCCTGTATCTGGGCAAATAGAATTGTTTTAATCACGTATATGGCAGCCCTCATCCACCACCCCTCTCCCTTCAGATTTTACCCATCAAAGTTTGGAAAATCTCAGGAGTGGCCAGAACTCACATTATAGTGCTTACATTGTCTGAGTCTGGTACTAAATCACATAGCAGACTCTGTACCTCTGAACCTTGATGGCTGGAATAAAGGAATACTCCTATTCTAAAACTGCAAAAAAAGTGTTTGCTGTGTATGTAATGGGTGGACGCAGGAATAATATACGGAGCATAGTTTTTCTTTGTTCCAAAAGTCTTCTTGGTCAAGTAACTTATTAAAAAACCAATTCCTAGCTGCATGAAATAGCCTTGAATATTGGTAAAGTCAACCAAGTTGACACTGAACAATGAGGGGGTTAGAGACACTGACACTACACAGTCAAAAATCTACTACAGCTCCATATCTACAGTTTCATATCAATGGATTTAATCAACTGTGGACATGCAGCACTAGACTGTATTTAGTGAAGAAATTCTGTGTAAGTGGGCCTATGTAGTTCAAACCTATGTTGTTCAAGGATCCATAGTATTTCAGGCTGAGTGGGGTTTTCTTTAGTAACAGAAAATAATGTTTCTTGAAGGAAAAGACACATTTTTGAAAGTTGTTTTACCCCCTTCTACTGTTATTCTCATTGATTCATTGGTCTAGAATTTCTCTGAAGACTACCTAATATAACTTGTAAGTGCTCTAAAGTTCACTGAAGAAACCACCTAGACCATTAACAGCTTAAAAACAAATAAGAATAAAATACATTTTCAAATGGTAAAGTCTGGGTATTATCTTTTTTGTAATAATGTTAATAGTAAAGATAACATTTATATAGTGCTTTAGGGTTTACAAAACATTTGCTAGGTTACCAGTAGGACTATTTAAGGGCTGAACACTCTGCTCAAGTCCGAATTAGTAATTCTAAATCTCATCGTTCAAATAAATAGTGGATATTTGTGGTGGGGGTAGGGGTATAGCTTCATAGCTTTGCTTATTCCTACCCTGAGTGTTGCCTCTGCTTCTGTAGGTCACTCCATTCTCTCTACCCCAAATATTTCTAGAGCTTCTGCTGCCTCTGGTACTAACAAATACTTGGGAATCTTTGCTACCAGTGAAGAAAGAACTTACTGTGAGCTAACAGTATTACTTGGCTGAACACAAAACTGCGAATTCAGGTCCTTGTTCTGTATTCATCATGACTCACCATCAACCATTTGGTGGATATTTGTAAGTACACACCCATTTGATGATACCAGATTCTGTATTTTCCCATTACCTAGCTGAGGCCCACTGTTGGCAAATACTGAACTTGGCAAATTAGTAATCTAGAGTCAGGAAATCCATTCCTGGGTGGGCCAAGGGAAATTTCAAGGCCTGTAAGCCCTGGCTGACTTTAGGGATGTGGTGATGAGACAGAGATAGAGCAGATTTTAAACTGTGGACACTTTGCTTCAATACCATCCCCAGAGTTACTGCCTATGTGCATCCTCTGCAGAGCAGGGGAGAACCCAAACTTTTTCTTCCTTGGGCTGTCTGCTCAAAGAGCTCTGAGCAAAATGGTTTCTCCCCTTGGCATTTAGCCAAATGGATCCTTCTTTGTGAACTCTGATTTCCTATCATTGAGGGAAGAGGAAAGCTATGGAGAGCTCATTATGCCTGTACAGAAAAAGGCTCCTGACTTGTTTATTCCAAAGAACAGATTGTTGTCCTTCATTCTTACATGAATAAAAATACTACCCAATAGTGGTGAGAGTCTTCCTGATACATTGTGTTTTAATTCCTTTGAGTTTTTCATTAAGATATTTATTTCTTGGTGTGTTGTCATGTTTATGTGTTATGTACTGAGCCGATATACATGTATTTGGATATCTATAGTGTTAGTGTCTTCATATATATATATATAATTTGCTAACCAGAGATTATGTTTCCCCCTTTGGAATTGCTTTTATTGGAAGGATGTTTCTTTATATGTGGTTCATGGTCAAACTTTGCCACTTTTACCTCTTTGTAAGTGTTTTCTTTTAAAATATATACCATGTACATATTATTAAATAAACTTAAATAAACTTCCTCTCCCATGTTCTCCAAAGGAAGCCATGCATTAAAAACTAGTGTAAAAAGGAGGAAATTACAATGCATCTATGCTTTGGGTTACTTTCTTAAGCAATAATTAAAATTTTCACTAAAGAAAGAAAACCTTACTTGTGAAGATGGATGGGGAAATTCATCTGGTGTTTTAATTTATTTTCTTGGCTTCATGGTGGTTGCTTTCCCAACCTTTTTGTCCTTTAACCCAAAGTAGCTGGGAAAGATTTGGGCCTCACTTTCAGGTAGTTATCTGAGCCTTTCTGCTCATTCACTGATACCTGAAAAATTAACTTTGAATCTGGAGGACTGGAGTCTTTTAAGATGTTGAAGGTTTGAGGGTCAGAGAAGAAAGTTCTAAGGAAGGCTTCAGTTTGAGAGCAGAAGGGCCTCAGATTGTTTTCTCCTTAAGTATTGAGTGAATTATGCTCACCACTGATCAGAATTCTGTGAGTTTCTTTCTTTAGCATTTTCCCCATTTAACAGTGGCATAGAGATGCTGCATCTGATAACAGATGACAATTTACAGGATTAGTATGATGCAGCCTGTATTTAACATCCATTAGCATTTGCACTTCCTCAGCTTGCAAGGTTTGCTCAATTTCCTATTGACCCAGTGCCTATAAATCAGTGTTTATTTGCATGGGAGACTTTATCTTCTTGATACGAGGATAGAAGATCCATAGTAGAAGAAGGCATAGGCTAGGATAGCATTGCAGTTACTACTATGACTATTATTGCTGGCTTTATGTTATGCTCTTGCTCTGCTATTATTGTTGCTGCTTCCTGCTAAGAGTGGTCTATTAGCTGATGCTGCTGTGCCTGATTTTGCTCCTACTAGTATTGTTTCTTCTGCTGCTGCTACTAGTCACTATTCACATATTCAGTTCTATGCTAAATGCTGTAGGGATTTTTAAAAAATCATTGTCAAAACCTTCAAGATGTTTAAGTCTATGTAAGACTAACCTGAGAAATAATGGCTGGAAAACGAGCATAATAATTACCATTTATTTAGCATTAATATGTGCCAGGTGCTTTATATAATCAGCTAATTTAGTTATTTTGACTATTCTAAGAGATAGATCTTACTAGTAACTCTTTTTAACAGATGAGGGCATTATGTTTAGAGAGGGCAGGTTACTTCCCCAAGATCACATAGCTAACGAATGGCAGACCTGGAATTTAAACCTAGGTCTGTTAGTCTCTAAAACCCTTGCCATTTTTACTGGCCTGGCCTGTAGGCTTTAAATACAGAAAGCACATTCCCTAATATTATCTCAGGGAATTTTACAATAGTCCTCAGAAATGGCAAAGCATACATCGTGACAAAAAATGAAACACAGACCCTCGGAGCTAGTTACCAGGACTGACACTCAGTGCTCCCAATTCCCAGCCCTGTCTTCTTCCCTCTGGAGCCACAGTGTGTTTTACTGAGTCTGAAAATTAGGCCAGGGGGACAAGGGTTCTAGCAATTATTGAGATTGCACTTCCTGTACCCTTGCCATCCATGTACTTTGTGCAACCACACCCTTTGATTGGCAACACCATCTTTTTAAAAAAAATAATTAAATTTAGTTTTGGCTGTGCTGGGTCTTTGTTGCTGTGTGAGGATTTCCTCTAGTTGTGGTGAGCAGGGGCTGCTCTCTGGTTGCAGTGCATGGGCTTCCCATTGCAGTGCCCACTCTTGCTGTGGAGCCCTGGCTGCAGGAGCGTGGGCTCAGTAGTTGTGGGGCATGGGCTCAGTTGCCCTGTAGCATGTGGGATCTTTCCAGACTAGGGATTGAACCCATGCCCACTGCATTGGCGGGTGGATTCTTAACCACTGAACCTCCAGGGAAGCCTGGAAAAATTATCTTTAAGCACCTTTGTTCCTTGCACAGCTTAGGCACTGCAGCATCGAAATAGATGTCTGGGCCGCTGTTATTTTTCATTTCTTCCTGGTTCAGTGTTGGGAGATGGTATTTTTCTAAGAATTTGCCATTTCTTCTAAGATTGTCCAGTTTATTGGCATATATGTGCTTGTAGTAATCTCTTATGATCCTTTGTATTTCTGTGGTATCCATTGTAACTTCTGTTTTTTTCATTTTATTGTTTTTTAATTTTAATTTTTTCCCTTTAAGATTTTAATTTTATTCCTTTTTTCTTGATGAGTCTGGCTAAAGGTTTTTCAATTTTGTTTATCTTTTTAAAGAACAAGGTTTTAGTTTCATGAATCCTTTCTTTTGTCTTTTCATCTCTGTTTTATTTCTGCTCTAATCTTCATGATTTCTTTCCTTTTACTAACTTTGGGTTTTGTTTTTACTTCTTCCTCTGGTTGCTTTAGGTATAAGATTAGATTGTTTATTTGAAAGTTTTCTGTTTTCTGAGATAAGATTGTATTGCTAAAAACTTCCCTCTTAGAACTGCTTTTGCTGCATCCTAGGGCCTTAGAAAGCATCACTACGAACAAAGCTAGTGGAGGTGATGGAATTCCAGTTGAGCTATTTCAAATCCGGAAAGATGATGCTGTGAAAGTGCTGTACTCTATATGCCAGCAAATTTGTAAAACTCAGCAGTGGCCACAGGACTGGAAAAGGTCAGTTTTCATTCCAATCCCAAAGAAAGGCAATGCCAAAGAATGCTCAAACTACCCCACAATTGCACTCATCTCACATGTTAGTAAAGTAATGCTCAAAATTCTCCAAGCTAGGCTTCAGCAATACGTGAACCATGAACTTCCCTGATGTTCAAGCTGGTTTTAAAAAGGCAGAGGAACCAGAGGTCAAATTGCCAACATCCGCTGGATCATGGAAAAGGAAGAGAGTTCCAGAAAAACATCTATTTCTGCTTTATTGACTGTGCCAAAGCCTTTGACTGCGTGGATCACAATAAACTGTGGAAAATTCTGAGAGAGATGGGAATACAGACCACCTGACCTGCCTCTTGAGAAATCTGTATGCAGGTCAGGAAGCAACAGTTAGAACTGGACATGGAACAACAGACTGGTTCCAAATAGGAAAAGGAGTACGTCAAGGCTGTATATTGTCACCCTGCTTATTTAACTTATATGTAGAGTACATCATGAGAAATACTGGACTGGAAGAAACACAAGCTGGAATCAAGATTGCTGGGAGAAATATCAATAATCTCGAATATGCAGATGACACCACCCTTATGGCAGAAAGTGAAGAGGAACTAAAAAGCCTCTTGATGAAAGTAAAAGAGGAGAGTTAAAAAGTTGGCTTAAAGCTCAACATTCAGAAAATGAAGATCATGGCATCTGGTCCCATCACTTCATGGGAAATAGATGGGGAAATAGTGGAAACAGTGTCAGACTTTATTTTTTTAGGCTCCAAAATCACTGCAGATGGTGGTTGCAACCATGAAATTAAAAGATGCTTACCCCTTGGAAGGAAAGTTTTGACCAATCTAGATAGCATATTCAAAAGCAGAGACATTACTTTGCCAACTAAGGTCCATCTAGTCAAGGCTATGGTTTTTCCAGTAGTCATGTATGGATGTGAGAGTTGGACTGTGAAGAAGGCTGAGTGCTGAAGAATTGATGCGTTTGAACGGTGGTGTTGGAGAAGACTCTTGAGAGTCCCTTGGACTGCAAGGAGATCCAACCAGTCCATTCTAAAGGAGATCAGCCCTGGGATTTCTTTGGAAGGAATGATGCTAAAGCTGAAACTCCAGTACTTTGGCCACCTCATGCGAGGAGTTGACTCATTGGAAAAGACTCTGATGCTGGGAGAGATTGGGGGCAGGAGGAAAAGGGGACGACAGAGGATGAGATGGCTGGATGACATCACGGACTCGATGGACATGAGTCTGAGTGAACTCCGGGAGTTGGTGATGGACAGTGAGGCCTGGTGTGCTGGGATTCACGGGGTCGCAAAGAGTCGGACATGACTGAGCGACTGAACTGAACTGAACTGATAGGTTTTGAATTGTTGTGCTTTTGTTTTGTCTCTAGGTAATTTTTGATTTCCACTTTGATTTCTTCAGTGAACCATTGGTTATTTAGTAGCTTATTTTTTTTTAACCTCCTCGGTGGTTTTTTTTTTTTTTTCTTGTGTTGTCGATTATAATCTTGTAGTGTTGTGGTAGAAAAAAGATACCTGATATAATTTCAGTTTTCTTAAATTTACTGAGACTTGCTTAGAATGCTCTATAAAGATCAATTAAGTCCATTTGGTTTAGTGTATCATTTAAGGCCTGTGTATCCTTATTGATTTTCTGTCTGATTGGTCTGTTCATTGATGAAAATGGAGTGTTAAAGACTCCTACATAATAGTAACACACTGGTACTGTGTTGCTGTCAATTTCTTCCTTTATGGCTGTTAGTATTTGCCTTATATATTGAGGTACTCCTATGTTGAGGGCATATATATTTACAATTATTATATATTTTTCTTGGGTTGATCTCTTGATCATTATATAGTGTCCTTCATTGCCTCTTGACATTGTCTTTATTTTAAAGTCTTTTTTTGTCTGATATGAGTACTGTTACTCCAGCTTTCTTTTAATTTCCATTTGTGTGGAATACCTATTTCATCCCTTCACTTGTATGTGTCCCTAGATCTGAAGTAGGTTTCTTATAGACAACGTATATATGGGCCTTGTTTTTGTATCCGTTTAGTCATCTGATGTCTTTTGGTTGGGGCATTTAATTCATTTACATTTAAGGTAATTATCTATATGCATGCCCTTATTGCTATTTTGCTGGTTGTTTTGAATTTGTTTTTGTAGATCTTTTTTCTTAAAGAATAAAATTAATATTTTGCCTTATATGAAAATAGGGTTTTTGATCAATAATCACTGACAAAATACATCAACAGGAAAATGGATAAATGAATTTCAGACTTTTCATGAAGTGAAATCATTTACAGCAGTTAAAGTGAATGTCTTAGAGCTATTTCTATCTACCTGGCTAGATATAAAAAATGTAATGTTGAGGAAAAAAACCCCAATTTATGCAGATTGCTATGACATAAACTTTAAAGCCAATGATATGATACTTCATAATGTATATGGATGCATCAGTATCTAGTAAACTTATGGAAACATGCATAGGAATAATAAAAAGTGAGTTTGTAATGAAAAGATGCCTGGGCTGGTAGATGAATTGTTTAGATCTGGATATTGCTTTGATCAACAAGAATTTGTTGAAAACTTAATATATACCCACCAGATTGGTCAGATTGTACCAACAGAATTTTGTTAGGCAAGACTTTTGCAGTTGGTAGCTTATAAAATGTAAGAAATCAGTTAGGAGCTCCTTAAGACACAGTCTCCTCTTCATGATCTGTACATGGCTAATTTATATTGTGGATTACCTGAGCGCACATGATTTCTTTTTTCCACTACTGACTGAATTCTGAACTGCTGCTGGGGAACCAATATAGTCAAGGCAAGATGCTTGGAAAGGTCTATTAATGAGGGAGGGTCTGTGTTCCAGAGGTGAACAAACATTTTGGGGATTATATGTTGTGCCTTGGAGGGTAAGAGTATAGACTCTGTCTGAAATATACAAACAGCTCATGCAGCTCAATGAAAGAAAAACAAGCAACCCAATCAAAAAATGGACAGAAGACCTAAATAGTCATTTCTCTAAAGAATACATATATAGCCAATAGGCACATGAAAAGATGCTCAACATTGCTAATTATTGGAGAAATTCAAACTAAGAACTACAATGAGGTACCACTTTACACTGGTCAGAATGGCTATCATCAAAAAGCCTAAAACTATCAAATACTGGATAGGGTGTGGAGAAAAGGGAACCTGCCTTGTTGATGGAAATGCAAATTGGTGTGGCCCCTATGGATAACAGTATAGAGGTTCCTCAAAAAACAAAATAGAGTTGCTTTCCGATCCAACAACCCTACTCTTGGGTGTATATCCAGAGAATACTGTAATTTGAAGATACCTGCACCCCAGTGTTCAAAGCAGCACTATTTAAAAGAGCCAAGACATGGAAGCAACTTAAATGTCTATTGACAGATGAATGCATAAAGAAGACGTGATATATATACACAATGGAATACTGTTCAGCCATAAAAAGGAATGAAATAAGGCCATCTGCAGCAGCATGGATAGACCTAGAGATTTATCATACTAAGTGAAATCAGTCAGACGGAGACAAATGCTTTATGATATCACTTATATGTGGGGTCTAAAATGACACAAATGAATTTATTTATGAAATAGAAACTGAGCCACAGACATAGAAAACAAACTTATGGTTACCAGAGGAGAAAGGGTTGGGAGAGGGATAAATTAGGAGTGTGCAATTAACAGATACACACCACATAAATAAAATAAATAAACAATAAGGCTTTAGTGTATAGCAAAGGGAACTGTATTCAACATCCTGTAATAAAACATAATAGAAAAGAATATGGAAAAGAATACATATATATGTATAACTGAATACTTTGTTGTCTATCAGACACTAACACGTTATGATCAACTATACTTCAATTAAAAAAGAAGAATGCAGACTCTGTATCAGTCTACCCACCTGGATTCAAGTCTCTGGTATTCTGCCGTTTATAGCAGCAAGATTTTGAGCAACTCTGGGTGCCTCTATTTCTTATATGCAAAATGACATTCAGTACCTTTCTCACTGGATTCTTTAATAGTTAAATGATTTAATACATACCCTAACTGTACCTGCCACATAGTTAGCTAATATTATGTTGATTATTATAATTTTTCTCTCATTTATTTGTCCTTATTTCTTAAGTAACTCACATTGGACTAAAATATTTGAATTGTTTACTCTGTATCCATTTTCTCTATATATGTCTCCTTAGTGATTTAAGCTGAGATTGTATATTTAAAAGATAGCTTTTATATTAAAAAATAAGAAAACTATACCAACTTAGAGATCAATAGAAGAGCACATTTCTAGTAAGTCCAGATAAGGGTGTATTATGAAACTTTGTTAGAAGGATTGCCTTTAGACTATGCCTTTTTCTAGTTTAAATTCTAAGTGGCTCCGCATCCCCTTCACCCCCCAGACTGAGCCCTATTTAAGGCACATTCAAAATCCTTTCATTTTACTTCTCTCATCTTGCACACTCCCCCTCACCTTCTGTAAGTCAAGTGAACAAGGAGAGTGTGGATCAGTACAAACATGTCACCCTTAGTAGAAAAACTCAAAAGTTCCTGTTCTAGCTGCAGGAAGTACAAAGTGATTCCTCATGTACATTAATTATATACTTAAACTTCACAGCAAAGTTGCTCTCAATTATTCACATATGAATTATTTAGTTCAGTCATTCTCAATCCTGACTGATAATTAGAATAACCTGAGGGGCTTTGAAAATACATGTAACATCTCAAATATTATAGTAGATTTTTTTTCCCCTCTTCATTTAACAGCCCACAGTGGGTATTTTGGTTGAAGAGCAGTTTTCTACTTTTATTTCAGGGTGGTGCATCCTGGGCTCATAGAGGTTCCTGTTCCTCAGTTTCTCTCCTGGGTACCCTCCGGTATACCAGAACTTTCTTCCCTTCTTCATCAAACTTTACCTCTTCTAACCTCCATTTCGCCATAGAAATGGAGTCTGGCTAATTTGATTAATTTGGGCTAATAGTAATATTTTTACCTTTTATAATATTTTATAGTTTGTTAGTATCAATGAAAATGTTAACTAACATCTACTGAGTGTCCAGGTTTCATGATGGACTCTTCAGTTCGTACTAGAATATGAGCTCCCAAAAGACAGAGCTTCTGGTGTGTTTGTTGACTGATGCATGTGAAGCACCTAGAATGGTGCTCAATAAATATTTGTTGAAACAAATGAGTGGATAATCTTTATAATAACATTGAATGGCAGAATTATTATCCTCATTTCCCAAAAGACACATGTGAAGCTCAGATAAATGCTTTGTCCAATACAAACACCTAGGTGGGAGCAGAGGCTGGAAGAATTCAGATTTCAAAGCCTACATTCCTTCGCAGCTTCCTCATCCTCCTAGCCCTACCTCCTTCCCCTTGCTTCTCCCTCTCTACTTTCCCTCATTCCCGTCACTCTTTTGTCCCCATATTTTCATTCCTTTCTCCCTTTTCCCTCCTCCTCATTCTTCTGTCCTTGTCTTGACCTCTTTCTCTCTTACTTTTCCTCATTTTCTTCCTTCTTATTTCCCTTTACCCACTACCTCCATTCCCTCTTTCTTACAGCGCTTACAGATAATGCATTTACTTCCTAGACGTCCATAGCACTGTCAGGTAAGCAGAGCAGTTACTCCTCACTTTACAGACGAGGACTGTAAGAGAGGTTAATGTCCTGCCCAGTTTCTATGGCTGTTAGTGGTGGGGCTTCAACCTATTTGTCTTCCCACTCATCTTAGTGCCTGTCCCAGAGCACTCACTGCCTTGTGGGTCTCAGTGGCTGTGGACAGCAGATGGTGACACTTCTCCTCCAGAACATTCATTAGCTTCCAGCTGAGTGGAGTGGATTCTGAGGTAATTTAGGAAGCACAGCAGGTTTGTGAAGGAGAGCATGGGGCAGGTGGGACTTGGACTCTTCTCAGACCCTACTGTCTGCATGATGGTTACTCATAACACTGTCTCTTGTGAAGAAGGAGACTCCAGAGCTGATTTCAAAGCCACCAATACATAAGAATGCACACAACATCAGGAGCAGTGACTCCAAAGGGTGCCACTTTGGTGAGGAGGGGTTATTTCCTTATTTTAAATCATCACTTGGAGTCCCAGATAGACAAATGGTGCTAACTCATTTTTCACCGTGGACCATCATCTTTTCCTTCAGTCTAGCTCATCTCTTGCACTATGCATGATACTCTGTAGCACACCACTAACTTTTTAAAACCTGAATGGCACATTATTTAAGTGTTGATCAATGACAGCAGGTACTATCTACCGTTATGCCATACTTCTTGGGTGTTTTAAGTCATTAAGCCAAGGTCCTGAAGTATCTTAATCTTATATCCATAAAGAAACACTTGGTTAAATTCCATACAAGATCTGCATGTCTTTTTTGTTGTTGTTGTTGTTGTTGATTCTTTCTCTCTTGATCCAGCAGCTTTATGAAGGTATAATTGACAAATAAAATTGTAATATATTTAATGTATACAGTGTGATGATTTACTGTGCATATACATTGTGAAATGATTGCCACAATCAAGTTAATTAACACATCTATCGCATGTGATTGCTGCTTTCTCTTTGTTTTTTTTGTTTCTTTGGTAAGAATGCATACATTCTACATTCTCAGCAGATTTCAAATATACAAAACAGAAGTATCAACTGTAGTCACTGTCTGTTCATTACATCTTCAGAACTTATTCATCGTATAATTGAAAGTTTATACCCTTTGACCAACATCTTCCTCAGGGCCCTGAAAACCACCATCCTATTCTGTTTCTATGAGTTTGACATTTTTTTCCCCCAGATTTCACATGATACCTACAGTATCTGTCTCTTTTTCAGGATATTACACTTAGCATGATGCCCTCCAGGCTCATCTATGTTGTTACAAATGGCAGAATTTCCTTATTTTTTGTGACTGTACATATTAACATATATATATATATGTATACATACACACACACATATATATGTATAAAACTGGAGATGTAAATCCCATATAAAATGTGGGACTTCATATATAGATATCTTCCACAGATTATATATGTCTTCCACATCTTTATCCATTCATCTGTACATAGGCACTTAGATTGTTTGTATATTTTGGCTATTGTGAGTAATGTTACAATTAACATGGGAGGGCAAATATTTCTTCAAGATGATGATTTCATTTCCTTCAAATATGTAATTAGAAGTAGGATTTATAGATCATATGGTAGTTCTATTTTTAATTTTTTGAAGAGTCTCCATACTGCTTTCTATATTGCAATACCAGTTTACATTCCCACCAACAGTGTATAAGGACTCCCTTTTCTCTACCTCCTGAACAATGCTTTGTTGTCTTTTTGATAATAGACATACTAGCAGGTGTGGCTGTGGTTTTGATTTACATTTTCTTGATTAGTGATATTGAACATCTTATCGTATACCTTTTGGCCATTTGTATGTCTTCTTTGGGAAAATGTCTATTTAGATCCTTTGCTCAGTTTTAAATTGAATTATTTGACATTTCTTTGGCTTTGAGTTGTAAGAGTTCCTTTATAGTTTGGATATTAACCATTTATTGGATGTATGGTCTGCAAATATTTTCTTTCTTGATTCTTTGCTATGCAGAAACTTTTTAGTTTAATGTGTCTCACTTATTTATTTTTGTTTTTGTTGTCTGTGCTTTTGCTGCTGTATCCAAAAAATTATTGCCAAGACTAACATCAAGGAGATTTTCCCCTAGATTTTCTTCTGAGAATCTTATGGTTTCAGGTCTTTTCCTTAGGTTTTCAGTTCATTTTGAGTTTATTTTTGTGTATGATATAAGATAAGGGCTCAATTCCATTCTTCTACATATAATTACCCAGTTTTCCCAACCGCATTTATTGAAGAGGCCATCTTTTCCCATTTTGTGTTTTGGTGCCATTGTTGAAAGTTAGTCAACCATATATGCATGGGTTTATTTTTGGGTTCTCTATTCTGTTCCATTGATCTATGTGTTTATTTTTATGCTAGTACCAGATTGTTTTGCTCACTTATATAACCTTGTATGATAGTTTGAAATCACAAAGTATGGTGCTTCAGCTTTTCTCTTCATACTCAAGGCTGCCTTACTTGTGGTCTTTTGTGACTCCATGCAAAATTTAGGATTGTTTTTTCTATTTCTGTAAAAGGAGCACTGGCATTTTGATAGGCTGATAAAGTGATTCTGAAAATTATTTTCTGTAGTATGGACATTTTAACAGTATTGTTTATTCTAATCCACAAATATGGGCTGTCTTTTCATTTATGTGTGTCTTCTGTAATTTTTTTCATTAGTGTTTTATAATTTTAAGTGTGCTGATCTTGCACCTTCTTGGGTTAAATTACTACCAAGTATTATATTCTTTTTGATTCCTTTGTAAATGGGGCTGTTTTCTTGATTTCTCTTTTGTTGTAGGTATATAGAAACACAGCTTAGTTTTGAGGAGCTGGAGTCTTTTTTTTTTCTTTGATATATTTTTTTTTTTTTTTACTTTACAATACTGCATTGGTTTTGCCATACATCAACATGAATCTGCCACGGGTGTACATAAGTTCCCACTCCTGAACCCCTCTTCCACCTCCCTCCCCATACCGTCCCTCTGGGTTATCCCAGTGCACCAGCCCCAAGCATCCTGTATCCTGCATCGAACCTAGACTGGTGATTCGTTTTTTATATGATATTATACATGTTTCAGGGCTATTCTCCCAAATCATCCCACCCTCTCCCCTCTCCCACAGAGTCCAAAAGTCTGTTCTGTACATCTGCATCTCTTTTGCTATCTCGCATACAGGGTTATCATTACCATCTTTCTAAATTCCATATATATGTGTTAATATACTGTATTGGTGTTTTTCTTTCTGGCTTACTTCACTCTGTATAATCGGCTCCAGTTTCATCCACCTCATTAGAACTGATGCAAATGTATTCTTTTTGATGGCTGAGTAATACTCCATTGTGTATATGTACCACAGCTTTCTTATCCATTCGTCTGCTGATGGACATCTAGGTTGCTTCCATGTCCTGGCTATTATAAACAGTGCTGTGATGAACATTGGGGTACACGTGTCTCTTTCAGTTCTAGTTTCCTTGGTGTGTATGCCCAGCAGTGGGATTGCTGGGTCATAAGGCGGTTCTATTTCCAGTTTTTTAAGGAATCTCCACACTGTTCTCCATAGTGGCTGTACTAGTTTGCATTCCCACCAACAGTGTAAGAGGGTTCCCTTTTCTCCACACCCTCTCCAGCATTTATTGCTTGTAGACTTTTGGATGGCAGCCATTCTGACTGGTGTGAAATGGTACCTCATTGTGGTCTTGATTTGCATTTCTCTGATAATGAGTGATGTTGAGCATCTTTTCATGTGTTTGTTAGCCATCTGTATGTCTTCTTTGGAGAAATGTCTATTTAGTTCTTTGGCCTATTTTTTGATTGGGTCATTTATTTTTCTGGAATTGAGCTGCAGGAGTTGCTTGTATATTTTTGAGATTAGTTGTTTGTCAGTTGCTTCATTTGCTACTATTTTCTCCCGTTCCGAAGGCTGTCTTTTCACCTTGCTTATAGTTTCCTTTGTTGTGCAGAAGCTTCTAAGTTTAATTAGGTCCCATTTGTTTATTTTTGCTTTTATTTCCAGTATTCTGGGAGGTGGGTCATAGAGGATCCTGCTGTGATGTATGTCTGAGAGTGTTTTGCCTATGTTCTTCTCTAGGAGTTTTATAGTTTCTGGTCTTACCTTTCGATCTTTAATCCATTTTGAGTTTATTTTTGTGTATGGTGTTAGAAAGTGTTCTAGTTTCATTCTTTTACAAGTGGTTGACCAATTTTCCCAGGAGCTGGAGTCTTAATCTGTTTGGGCTGCTATAACAGGAATACCATAGACTGGGTAGTTTATAAAAGACAGACATTGAAAGTCCAAGATCAAGGGGCTGAAAGATTCTGTGTCCAGTGAGAACCCATTTTCTGGTTCACAGACAATGACCCTTCACCTTGTCCTCACATTGCAAAAGGGATCAAGGGAACTTTTGGGGGCCTCTTTTGTAAGGGCACTAATCCGATTTATGCGCAGTCCACCTTCATGACTTGGTCACTTTTCAAAAGTTCCATCTCCTAATACTGTTACCTTTGGGGTTAGGATTTCAGTGTATGTATTCTGGAAGGATACACATATTCAGTCCATAGGACTGAGTGAGCACTGTAAACAGAGAGATAGGTAAAGTAGTACTTTCATTATTTGATTTATTGTTTTTGTTTTGTTTGTTATCTCAATGTATTTATTATGGCATATGTTCTTTTTGTGACATGTATACTTATGAATATTTTAGATTTACTTTTATGTTTGTGGCTGTGTAATCCTTTTCAAAAGAATTCCATGAAGCAATAATAGTTTGTATTATAGTAAAATATTTTCACAGTAAATACATTGATGGAGTGTTTAGACCAGCAGTAAATTAGTACATTTAAAAGTAAAATGTTGTTATTGACTAGAGTAGGAGGGAAATATTGGTATTATGTGCCAAAACTCATTCTCACCTATGTTTTTAAGTCTGTTTGTATATGTGTTTATATGCATATATATTTATGTCTGACTGGTGGCTTGGGAGTATTTAATTGTATGTCTTGAGCTGACCAGAATTAAGTCTCTGAGTTTGACAAACTCACGTAAAGAAGCATTTACTAGGCAAGGTACACAACAACTGTTTGCTACATAGCCTACTCTGCTCTGGTAGATTTAGTCTTTGCCCTGAAGATGCTTGAAGTTGCTTCCATGACAGAGATGCATCCAGTTAATGGAATATAAGTCAGGCCAGTGTAACAACTCAGTTAGAGGTAAAACAAAATGGATGCTTATGATAGGCTACAACGTTTCAACTGTCTCATTTGTTTCATGACACCCTAGCAAATGAAGATTACCTTACCAATGATAAAGATGTGTGATTCTTCTATTCTTTATATAGAGCTGATTATTGGATTATCCACTAAAAAATATGTTTGAACCCTGTAAAACAAAACTCTTTTATCAGAGCTGCTTGTGACTTTGATTTAGTGAAACTCTTACTGTATTATTTACTGGAATTTTACATATGAAGGTATGATGCGATTTGTTTCTTCTCAATAGAAAAAAAGAATCACTTTTTCTAACTAAAGTTATCTTGGGAAACCCAATC